>NC_064836.1:84136370-84444351 GCF_024166365.1 Elephas maximus indicus | reverse complement strand
TGGTATTCTCTGCTTTCAGCCAGAATCCATCTGACATCGGCAATGATATCGCCGGTTCCACATCCTCTTCTGAAACAGGCCTGAATTTTTGGCAGTTCTGTGTCAATATACTGCTGCCACTTTTGAAAGATCTTCAGCAAAATTTCACTTGCTTGAGATATTAATATTTTCTGATAATTTCCGCATTTGGTTGGATCACCTTTCTTGGGAATTGGCATAAATATGGATCTCTTCCAGTCAGTTGGCTAGGAAGCTGTCTTCCATATTTCTTGGCATAGACGAGTGAGCACCTCCAGCGCTGCCTCTGTTTGTTGAAACATCTCAATAGATATTCCGCCAATTCCTGGAGCCTTGTTTTACACCAATGCCTTCAGTACCATCAGTTCCTGGTCATATGCCACCTCTTTAAATGGTTGAAGGTCGACTTTTTGGTATAATGACCGCGTATTCCTTCCATCTTCTTTTGATGCTTCCTGCATCATTTAGTATTCTCCTCATAGAACCCTTCACTACTGCAACTCAAGGCTTGGATTTTTTTTTCAGTTCTTTCAGCTTGAAAAACGCCGAGTGTGTTCTTCCCTTTTGGTTTTCCATCTCCAGCTCTTTGCACGTGTCATTATGATACTTTGTCTTCTCAAGCTGCCCTTTGAAATCTTATGTTCAGTTCTTTTACTTCATCATTTCTTCCTTTTACTTTACCACTCGACTTTCGAGAGTAAGTTTCAGAGCTTCTTCTGACATACGTCTTGGTCATTTCTTCATTTCCTGTCTTCCAAATGACTTTTTGCTGTCTTCATGGATGATGTCCTTGATGTCATTCCACAACTCATCTGGTCTTCGGTCATTAGTGTTCATTGCATCAAATCTATACTTGAAATGATCTCTAAATTCAGGTGGGATATACTCAAGGTCGTATTTTGGCTCTCGTGGACTTGCTCTGATTTTCTTCACTTCAGGTCAAACTTACATACGAGCAATTGATGGCTTGTTCCACAGTCAGCCCCTGGCCTTGTTCTGACTGGTGATATTGAGTTGTTCCATCGACTCTTTCCACAGATGTTGATTTGATTCCTGTGTGTTCCATCTCGCAAGGCTGTTTATGTTGGTGAAAAAAGGTATTTACAATGAAGAAGTTGTTGGTCTTGCAAAATTCTATCATTCGATCTCCAGCATTGTTTCTATCACCATGGCCATATTTTCCAAGTACCAGTCCTTCTCTGTTTCCAATTTTTGCATTCCAATCACCAATAATTATCAATACATCCTGACTGCATGTTTGATTAATTTCAGACTGAAGAAGCTGATAAAAATCTTCAATTTCTTCATCTTTGGCCTTAGTAGTTTGTAGGTAAATTTGAATAATAGTCGTATTAACTGGTCTTCCTGGTATGCATATGGATATTATCCTATCACTGGCAGCGTTGTACTTCAGGGTAGATCTTGAAATGTTCTCTTTGATGATGGATGCAACACCGTTCCTCTTCAAGCTGTTATTCCTGGCATAGTAACCTATACAACTGTCTGATTCAAAATGGCCAATACCAGTCCATTTCAGCTCACTAATTCCTAGGATATTGATGTTTATGTATTCCATTTCATTTTTGACGATTTCCAGTTTTCCTAGATTCATACTTCGTACATTCCAGGTTCCGATTATTAATGGATACTTGCAGCTGTTCCTTCTCATTTTGAGTCGTGCCACATCAGCAAATGAAGGTCCCGAAAGCTTTACTCCGTCCACGTCATTAAGGTTGATTCTACTTTGAGGAGACAGCTCTTCCCCAGTCATCTTTTGAGTGCCTTCCAACCTGGGGGGCTCATCTTCCAGCACTATATCAGACAATATTCCATTGTTATTCATAAGGTTTTCACTGGCTAATGCTTTTCAGAAGTAGATTGCCGGGTCCTTCTTCCTAGTCTGTCTTAGTCTGGAAGCTCAGCTGAAACTTGTCCTCCACGGGTGACCCTGCTGGTATCTGAATACCAGTGGCATAGCTTCCAGCATCACAGCAACACACAAGCCCCCACAGTATGACAAACTGACAGATGCGTGGGGGATAACAGCATGGTTATTATTGTTTACAATGTTGTCTTATTCAAAAGGAAGACACTGTTTCCTCTTAAATAAATCTCATTATTTTTAATGTATATGCATTCTAGATTTTAATTTTTCAAAGTGAAATGTGATTTGACACATTTTAACGAAATTCCTTACCTTGGTTTGTAGTCTTAACTTAATCCTTACATTAAAATACACAAGAAAGTGATACTTTACCTAAATTGTAATATGTATGCAAAGTATCTAATTAAAGCCGACAAACGATAAAGGTGATGGATAATTATTTTCAGGGAAAGTAAACACCCACATATAATTTTAATATGTCCCTGATCATAAATCCTACCTATTTTGTGATCACAAAGCAGATGGTTATGCATTCCTATTTGATATTTTCCAGAGCTAATAAGTACCTGCACATTTAAATATCAGAATGCAAGTTATGCTCTTATTTTTACCATAAGCATCTCCACTCTTCAACCCTTTGCCTTAATGCTGCACCCAATCAACCAAATTTGCTTGCAAGGTAAATTTTTAATTCAGAGGTGTTAACGTACATTCGCTCATGCACCTAAGACCCTCAAAGATGTTAATTGCTTTTTCTATGTGTGTTGGGCACTGTACTATACACCAAGCCTCTAAGTGTGTATTACCCATCACACAGCCACATGCTACCAAGTAAAGCGGTGTGCTCACAGAGAAAACATGCCAAAAGACATCCCGTTCCTGGCTTAGATGCTGTAATGGTCAGGTTTTTACAGGCTAAGTCTAATTCAATTCCTCTCTAGAGATCATTAATATGGGCCTTCCCAAATCTCATATTTAAGCCAACAGCTAAACGTCTGGCTTCCAAGCCCTCTATGTCTATACTTAAATATAAATTAAATGTAAAGAAAAAAAGATATTTGTTTAAAGAGGTGAGGGACTATTAGATAGTCTTCAATACTGAGATTATATTCCTTGGGAAGTGATATTTCATATTTAATATATTGCCTGTTGTTTCTGAATCTAATATACTCTCAGTATTGAAGATCTTTGGAGGCCCTTTCTTGTTTTGTTTTTTTTTTTTTTTTTATCTTTTTTGCTAAGAATGGGGTAAATTATTAACCACCTAGAAATTCTTAGCAGAGTATTTGTTTTTCGAGTGCCATGTCTTAAGGGTCATTAGTTTACTCTGAAATTGTTCAGCACATGAAAACCACATGAAAATGAAGTTTCTGAAAAGTAGGACTGAATTACTATCTCTTATATTCCTCGGAAACCCTGGTGGCGTAGTAGTTAAGTGCTACGGCTGCTAACTAAAAGGTTGGCAGTTTGAATCCAACGGGTGCTCCTTGGAAACTCTGTGGGGCAGCAGTTCTACTCTGTCCTATAAGGTCGCGATGAGTCGGAATCAACTGGATGGCAGTGGGGTTTTTGGTTTTTTTTTTTTTTTTTTAATATTCCTTTTTATTGAAAGATGAGCTAATACAGGAATAATTTCTTCTACCCATAATCTACTTTTTCTATCATGGGTGTAATTAAATGAAATATGGAAAGGTTTCTATCCATTTGCTTAATGTTTACAATTCCATAAGTCATCTAAGGGATCCCTTGAACATATTTAGTTAACAGTTATATGTCTTTAGGGTATTAAATTTAACTGAATGAGTTTTTTCCACCGTTTCCTGAAGGAGAAATATACACATATAGGTACAGACACAGTTTCTCCTTTTGGACGAAGATGACCTAATTATGGTAAAGAAGGTGAGATGGAGAGAGAAACCACCTGCTATGGAAAAAAAAAAAGGGACACTAATTTTGTAAGTATAAAATCCAAGGAAGGCCGTTTTTTTTTTTTTTTTTTTTTTTTAATTAGAAAAGTAACTGTAATCCCTGTATGACATTTCTCTGCACAGCAGTGCTAAGTGTTAGAGAACTCGCACAAAGGCACCTTGAACTGGAACCCAGCTCAGGGATTAAGCACGATCAGAATGCATCAGCGATTTGAAAGAAGGTTCACAGAATCAGTGATTTCAGGAGGAAAGGGAAGCACATGGTATGTAAGGACGTGAATCCTTTCAGTGGAAATATGTCGCTTCGCTAATAAAATGAGTCAAGAATCTTTTTTCTGTTTTCAATTTACCATACAGTTGGGTTGTTACAGAGCTGTTGTTGTTAGGTGCTGTCCAGTTTCTGACATAGAAGAACATAGCGATGTTGTACATAGTGGCCATATGTACGACAGAAAGAAACATTGCTTGGTCCTGCGCCATCCTCACAGTCCTTGCTATGTTTGACCCCATTGTTGTAGCCACCGTATTAGTCCATCGCATTCAGGGTCTTCCTTTTCTTTTTTTTTTTGATCCTCTGCTTTACCTAGCATGTTGTCCTTCTTTTACTCCATGCTACTCTCCTATGAGGCCAGCAACACTGTTTACTAAAAGTCTTAGTTAATGGCATGTGAAAAAATGCCAATTCAAAAAAAGTTAAAATAACATTTTCTCTTCATGTGCACATAATTTAAATGGCCAAGTAGAGCTGGGCATTTTCTATTTAGCCCCTAGAGCTGACTAGCAAGTAAAAATAACAGGTCATCCCAACACATAATATAGGGGAAGTCAGCACAAATTGACTAAACCAAAAGTTAAAAAATTTCCTGAATACAACCAAACACTTCAAGGAACAGAGAAGCAGGGGCGGGGTCTGGGGACCATGGCTTCAGGGGACATATAGATCAATTGGCATAACAAAGTATATTAAGAAAACATTCTACATCCCACTTCATTGAGTGGCATCTGGGGTTTGCAAAGCTAGGGAGTGGCCATCTAAGATGCATCAATTGGTCACAACTCACCTGGAGCAAAGGATAATGAAGAACAACAAAGACACAAGGAAAATATGAGCCCAGGAGACAGAAGGGACCACATAAACTAGAGACTCCATCAGCCTGATACTGGAAGAACTAGATGGTGCCCAGCTACCTCCAATGACTGCCCTGACAGGGAATACAACAGAGAATCCCTGATGGAGCAGGAGAAAAGCGAGATGCAGACCTCAAATTCTACTAAAAACATCAGCCTTAATGGTCTGACTGAGACTGGAGGGACCCCAGAGCTCATGGACCCTGGACTTTCTGCTAGCCCAAAACTAAAACCATTACCGAATCCAACTCTTCAGACAAAGATTAGACTGGATTATAAGACATAAAATGATACTGGTAAGGAGTGTGCTTCTTAGCTCAAGTAAGCACATAAGACTGTGTGGGCAGATCCTGTCTGGAGGCGAGATGAGAAGGCAGAGGGGGACAGAAGCTGGTTGAATAAACACGGGAAATATTGGGTGGAGAGGAGGAGTGTGCTGTCACACTGCATGGAGAGCAACTAGGGTCACATAACAATATGTTTTTATGTGAGAAACTGACTTGAATTGTAAACTTTCACTTAAAGCACAATGAAAAATAAATTTAAAAACAACTTGGGCGCAGCATTTGACCTCCTCTAACTTCACAAAGGGGAAGGAGAACCAAGATCAACAGCCAAAGGTTGATTCCTACGAGGCGGGGGTCAGATGTGCCCCCTCTCTTCACCATCTTTACCAATTCAAGGAACTCTCTACTTCTCTGCTGGGTTTGACAATTCATACCAATAGAACTCATAGGCCATATTGATGATTATGGGGTTTATTAGGGAATTAACAGGTTACAATTTAGGCTCAGGAACACTCAAGGATACAGTTCTTTCATCAGGACAGCCTCTTCCCAGCAGTGCTCACGGGCATGCCTCTCCCCGGCCCTCAGTATCTGTCCAAAGCCACTCAGCTTTTTTGCTGGGAAGCCCACAACACCGTCTCCTGTGGGTCTCTTCTTCCTTGGTGGTGGTGGTATCTTTTCTTTCTCTGGCCTCTGGGAGGGCTCACCTTAAGCCCAGCAGGATGGCAAAACTAACCAATCCCTTTGGTGGGCCACAATTAGCCTATCACACAGTCCCGCCCAATCACTTGGGTAGAAGTTACAAGACCATGGCTAGAAAGGTCACAGACAAAGTGATCTATCACAGAGCAGTCTGGGATTGGTAAGTACCACTGCAAGATGACATTACTTCATAGTGAAAGAAATCTGTCACTGTTATGATATGAGCATTTCTATTATTTAAAAGAAAGAACTAAGGAGAAAGATATAAATGTGGACTGTTGTGTAAATAGTAGAGGAGGAAAATTAAATTTTAAAAATATCAACTCAAAAAGTATTTAATGTTACCTACTTCCTGCCCAAGTGGGCGTGACTCAGGGCTGTGTGTAACCCTGGCTGGAATTGATCACTCCTGGGGAGGCCTCCGGGGAAGCCATCAAAAGGTGCTGCTGCAGAAGCAGTCCTTACCAGTGTCTTATGGAGTTAGTTAGTTCAGACATAGTGTTTATGAGAAGGAATATCATGTCTGGGATATCTGACCTTGAGATCGATGAAAATTTTGGTTCTGCTGTCTATGTCAACTGAACGCTACAGAGTTGAAATTAAATCACCTCTAAATGAACTAGAAATGAATGGAATCAGGTCCCTGTAATAACCTCAGTATTAGCAATACTCTAGTATAAATAACTTAATGGCTCCTGCCCTCCAGGAATTCACACTGGTTTCATAGGGCTCATCTTCCAAATAGTTAGACAATGGAGCAAAGCAGTTAGAATGCACGCTCCTTAAAAGTAGAAAGCCTGTCTTATAATTTTACTTTTTATTATCTCCCACAGTACACAGCATGCTGTATGCATACAAACACATGCTGCTCTGATAGGATTACATGTCCAAATCACTACAGGTCCACAATCTGTTATCCGAAACTTGTAGGACTTGATGTGTTTTGGAACTCAGAGTCTTTCAGATTGTGGGAAGGTGACAGATGAACTGTACAGCCTACATTTATTCTTATTTCCTTGCTGATCTTTTGTACAAACTTCCAGCTTCCACAGACTTGTCTGTGGGTATTTTTCACTTTCTATATATTTCTATAACAGTCCATAATCAAACAGATAAATGGAAGTGGAAAATATGAACATTCACGTTAACTGAGGAAAGTATGACTATAACTTCATGAGAGTCAGCTGCTTAGGTCAGATTTTGCTATGAGATGAGTTAGGATAAAACTTCAGGAGCTAACAGCCTTTTAGAATTGTGGATAACAGATTAAAGACCTACAAGATAGACCACAGGAATGAGAGGAGTTCAGCGAATAGAGCAGTCAACATGAGCTACGGAGAGAGGAAGGTTAAGCAGTATTAGTGAGGACTCAGAATTTACAAGTGAGATGGAGGACACACTTGACCACACTGAGGAGTAAGTACTAGGATAGGTAGGGTGGTGACAGATCACAGAGGACCAGACTGAGGAGTTCCAAGCCTCTGGTGACACCAGATCTAAGGTCAAGGGAGCAACATTATAAAAGCAGGAGCTGAGAAACGTTAACCTGGCCCATCATGATAATGATGAGTGTGTTCAGGTTCTCAAAGCCCAGAAAAATCCAAGATTTTATCAATATCAGCAGGGAGCTGAGAAAGGTTTATGAGAGAAAGTGGAAAATACCCACAGACCTAAATCAAGTCAGTAGAAGCTGGAAGTTTGCACAATAGGAGAGAACAACAAGGAAATAAGAATAAATGCAGGCTGTACACCTCATTAAAGGCTTGAGGGACAAAAGAGCATATTTGTCTGTGAAAAGGATTGCAGTGTGGATAACAGCAGAGATTACTGCTATAGATTGAGGAGTGAGAAGGATCACATTCCATTCAGGAGGACCGAGCACAATGCATAAAAAGCACAATGAAAGGATAAAGGAATCCAGCTCCATAGAAGGAGGGTGTGTATTATAGGGGGCCTGCTAAGGAGGGAAATGATTGTTCTGGTAGAGAGCACAAAGATTGCAAGATCCCTGAGGCGGGGGAGCTGGTTCGGGGAGTGAGCAGCTCCTGTTACAGACAGTGAAACAATCGTGAAGTTGGGAGAGGACAAAGGCACAGGCCACATGTACCAAAAACGATGAGACCTAATGGACTCAGAGAAGGGAAGGGTGAATCGAACAGATGAACAGAGGAATCCAACTGAAAGGGTCACACGCCTTTATAGGCAAAAGATCCAGAAGAGGTAAAAACTGCTCAAGGCCTGAAAATGACTAGACGCAACAAAATAGGAGGGGTTAAATGTTATCACATGGAGGAAAAGCCGGCTGCTCATGTGGAGAGGAGGAGCAGCTGCAGGTTCAGAAACAGACCCTCCTTGTTCACAGAGATGAAGCACGCTGTATTACAGAAGAGGCGCCTGCACTTAGAAAAGGACTCCCGTTTTCCTAACAGACTCAGGACGGGTAATCCATCAAAGAGAATGAGCACCGTCTGCATATAAAGGAAAAAGCCTGATGTTTGCTTTTGACTGTAGCGGGCTTTTTTTGTTTTGTTTATTTGTTTTAGAAGTTGCATTTCTATGTCAGTTGCTTGAGGGAGAAGAGGAAAAGAATGTACTAAATGTTAGTGGCTTCAAAAGCTGCAAAAATCTCCCATTACCTTTCCTCCAAATAAGCTCAGAGTGCTTTGCTACAATCTCATTTTTAAAGAATTTGGAGAAGCTCAACAATATGAGTAGTACAAAAGTTCTCAGGAGGACGTGCAGGATTTCACAGTAAACCTAGGTTTTCTGTGTTCAGAGAACAAATGAGGCCTCCAACGAATGTGCAAGGCTAAATGGCAGATCAAGGAATCAGGCCAACAGGAAAAATACCTGCCTGATTACAATCTGGGTGGAAAATTCTATGGCAGGTATTATAGCACCATTACAGATGAACCAACGTTTCACTTCTTAGCACATTCAATAATTCAACCTAAAGACTCACTCTCTTTTCCTCCTTTTAAAATCATTTTTGAATATCACATCATCTTATATTCAGCATGTTACAGAGAAATATAAATGTTTTTAAAATTAGTACATAAAGAAGCTTACCAAAGACGAAGCCAAACCCATTGCCTTTGAGTCATATTCCAGCTCATAGTAACCGTATAGGACAGAGGCGAACTGCCCCATAAGGCTTCCAAGGTTGTAAATCTTTACTGAGGCTGACTGCAACATCTCTCCCAAGGAGCAGCTGGTGGGTTTGAACCACTGACCTTTTCGTTAGAGGTGAGTGCTTACCCACTGTGCCACCAGGGCTCCTATACTAAGATTATAGGACTTCATAAAGCTACCTGTAACACTCATGAAGAGAAGTCATAAAGTATGCCCAGTGTCCAGAAGAAAAAAAGAGGCGTAACAGTACAAAGTCCTCAATTTCTTTAGAAAAAGAAAAAAAAAAATCATTTTAGTTGAATCTGTATTTAATTGAAAACAAGAAGATTCAGAATATTTGGATGATTGCCAACAAAATGCCTGAATGTTTCCCTATTTTGTGAAACACTTAAAAAAAAAATCTACCTCAAGTACTTGGCTATGTCTGTGTGACAGAACTTTAACAAGGCAAGCTGGATGACAAAGTGAGCTGTTCTGAGAAAAGACGTGCACTTTAAGTCGTAGCTATAATTTTTTTACCTACCATGACATTTTATATATATATGTATGTATGTATTTCAACTGTTTCTAATTTAAGAGTTTGTCTGCTCCCCACCCCCATGTGCAGTGGGGTCATATGATCCCTCCTTATACATAGTTTTCAAAGGCAATACCCACCAGAGGCTGGTGCCCTGCCTGCAGAGATGCAAACGCACCTGACATGTTGTGAAAGGACGCTGTGTTACACAGCCGCAGATGAGCATCTTCCGGGCACAAACCCAGGGGCTGTGGGGTAACATAGTGACTCAAGTCTGAAACTCTTGATGAATCAAAAGCAGCAGGCTTGTCTAGCCCTTTTCATCTGAGGAATTCTAAAGTGTTAGTGTAATAAGAGTCTCAAGAATTATCCAGAAATAAATGCTGTCCTTTCATATGAGGGAAGAGTTTCAGAGACATGAAAGACTTTCTTCAAGGATTCACTCATGACAGAGCTGGAACATAGATCCGAACCCACGTTCTTTTATGCCCAGGCCAGTGGTCTTTCCAGTACTTGCAACACAGAGTGGGCTCTCAAGCAAGACTGCCTGAGTTCTCGTCACATCTCTCATAGCTGGTGACCCTGAGCTTCAGTCTGCATGTCTGTAAGATGCAGGTAATAGTAGTGTGTGCATCCCACGTTGTTATGAGCCTTACATGAGCTAATACATGTAAATAGCTTAGAAGGATGCCTCGCATGTAATAAATGCTAAATAAATTAAGCTATAATTAGGTAGTATTAAGATATGTTCTTTCAGTTGGCAGACAGCAAGGAATAGAAGACCCAAACTTACAAGCCATTTACTAGATATGACCTTGGCAAAGTTACTTAACCCCTCGAAACTTCAGTTTTCTCATATATTGAATGGAGAAAATAATAATTCATAACTTAGAGGATGACTGTAAGGATTAAATGAGATAGTTCATGTGAAGTGTTTACAACAGTGCCTAGAATATAAGTAGTGCTCAATAAATAATAGATATAATTCACAATACACATAATTCAATTAGAGCTTCTAACCTTCTCATCACCAGCTTACTTCCTACATTTTCACTTCTGTCTCCCTCTTTCTTTCACCTTTGTCCATCCCTATACCCAATAAAGAAGAACAGAGTAGGAGATAGATTCTTCAACTTTAAACATGGGAAACATGGAAAAAGTTTAAAGAGGATTTTTATCTAATATATTCTATTTCATAAAAAAATTTATCCAGTGTATCAGTGGATTTAGAGAAAGGGAAGAAGTCAGAGGAGAACACTTTCAAGTAACCGGTCTACCAGTTAGGTCCTTAAAAAAGGATGGCACTGCTTTTGTTAGATCCAGAGCTAGCTAATAAATGAACCAAGAGACATGCTCTTCCCTCACATACTGTTGGTAGTAGGGTATATTGGCATAAATTATAATTTTGTTAGGAGGCAATCTGGCAATAACCATCAAAATTAAAGTCCATGTACCTGTGGATTTACATTTCTAGAGATTCATCTTGCTGAAGTGCTTTCTCATATATGAAGATTTGTATTTACAAGTTAATCACAGCAGCAGAATATAAAACTGTTTCCCTAATTCTTAGTTCAATATTCTAGGTTTCTCTCTAGTACCTAGGCAGAAAATAAAGTGGAATATACCTATCACTGAGGATTTTAATACAGAAGTGCCATCTTTACATTAGACCCTGCAAGCAAACAGAATAATCATAAACAACTTTAAAACATGGTACAGTAATTGCAGGTATAATCTATTAATTTTATGACAGTATATTTTACTTATTCTTGAGCACAGTTTTGCAACAGAAAAATGTTTATTGAAGCTATCACAAAATTTTTGTTTGTTGTACTTAATGCCAAATTTTGATTTTAAAACATCAAGCATTTTGAACATCCAACTGTACTCTTACCTTTAGAAACTTATTAATCATCCTGATAGACCAGTTCATATTGCATTACACTTTACGTACTTTCTTCCTTTAGAATAAAGAAAGATGCATTTGCTTTTCTTTACCTAATCATTATTCTATTCATCAAAAAACCTACGACAAGGGGATCATAGGGAGAAGTATAAAATTAAGAGCTAAATCATGTAGATTTTACTCTAACACTTGTAGACCTATCCATCCACCCAACAATTTACTGAAAGTCTAATGTGTGCCAGGTAGGCTGTTGTGTGTTAGTACACAACAAATAACTAAGGCACGGGTCCTGCCCTCAACTGTGATTAGTGTCAAAAATCTAAATTCTTTTGGTAGTCTCTGAAATTCCATTTGCCTTTAATCTTCTACTTCTACAAATCATCTCTTTCAGCACCTTGTGAGTTATCCTCTCAAAGTACAAGTTAGGTCATGTCACCGCCCTCTTCAACATCTTTAATTGATTCATCCATACAATAAATATTTGAGCTCCAACCATGCGCCAGATACTTTTACAGGTGCTGAAGACAGCGCAGTGCTGACAAAAACCCCTGTCCAATGGCATCTGCCTTCTAGTAGGACAGAAATTACATATATATATATGTATGTATGTGTGGCATATTAAATAGTAATGAGTACTAGGAGAGGTGGAAGAAAGGAGAAAGGAGGGCAGGAAGTCTGTATAGGTACGGGTGCACGCACATGCTCCCCTGACTTGCTTTAAGGGGCCCCGTTGGCACAGTGGTTAAGTGCAAGACAGCTAACTGAAAGGTGAGTGGTTGAAACCCACCAGCCACTCTGCAGGAGAAAGAGGAGGCAGTCCACTTCAGTAAAGATTTACAGCCTAGGAAATCCTATGGGGCGGTTCTAGTCTGTCCTACAGGGCCAGTATGAGTCAGAATCGACTTGACGGCAGTGGGTTTGGTTTTGGCAACCTGCTTTAGCCAGTAAAATGGGAGCGGAAGTGACATGCACTTACGATTTAAGCATTTAGTTGAAGGTGCCTAATTCTTCAACTTGTCTACCCTGTCATCGGCCTCTTCCAGTATTTGTGGAAGCACGTGTTGACGGGGAAGTACAACTCCGAATCACAAATGGACCAACGCTGCCCTGGAGAATCACTAAGACCTGCAGCAGACTTTGTACATGTGGGAATAAATCTTTGTCATTTTTAAGCTCCTGAGATTTAGGGATTGTTGATTCTGCAGCATAGCCAAGCCTATCCTGACAGATCCAAGGAAAACTAAAAGTTGCCACTTTTAGTAGCACTGTCAAAACTTTTTTGGGGGGGGATGAGCTGGGTTATTGCTTTCTGAATTACTAGAATTCAATTACGTCTATTTTTCACTCTTCTCTTACTATGGATAGCCAAGAATATAAATGAAAGTAAGACCACTTTAAAAAGTTTTATGCTCAATCACTTAAAATATCCTAAATGAAGGTAAAAATTGTGTGTGTGTGTGTGTGTGCCTTCATCTCAGAAGAGTTTCAAAATTATTTTATTCAACACATTTGGCTACAACTCAGACCAGGCATTTTCCCAAATATTGTTCTTAAAACAGAGTATATTAATCATCACTAATTCATTACTCTCCCAGGGTGCAGCTAACAAGCTCATTGATGCAGTAGTGCTCTTTGAAAGTAGCCAAGTACTTATTTGTTTTTGCTTTATTTTGCAAACATGCGTACAGCATCCAAGTTAACCCTCTGGGAAAACCAGAATTTCAAAGTCTTTCCGTGCTCTCTTCCAACAATTATTCAGACAATTCTTCACAATCAACAGGAAGCATGGGGTAGTTTCAATCTTTTTCTAACATTTTCTTCAAACATTTTGTCCAGTTGTTATCCTGGTTCTTTTAAGGAAACCAGTTTGAAAAAATTGCTCTCATTCCCTAAATAGCAAAGACCTAACAGGCTATGTGAACACCTCTTTTTGGCTGAAGAACTTGTCTTAGAGTAACCATCCATACTCTGATTAATGTAAAATTGAGGGGTTTATTGAAAGAAAAGAGACAGCTCCGGCTGGGAATAGACTGAACCCCATGAGATGGAATCCAGTAACGCAAAATGGCAACTCAGCAGCGGCGTTTTATAGCAGAGGGAACAAATGGATATGAAACACGTTACTTGATTGGTATTTACAAGCTTAGATCACCAAAAGACATTGCTCCATTGGTAGTTCATTTTAAGGCAAGGCTCCCGGTGGCAGAACTCATGAAAGATGGATTCCTTCAGCAGAACTTGTAAGGAGGACTTCCTGTGCCAAACTCTGTAAGGCGATTGGCTTAAAAGGGTATATGTCTCTTTCTTAGATTGGTTACAGTGCGGCAATTACAGGGTCTGTGACAAGTACGGATCCCAGTGTAGTTACAACATCAATACTGGACATTCCTCTCTTAGAAACGGTGTGGAAGATGGCTGCCATTAGGGTGAAAATAGAGCCAGCAAACAAGGAATCCCACCCAAACATCAAACTGGCCATTTCAGATCTTATTAGGTACCTCAAACATATTTTTTTTTTAATTCCCTTATACAAACTTCATTGAAAAAGGTAGAACATGGAGAGTAAAAAAAAAGAAAAATGCGTTAAAGAAGTTATCTGCTTCCTGATTACACTTGAGCTTAACTGTGTTAATTTTAAAAATATTATAATAAACAATGAAATACCCAGAAATGTCCAACCATTTCAATGTGCTTTTGGCATAAGTGCAGTGCTTGAGTTATATGGTCAGGTACTTATATTTCAGTGTTTATTGGTGGTGGAAGTATGGGGAAGGCGATCCTCTTTAAAGGCTGACTAGGCAAAACCCAGGGTAGGATATGACAGAGAAATAAAGCCAAAGGACTCTGCATGGGAGATGGCTTTGAGGCATAGCATTCTAAATGTTTAGTTAATGAAATTTATTTGACATAATTTAATACTAACAGTTTACATACAAATTGAGATGTCTTAATATCTGGACTTCAGGAAATGACAAATGGATACAAGGTACAGATTTTTTAAAACAGATCTAAGACACCTACGCTCACCAAAGACTTCACCAAAAGAGTAAAAAGATTACCTATAGGTTGGGGAAAAGTTTTTAGCTACGAAATTTTTAATCAGTGCCTGATTTCTAAAATCTACATGATACTGCAAAAAGTCAACTACAAAAAGACAAATAACCCAATTAAAAAATGGGCAAAGGATATGAACAGGCACTTCACTAAAGAAGACATTCAGGCAGCTAACAGATACATGAGGAAATGCTCATGATCATTAGCCATTAGAAAAATGCAAATCAAAACTACAATGAGATTCCATCTCACTCCAACAAGGCTGGCATTAACCCAAAAAACACAAAATAATGAATGTTGGAGAGGCTGTGGAGAGATTGGAACACTTATACACTGCTGGTGGGAATGTAAACTGGTACAACCACTTTGGAAATCAATTTGGCTGTTCCTTAAAAAGCTAGAAATAGAACTACCACAAGATCCAGCAATCCCACTCCTTGGAATATATTCTGGAGAAACAAGAGCCTTTACACGAACAGATATATGCACATCCATGTTCACTGCAGGACTGTTTACAATAGCAAAAAGAAGCAAGCAACCAAGGTGCCCATCAATGGATGAATGGATAAATAAATTATGGTATGTTCACACAATGGAATACTATATATTGATAAAGAATAATGATGAATCTGTGAAATATTTCATAACATGGAGGAATCTGGAAGGCATTATGCTGAGTGAAATTAGTCACTTGCAAAAGGACAAATATTGTATGAGAACTATTATAAGAACTCAAGAAATAGTTTAAACAGAGAAGAGAATATTCTTTGATGGTTAAGAGAGTAGGAAGGGAGGGAGGGAGAGCAGTAGTCACTAATTAGATAGTAGACAAGAACTATTTTAGGTGAAGGCAAAGACAACACACAGTACAGGAGAGGTCAGCACAACTGGACTAAAGCAAAAGCAAGGAAGTTTCCTAAATAAACTGAATGCTTTGAAGGCCAGTGTAGCAGAGGCAGGGGTTTGGGGACCATGGTTTCAGGGAACATCTAGGTCAACTAGCATAATAAAATCTATTAAGGAAACATTCTGCATTCTACTTTTGCGACTGGCATTTGGGGTCTTCAACACTAGCAAGTGGCCATCTAAGATGCATCAATGGATCTCAGCCTACCTAGAGCAAAGGAAAATGAAGAACATCAAAGAGGCAAGGTAATTATGAGCCCAAAAGACAGAAAGAGCCACATAAATCAGAGACTATATAAGCCTGAGACCAGAGGAACTAGATTGTGCCCTGCTACAAAAGATGACTGCCCTGACAGGAAACTCAACACAGAATCCCTGATGGAGCAGGAGAGCAGAGGGAAGCAGACCTCAAATTCTCGTAAAACGACCAGAGTTAATGGTCTGACTGAGAGTAGAAGGACCCTGGAGGTCATGGTTCCCAGTCCTTCTGTTAGCCCAAGACAGGAACCATTCCCAAAGCTAACACTTCAGACAGGAATTGGACTGGATTATAAGACAGAAAATGATACTGGTGAAGAGTGAGTTTCTTGGATCAAGTAGACACATGAGATTATGTGGGTAGCTCCTGTCTGGAGGGGAGATGAGAAGGCAGAGGGGGACAGAAGCTGGCTGAATGGATGCCGAAATACAGGATGGAGAGAAGAAGCATGCTGTCTCATTAGGGGGAGAGCAAGTAGGAGTATAAAGCAAGGTGTGTGTAAATTTTTGTATGAGAGACTGACTTGATTTGTAAACTTTCACTTAAAGCACAATAAAAATTAAAAAAAAAAAAATAGATCCAAGGAGCAACAGATTTACAGGGGCTTTTCTTGGAACTATAGTGTTTTGCTAACGTTCAAACCTACATTCAAGGCAAAAGTTTTACTAACTTTAGATTTAAAGCATAATCATTTCTGAAATACAACTACATTTTACATTTTGTACTTTTGTTCTTAAAGTTCCTTTTCACATTTCACAGATAATAATAATTCTTTATTCTTAATTGCCATTGTATATATGTATATATATTTGCCGTGTGTGTGTGTGTTAATTTATTTTGATAGTATTTCCAGTTCTTACTGGTTCCATCTCTCCTGTTGGGCAATCTTTTCCTGATTCTGAATTATCCATCTACTTTATAGATCCCCTCTATCCACATGTGAAGATTAGAAAACCTCTCTCTCAAATATATTTTATCCAAGTAACTGAAGTTACAACATTGCATAGAGAAGTCACTAACCCACTGCCATTGAGTTGATTCCGACTCATAGTGCCCCTACAGGGCAGAGTAGAACTGCCCTGTGTAGTTTCCAAGGAGCACCTGGCGGATTCGAACTGCCGACCTTTTGGTTAGCAGCCATAGCACTTAACTACTACGCCACTATGACATGAAAATACTCAATAGTGGAATCATCGCCTATAAAGTGAAACCCTACTCCATCATTCTCCACATAATTCCTGCCCGTCAAATGTTATGACCAGCCAACAGTGGACGGCAACACAATGCAAATATAAAGTAAATGGATTGTAAACTGACATCACAAATCTTGCAAAGGGTGTGTAATTTCATTAAGTGAATATATAAGACGCTGTCGCATGGCTCAAACCACAGACAAAGCTTATGATCCGTATCTAAATTCACCTAAAGATAAAAGTTAGGAAAATATGTTTACTACTTTCAATGGCAATTATCCTTAGCTAATGTTTAATGTAGATCCCCAAGGATCTCCCAGACCTGTATAAACATGGTTTAAGAACCTCACTCTGGCCTGTTTGTAGAATCAATTTCTATAGACAGAAACTTGAAGAACCTGCCTGGAAATGGATCCTAAAGGTTTGGTTAAGGGTGGAGGAAACAGAATGTTGAATCAAACAGAATTTGTTTATATATATATATACACACAGACACTAAGTTGAGATTCTGGATTCAACATATAAGTTTGAGTGGATGGAAGTAGCTCTAATAGTTCGGTTGGCTGACTGAAATCCAGACCTAAAGGTGGACTACAATAAGTGAAGGTGAAATTCCAGAATGTCTTTGGTATACCGTAAAGTATCCAAAGTCCTAAGAAGATCAACGTTAAAGTGAGTTCGTCACGTAAGGACTGCTGAGTGCAAGTCTGAGAACTTTAAATATTTGAAAAGCTATCAAGCAATTCCTGAAGGGTTACTGTAAGCATGTGAGGTATGCATGAAAAACACCTAAATTAAAAAAAAAAAAAAAAATGTTCTTCATAACTGTAGCTTAAAGTGCTAAAGAAATTTTAAGAATTAACAGAGATCAAAATCAGAACTAATGACATATGGTGAAAGTAGGCAGAACTGCAATTTTCTAGCAATTTTACCTCTCAACAATGAAATACAATGTCATGTGAGGTTGTGAAATTGTTAACACAAGTGTTTTAAGTTGAGGCTGGATGACCATCTTCTCGGGGTGTTGTTGGAGGAAATTTTGCTGTGAGTGGAAGGCTGGGGTATGAGATCTCAAATGATGTTTTCAACTCCATGTCAATGACTCAGATTTGCCATATGCTTCCCTGACAACTCTCTTCCCTGGCAAATTACCAAACAAACCCATTGTTGTCGAGTCCGTTCTGACTCACAGCGACCCTACAGGACCGAGAACTGTTTCACAGTTTCCAAGGAGCGGCTGTTGGATTTGAAGGGTCAACCTTTTGGTCAGCAGCCGAATGCCTAGCCACTGCACCTAGTAACCCATAATATCACATTTCTAATTTTTAAAGAAATTAAGTAGTGCAGATTATAGGCAATTAGTTCATCATGAAAACTTCCAACAAGAACAGAATTACTCAGCTAATGAGGACTACTACACATTATTGGGTTTGAATCCTATCCTCTACCCAACCCCTGTTCTCAAACAAGTGGGCTAAAATTTGTGTATCATTTGGGACCACCTATACAGTGTATTGGGAAACCCTCGGGGCGTAGTGGTTAAATGCTACGGCTGTTAACCAAAGGGTCGGCAGTTCAAATCCGCCAGGCGCTCCTTGAAAACTCTATGGGGCAGTTCTACTGTTTCCTATAGGGTCGCTATGAGTTGGAATCGACTCAAAGGCACTGGGTTTGGTTTGGTTTTTTTATTTAGGGTACTATCATTTTCTGTGTTTCAAGAATATAGCTATCTTTTATTGAGAAGCACTGCACTATGGGCAAATGCTAAGGTAGATCAGCACGGTGTAGGAAGACATAAACCAGGTAAAATATAATGCGGACATTGTATAGGTGGTAGGGCAGGCAGGCATTGTGGCTGGGCGGTAGGCTGTTGGGCTTTCATTCCAGGGACAGATACATGTGCAAAAGCACAGAAGCATAAACAAGCATGGCACCTTCAAGACACTATAAGGAACTCAATATTTAAGCATTGGGATTGGAATTTTTTTAAAACCAATAAAGTGTTTTTGAAAAAAAGAAATTGAAAATTTTTTAGTTTCGTGCTTTTTGTGATAACAGATTATCTAAAAAATGCTTTTTTTATTAACCTTATAATGTCACTGCATTTTACGAGATTGGATTTTTTGGATCCCTCTTACAGCATTATGGTAAGGTTTTACTGTAATTTATTGAAAGTTACAGAAATAGCTACTAATCACAAGAAGAACACAAGTTATATGCACAGACACAGATTTGCCTTAAGCTGCTGTCCTGCAGTTTCTAATTTATATAAACAGATGCTGTATTATCTGTTGTGTAGGTATTCATACTAAAAACAAACCAAACCCACTGCCATTGGGTTGATTCCAGCTCACAGCGACCCTACAGGATGGAGCAGGACTGCCCCATAGGGTTTCCAAGGCTGTAAATCTTCAGGAAAGCAGAACGCCACAACCTTCTCCTGAGAAGTGGCTGAGCAGTTCAAACCACCAACCTTTCAGTTAGCAGCTTAGCATTTTAACCACTGCGCCACCAGGGTTCCTCAAGAGAATTCATAACTGTTGTATATTCATTGTGAATTACGTTTTTAGCATTATAAAGTGTCCTCTATCTCACTTAATGCTTTTTGGGCTGAATTTTACTTAGTTTGCTGATAAGATCTTGGCCCCCGCTTTGTTATCATTTCATTTGCCTGTCATATCACTGTCTCTATCCCTTTGTTTTTAACTGTTTATAATCTTTTTGTTTTAGGTATGTCTCTTGTATACTGCGCAGATGTATACAAAATTTCACTTTGTGAGCCTATTTGAAACGTTTTCTATCAATAGGCAAGTAAACACTTTAATTTTAGCCAATCTCATTAAAAAAAAAATTATTTTTTTAATGGTTGTGTAGTGACACTTCATTGTTGTTTAATTTGTATTTATCTGATGACTAGTGACGTCTAGCATCTTTTCATGTATTTATTGGCTATTTGTGTATCTTTGTTGATGAAAAGTCTGTATAAATCTTCTTCTGCCCATTGTGTTTTAATTGGGTTCTTGTCTTCCCTATTATTGAGTTGTAAAACTTCTTTACATGTTTTTTATAATCTGGATACAATTCCCTTGTCTCCCATTGTGTTGTTTGTCTTTGTTTCCTTAATGGTATTTGTTGAAGACCAAACATTTTTAATTTCAATAAAGTCCAACTTTCCTTTTACATTTCATAATTTCTGTGTTCTAGTACAACTTATTTTTGTGTGCATACACACGTGTACTCGGTTTTGCAGTTTCACATGTAGTTCACATTTCAGCAGGAAGTAACCACTATAAAAATGTTCAACTTTGTAGCTACCTTTTCTTGAATAGAGCCTGCAATTTCTCAAGTTCTACTTAAACATAAAGCTACTCTTGTGCATCATTTTTCTAAAGGGGTATTTGTGGTTTCCATGGGAATATATGCATAAATAATAAGGCATTTAAAACGCTTCAAACATTTACAGGATTGATAGCCTAAATAATTACTGTCTGCAAAACACCTGAAATCAACATTATTACCTTCTGTAAAGTGCCTATGAACCTAAAATAGAAATCATTATAAAGCTAAGCATTTCCTTTTAAAGACCTTTAACAATTTACATTCTTCCAAAGTTACTTACATGTATAAAATATTCTGAAGTTAGCAAGTTTTATATCTCACTTATATTCACTGTAGTTAAACCTACTGTAAAGATATCAAAGAATATTTTAAACTCTTAGTATCTATGTGAGCAGCCAACAGTCATAATTGTAAACCAACCACAAAATAACATGTAACTCACATTTTTAAGAAGAAAATCTTTCCCTTCTTTAAAAAAAAAAAAAAAGTGACAAATTTTTTTTTTAAAGTAGCATCAAGCTACTTTTTATAAAGACTCAATGATATCTGGAATTGGCAACAGCTCTTGAAATTAAATGCAATGAATAAGCATGTAGAATAGAGTTGGTTACCTCTCAAGGGTGTGCCTTTAGTAACTCCTTTGCTAACTAAGCCATTAAAAAAAAAAAAAAAAAGCCATAGTATAGCTCTATTTGTTCCACTCAGAAATCACATGAAGCTATCTATGGATAACACTGGTCCCAATAACAGCAATGTTAGGTTTCAACCTAACACTTTTATTATTTTCTCAAGGAAAAGAAAGAGTTAAATGTTGAGCTAGAAGGTGCCTTAAAATTCTAACTTTATTCCCAATGCAGGAATGCCTCCTACAATAAAGGACAACAGCTGAGTCCTCTAAACAATACCAGTTAGGAAATATAACTTCTAGAGGTTATCAGCCTCATTAGTGAATTATTGAAAAGACCTTCTTTATATTGAGTATTCAAATATATTTTCCTGTGACCTTCTCCTTCTGGTCCTACCTCTGTTTTTCTAAACTCTAAAAAGAAAAAATTATACTCCCCAAACCAATTGAACAATGAAAAATCATCATAGAGTTCAGCTCTGTGGAAAAGAAAAATAAGCAACTATGTAGCTATTAAAAAAAAAAGCCAAACCTGTTGCAGTCAAGCCAATTCTGACTCATAGAGACCCTACAGGCCAGAGTAGAACTGCCCCATAGACTTTCCAAGGAGCACCTCGTGGATTTGAACAGCCAACCTCTTGGTTAGCAGCCATAGCACTTAACCACTACGCCACTGGAGTTTCCTGGAAAACAAGTAGGCCTAAAATAATTTAATAAACTTTAATTCTTTGGTTGTCATGGAAACCCATATGGGATGATACACATATTTGATAACAGTCAGCAAACAATGCTACGGAAAGTGAGTCGTGATACTTTTATACGTATGGAAATGCTGAGGATAAACTATTCAGATTTTAACAGGCCTAAATTAAAAAAAAAAATTATTCATAAGGTAGGATCAATGATTCAAACTACGTACCACACCAGTTAAAGTTTGTTCTTTGTTTTTCCCAAACAATAGATCTTATTAACTCTTCAGTAACAGCATGTTATTCAATCTAAATTATAAGATTAGCTATTGTATTTACATACCCAAGGAAACATTTACATCAGTTTGTGCTTATTCCTTCTCAGAATGAGATTTCTCAACAGCAAAGCAATACATTAAAAACAGTGAGTCACTAATAGTTCAACCACTTGCCCTGTGTGCATTTCCAACTTAGCAAATATCAATAAAGTGCACAAAGGAAGATTACTATATATAAAATTGAGGATGGACTTCTTGGTTTGAGAATATGTGACCAAGAATCAACAAAATAAATTTCAAATCATATTACAACCAAACTTAAGCCATGGTGAAAACATATGTGGGGAAACAGAGGGGTAACTGGGTCTACTATCATGGTCAGGAACAGGAAATTTGTACTACGGTAGCTTGGTAAAAGAAATACATCTGACATGTTGCCAAGGCGGACTAGGGGAAAAGTTCTCATATTCTAATGTGAAAATGGAATAATTTGAGTGGCTCTAGGTCAAATTTTTTTTTAGGTCAAATGACTAAGGTCAACTCACCCATGGATAAAGTGTGGTCAAGACTACTTCACCTAAAATAAACCCTTTTAAATATTTTTCCAACTACTCAATTATTATTATTATTTTACTTATTTCTTAACTTGCCATATTAAAGATTTTTAAACTAATACGTGTCTTAAATTTAATTATTCTAACTTGTTTCTAATTTATAGCATTTTTAAAATTATGGCCTGTGCTTCATTGTTGAGGCCTACTTTTTTAAATAAATGAACCCTTTAGAAACTTTTTAATTAGTTCATCCAAACATGCTTTCTTCAAATTTAAGGTTTCAAAATTAAATTTTATCTTAATAAAAATGTTTGGTCTAATTTTATTTTTAGGCAACTGAGTAGGTCCAAAAATGATCAAAAGTGTGTTGGGTATTAGGCAAATCTATCATTAAATATACTGGTTTTAAATGAAAAGATCGATTACCCAACTTTTTTTTTTTTTTTTTTGGCTCTTCCTAAAATTATTTTATGCTGTTTTCTAGTTATTCCGCCATTTTATGAGCCAGAGAAAAAAACCTGAAAACTACATAATTCATAGCAAATCACAAACTCAGAACCTATGTTACTATCTACTTCTTAAAGTGGGTAAGATTTTGACAAGTGATTATCACAATAAATACTTTTACTGTAGTTCACATTGGCATACTTTATTCTAAATTAGATAGTCTTCTAATTAGTTTGGGAAGGTTTTTTGGGGGGAATGCTAATAGGGGCCATTTAAATTATGGGAAGGAAGTGCTTTGAATTGGAATGGTCAGAAATGAAGAAAGTGGCTATCAGGGAATTCGGTAAAAAGGCATGGGAGTAACAGAGGAGCCAGGAAGTCTGGGGAAGTGAAAACTAGCAGTCTCTTAGAAAGCTTTAAGCATCACTGAAGAATGGTGACCTGAGAAAAATGTCTAAAAGGCACACCGAGTTTTATGTTAGAACACTCTGAAGAAGAACACAAGAATTAATGTAACACCATGTTTACTTAGAAACTCAGAATGAGGGTCAGCGGACTTACACGTGCATTGACACTAGCAGATATAAATATGTAAAATCAAGACCATCTTGGGAATTCTAGGACGTAAGACTGTTCTGCCAATATATAAGCAGAGTCTTGATAATGATGAACAGCTTGAGGTGGTCTTCCCATTGGTATTTTCATATTAACAGGTTTTAGCAGATATTACTAAATGAATGTCTAGGGGTGGGAAGCAGGCGCTGCGGCAGGCTTGGAGGACTCACTGGCATTGTTGGCGTTGCATGAAGGCATCTGCCTGAAGCAGCTCTCTATCTAGCTCGGCCTCATTTAACCAGTGATTCCACAACTGATTCTCCTTCAGCAACACTTAGCACAATGCTTACTACAATCTACTGAACGAGTAAGTGAACATGAAAAGCTTAGAAACATCTGTAACATTTCTGTTAAAAAATATAACATACTCATTCATGTTATTCTTTCAAAAGTCCAATGTGGCCTTTACCAATTTTTTTGTTTTTTAACATTTCAAAAGAACTTTAACAAGTGGTGAAGAGTAAAATTAAGACCAGTGACCAAACTCAAAGTGAAATTAGATTGATAATGTCTACATAAAATTTAATTTACAAATAATAAACAAGCTCACTTTCTGAAACAATTTAATTTCTTTGTTCTGAGCTTATATTATAACTCAGCTCTCTGCCCAGGCTACTCTGTACTTTAAAAGGGAATTGCTCCCAATAAAGAAAATTATGGGTGCTTTTAAATAAAGAAAGCTCTTCGGTTCTCTGAAATTTGGGGGAAATTTCACTGCACTTAGCTTACTGTATTTAACTTCAAGAGCTCTTTTACTTCTACTTATTCATGAGTCAGTCAAGAATCACCTCTAATTAAGGCTCACACTTCCCTGATGTTAGTAGGAACTTAACACAAGTCTCAAATAAACAACCGAAGAGTTAATGTGATTACATCTCAAGAATGAATAGTCTAAATTTAATTCTCTAAAAGCCAAGGCATAAAATGCAATTTAAGCAAACTAATGGTTGTTGTTGTTAGGTGCCCTCGAGTCGGTTCCGACTCATAGTGACCCCATGCACAACAGAACAAAAAACTGCCCGGTCCTGAGCCATTCTTACAATCCCTGTTACGCTTGAGCTCAGTGTTGGAGCCACTGTGTCAATCCACCTCGTTGAGGGTCTTCCTCTTTGCCGCTGACCCTGTACTCTGCCAAGCATGATGTCCTTCTCCAGGGATTGATCCCTCCTGACAACATGTCCAAAGTATGTAAGACGCAGTCTCGCCATCCTTGCCTCTAAGGAGCATTCTGGCCTCACTTCTTCCAAGACAGACTTGTTCGTTCTTTTGGCAGTCCATGGTATATTCAATATTCTTCGCCAACACCACAACTGAAAGGTGTCAACTCTTCTTCGGTCTTCCTTATTCATTGTCCAGCTTTCACATGCATACGATGCAATTGAAAATACCATGGCTTGGGTCAGGCGCACGTTAGTTTTCAGGGTGACATCTCCGCTCTTCAACACTTTGAAGAGGTCCTTTGCAGCAGATTTACCCAATGCAACTCGTCTTTTGATTTCTTGACTGCTGCTTCCATGGCTGTTGATTGTGGATACAAGTAAAATGAAATCCGTGCAAACTTCAGTCTTTTCTCCATTTATCATGATGTTGCTCATTGGTCCAGTTGTGAGGATTTTTGTTTTCTTTATGTTGAGGTGCAATCCATACTGAAGGCTTTGGTCTTTGATCTTCATTAGTAAGTGCTTCAAGTTCTCTTCACTTTCAGCAAGCAAGGTTGTGTCACCTCCATAATGAAGGTTGTTAATGAGTCTTCCTCCAAACCTGATGCCCCGTTCTTCTTCATATAGTCCAGCTTCTCGTATTGTTTGTTCAGCATACAGATTAAATAGGTATGGTGAAAGGATACAACCCCGGCACACGCCTTTCCTGACTTTAAACCAATCAGTATCCCCTTGTTCTTGTCCGAACAACTGCCTCTTGATCTATGTAAACCTTCCTCATGAGCACAATTAAGTGTTCTGGAATTCCCATTCTTCACAGTATTATCCATAGTTTGTTATGATCCACACAGTTGAATGTCTTTGCATAGTCAATAAAACACAGGTAAACATCCTTCCGGTATTCTCTGCTTTCAGCCAGGATCCATCTGACATCAGCAACGATATCCCTGGTTCCACGTCCTCTTCTGGAACTGGCCTGAATTTCTGGTAGTTCCCTGTCCATATACTGCTGCAGCCGTTTTTGAATGATCTTCAGCAAAACTTTGCTTCCGTGTGATATTAATGATATTGTTCTATAATTTCCACATTCGGTTGGATCACCTTTCTTGAGAATAGGCATAAATATGGATCTCTCCCAGTCAGTCGGCCAAGAAGCTGTCTTCCACATTTCTTGGCATAGACGAGTGAGTGCCTCCAGCGCTGCATCTGTTTGTTGAAACATCTCAATTGATATTCCATCAATTTCTGGAGCCTTGTTTTTCGCCAATGCCTTCAGAGCAGCTTGGACTTCTTCCTTCAGTACCATCGGTTCCTGATCATATGCCACCTCTTGAAATGGTTGAATATCGACTAATTCTTTTTGGTATAATGACTCTGTGTATTCCTTCCATCTTCTTTTGATGCTTCCTGCGTCGTTTGATATTTTCCCCATAGAATCCTTCACTATTGCAACTTGAGGCTTGAATTTTTTTTTCAGTTTTTTTCAGCTTGAGAAACACCGAGTGTGTTCTTCCCTTTTGGTTTTCCATCTCCAGCTCTTTGCACATGTCATTATAATACTTTGTCTTCTTGAGATGCCCTTTGAAATCATCAGTTCTTTTTACTTCATCAATTCCTTTTGCTTTAGCTGCTTGATGCTCAAAAACAAGTTTCAGAGTCTCCTCTGACATCCACCCTGGTTTTTCATTCTTTCCTGTCTTTTCAGTGACTTCTTGTTTTCTTCATGTATGATGTCCTTGATGTCATTCCACAACTTGTCTGGTCTTCGGTCACTAGTGTTCAATGCGTCAAATCTATTCTTGAGATGGTCTCTAAATTCAGGTGGGATATACTCAAAGGTCATATTTTGGTTCTCGTGGACTTGCTCTGATTTTCTTCAGTTTCAGCTTGAACTTCCATATGAGCAATTGATGGTCTGTTCCACAGTCAGCCCCTGGCCTTGTTCTGACTGATGATATTGAGCTTTTCCATCTTCTCTTTCCACAGATGTAGTCAATTTGATTTCTGTGTGCTCCATCTGGTGAGGTCCATGTGTATAGTCACTGTTTATCTTGGTGAAAGAAGGTATTTGCAATGAAGAAGTCATCGGTCTTGCAAACTTCTATCATTCGATCTCCGGCATTGTTTCTATCACCAAGGCCATATTTTCCAACTACTGATCCTTCTTCTTTGTTTCCAACTTTTGCATTCCAATCACGAGTAATTATCAATGCATCTTGATTGCATGTTCGATCAATTTCAGACTGCAGCAGCTGATAAAAATCTTCTATTTCTTCATCTTTGGGCCTAGTGGTTGGTGCGTAAATCTGAATAATATTCGTATTAACTGGTCTTCCTTGGAGCCGTATGGATATTATCCTATCACCGACAGCGTTGTACTTCAGGATAGATCTTGAAACGTTCTTTTTGATGATGAATGCAACACCATTCCTCTTCGAGTTGTCATTCCCAGCATAGTAGACTATATGATTGTCTGATTCAAAATGGCCCATACCAGTCCATATCAGCTCACTAATGCCTAGGGTATGGATGTTTATGCGTTCCATTTCATGTGTCTGTCAGTTTGTTGTACTGTGGGGGCTTGTGTGTGGCTGTGATGCTGGAAGCTATGCCACTGGTATTCAGATACCAGAAGGGTAACCCGTGGAGGACAGGTTTCAGCTAAGCTTCCAGACTGAGACAGACTAGGAAGAAGGATCCGGCGGTCTACTTCTGAAAAGCATTAGCCAGTGAAAACCTTATGAATAGCAGTGGAATATTGTCTGATATAGTGCTGGAAGATGAGCCCCCCCAGGTTGGAAGGCACTCAAAAGATGACTGGGGAAGAGCTGCCTCCTCAAAGTGCAGTCGACCTTAATGATGTGGATGGAGTAAAGCTTTCAGGGCCTTCGTTTGCTGATGTGGCACGATTCAAAATGAGAAGAAACAGCTGCAAACACCCATTAATAATCAGAACCTGGAATGTATGAAGTATGAATCTAGGAAAATTGGAAACTAATGGTTAGGATAAGCATTATACAAGTTCCTAAGCAGCACTGAGCCATTAAATTTTTTTTTGTTTTTTTTAAGTTCTGATATTATATCTGAGTTAATACTTAAGTCTTTCTGTGGTTTAGGAGGTGCTTTAAAAATAATTTTGGTGGTAACGCTAAAGAGCAGAGGCTCTAGTTACCATAATTTGAGAGTGAAAATACTTTGAAAATGGTAAGATACTATAGCCTGAAATTTTTCCCAAAGTTGCTTCAATTTGTTAAAAAATGATGATGGACTATGATTTCCAGGCTGTTTAAAATCAAGCTTCTAGGTATTACACAGGCATAAAGAAGTGACACTGTATGTAGATTTTGATGTCTTCTCTGTCCCCCAGAAGCCTAGATATCACCCTTAGCTAGCTTGAGAAATGGTGATTTTATAAACAATTGATTCTTCTACCATTGCAAGTCAGCAACAATTACTGAGTAGCCTCTGTATGTTAGATGTCAAGGAAACTTAAAAAGGAAGTAGCAGCCATGGTTTCTACTTCTAAAGAGCTTATAATTAATGAACAACAAATAGGAGAACCACAAGTGGATATATATATACACACACACACAAATAATGTACTTATACAACTTTTATGAGGCAGTTCTTATAACTTAGTGCTGAGAATTCGAAAGAAAGAAGATGAGACATTTATGAAGATAGCACCAAGTGAAGTCCTACTAAAAAAAAGTCTTATGAAAAGGGTGTATTAGATGTTCTCTCTAGATTACTCAGGAAAGTCTTGAAAGGCTAATAAGTAATCCTTTTTTTTTTATCTACTTTTTTTCATATTGCATATGAGTTAGAATCCAGCCAGCTCTTTCTAATCATTTAATCTGCATAAAAATAATTCAATCGGTATTAGAAAGAGTACTTACAGAAATACTGCATAACTTAGATTTTCTTCCCTAACTCTCCCATTCAGAGGCAATCCTGCTACAAACCAGAAACAGACAACAATGAGAATCAAGGACACAGGATTTCAACTTCTTTCTAAAAATTACATACTTGGTCAGCGGAGTCATCATGACACTATAGACAGAAGCACCATGTCGTTCCTCGGCAGCAAAGACTCAAAAAACAAAGTAAAACAGAGGCAAATGTCACTCCTGGAACCTTGGGCATCAAATAAAGGGATAAAGAACTAGATCAAGCACTGAATGGAGTAAGAAACTGACAGAGAACAGAGAAAGAGGAGAGCTACGGAGTACAGGTCCCCTACCAGCTAACATGGCTGGATTTGCCATCTTGGACTATAGCCACCAATGAACACAGACAGGGAGTAAGAGAAGACAACTCCATGGAGCTCCCAGCAGGAGACAGAGGACCCAGTAACCAGTGATAGACGCTTTACCACCCCCCACCCTTCTTCTCTGTACAAGTCCTCTGCCACTTCCCAGCAGGCCACGGTCGCTTGGCTGGAGAGACACCAGTTCACTGCTGCTGGGATCCACCCTACCCCCGCTGGCTGGCCCCCGCAGCACAATTTTATTGTTTGCTTTTTTTTTTTTTGGCTTTTTTGGTTGCTTCTCTCTCTCTCCCTCCCTTCCTTTCCTTTCTCCTGCCCACCCAGCCCTGCGCATCTGGTTGGAGAGTCACTGCGTGTGGCCTCCCCAGGTCTGCACCACTGTTACTGACCAATCCCCTCAGTGCCATTTTTATTTACTTATTTTGTTTGTTTTTTCTCCCTCCCTTCCTTTCTTTCCTTTCTTGCATCCACTCAGCCCCATGCACTACTCCCCCCGCATTCTTGGTGGGCTGTGCTATACTGCTCAGCAGGAGAGCCTCTGGCACGCGGCTTCCCCAGGTCTGCGCTGCCCCCATAGGCTGGCGCCCTCTCTGTGCCATATTTTTTCTTTTTCTCTATCTTTCCCCTTTACCTTTCCTTCTCCCTCCCACCTAGGCCCTGCACTGCCTCTATACCTGCTGATGGGCCATGCTGTGCCACCTAGCAAGCGAAACATCAGCTCGCCAGCACCCCGATTCCACCCTGTCCCCAATGGCCGGCTCCCCCACCACACTTTTGTTGTTGTGGTGGTTATTTTTTATTTAATTATTTTATGTGTTTGATTGTTGTTTTTTTCTCACTCTTTATCCTCTTTCCTTTCTCCCGCACCACCCACACCCCTTCGGAAAAGCCAAGCCACACCACTCTGCTAGAGAGCCTGCAAACAGCCTTGCCAGGTCTGCCCCAGACCCACTGGCCAAATTCTGCTGCACTGCTATTTTATGTATTTTTTCTTCTTAACCTCATTTTCCCTTTTTTTTTTTGCCTATTTTCCCCTTTATTTCTCCCTCTTCTTTCACTCACCCATGTAGTTCTGCACATCATATCCTCTCCTTTCCCTCCTGCCTATCTGCACCATGTGCCAGGTGCCATACCCCTGAATGGTACTGGCACGGCCCCCTGCACCCCACCCTGCACTGCCTCCCAGCCCTGCCCCATTGCCCCCAGTTCGTGCCACAAACTACACATTCTTACCCCTACCCTTCACCAGACCCGCCTGATGCACCATAGCTGAGTAACCAGCCCTGTCCACCTGGACAAGGTGGTGAGAAGTATTGTGCCCACAGGCAAGCAAGCAATAAAACACACCAAGCCCACCTGCCCAGACATAACCAAATAGAACAAAAAGGCAAAATGAAACAATCAAATCTACAATCAATAAATGAAGAAAATAATTCCTGAATATCCCAGAGATAGCAGACAATATCAAAACATATTAAAAAAAAAAAAAAAGGAGAGGATGGCTTCAGAAAGTGACCAAAATAAAACACCAGATGACCTTCTGCTAGAAGGCACTGGAGCTACCGGATAGGGAATTCAAAACTCTAATATTCAGGATTCTCCATGAGATGAAGGAAAAAACAGACAAAAATAAGGAAAAAGTAGACAAAATCATGGAAAATACAGACAAAATCATAGAAAAGACAGATAAAAATTACATACTTAATTTGCTGATCCTGGCAATACTTGCAAGCATTTCCAGGCTAATAAATTAAAAAATAAGAGTACAAAAATGCAATTTAATGCAGAATTCTTATTGCCTAGAAACCATCACTTTAGGTTCCCTATTAGCATCTATAATAAATAGATGGGTTTTTTATAATAAGCTTTCTTAGCATAATTATACAACTTACAGCAACTCATAAAACAATCTTAATCTTCTCAGTTAAAACAAAATTGCTGGATTCCCATTTGATTTTACTAGGAATAACAGCTAGCAACATGATTCAAAAACATTTTTTCCTTCATGTTACCACTTTTGTCCTATTAAAATCTTATTAAGCATCAACTCTGTGCTAATTACTGTGTTAGACACAGAGATGAATAGGACGTATAAAGAGATAATGGCTACTTCTGTGTTATGGGTCACAAAATTAGAGAGGCCAGGTCTTTCCAATTTTCATATTTTTCAGGTGAGATGAGAATTACTTGTGCTATTTATGTCTCCTGAGGATAGTGGATACTGAAGGAACGCTAGTGATCAAGAAAAACTAGTTTTTGAATTAATTCACTAAATTTCCAAACTGGTAATAAAGTTTATATAGGAAAAATAAAATGATATATCATAATTAAAATATATTAATGATATTGCTTTGATTTTAAAAATTAACAATGAACTAAAATAGGCATTAACACTCCCATTCCAGGGAGAAAGCATGGTGTTACATTTTCATCATGTAAAGTGAATGACATCGAAACAAAGACTTTGCACTTTTTGAATTCACTGTTCACAGAACAGTAAGCAAGACCATAGGAGAAAATATTTGTAAATCACATATGTGAGAAAGGACTTGTATTCAAAATGTATACAGAACTCTTAAAAATTGAATAATGAGCGCAATCTAATAAAAAATGGGTAAAAATTTGGACAGACACTTCACCGAAAAAATAAGAACATGAAAAATCAGCAAAGGAAAAAAATGATCCATATTATTAGGAATTAGATAAATAAAAATTAAAGCCACAGTGAAGTACAAATACACACTTACTACCCGTTGCCATCGAATCAACTCCAACTCATAGCGACCCTATAGCATAGAGTAGAACTGCCCCCATCAGGTTTTCAGGGAGCTCCTGGTGCATTCAAACTGCCAACCTTTTGGTTAACAGCTGTAGCTCTTAACCACTACACCACCAGGGTTTCTGCACACCTACCAGAATGTCTAAAATTTTAAGTCTGATATTACTAAGTGTTGGTGAGAATTATGAAGCAACCCATATATTGCTGGTGAGAACGTAAAATGACAAGAGTTTGGCATTTTATAAAAAAGTTGAACATACTTAGTTTACGACTCAGCCTTTTCACTCCCAGGTGTTTACTCAAGAGAAACGAAAGCATATGTCCATAAAAAGACATGTATATGAATGTCCATAGCATATTTTTTTTTTATAATCGCAAAAACTGGAAACAACCCAAGTGTTCATCAACAGGTAAGTGTATAGACAAAATATAGCATATTTCTACACAATGGAACACTACTGATCATACAAAGGAATAAACTATTGATCCACATAACAACATGAATGAATCCAAATCATTATGTGAAGAAAGAAGACTTAAAAAAAAAATACTGCATGATTGCATTGGTATAAAATTTGAAAACATGTAAACTATGTTAAGCTATGTGTGTGTGTGTGTGTGTATAAACCATATCCCGTTGCTGTCAAGTCGATTCTGACTCATAGGAATTCCTACAGAACAGAGTAGAATTTCCCTGTAGGGTTTTCAAGGCTGTAAACCTTTACAGAAGCAGACTGTCACATCTTTCTCCCACGGAGCAGATGGCGGGTTCAAACCACTGGTCTTTCAGTCAGAAGGTGAGCACTTTAACCACTGTGTCACCAAGGTGCCTATAAGCTACATAATATACATATTATTAAAAAAATATTATATACACATAAAATATATAGGTACAGTTAGCAGATCAGTGGTTCGTCCCTGAAGATAAAAGGGCATGAGAAAAGAGCAGAGGGTGAGATTACAAAGGGGCACTAGGAAACTTTGGGGGAATAATGGAATATTGTGATTGTGGTGCCTTTTCCCAGGTTTGTATGTATGTATGTATGTATGCACGTGTATGTGTGTGTAAAACATACCACACTTTGACTGTAAATATGAGGAGTTTATTATACTTGAATTATACGCCAGTAAAGCTGTTAAAATCTTCTACTTCTTCATCTTTGGCCCTAGTGGTTAGTGCGTAAATTTGAATAATAGTTGTATTAACTGGTCTTCCTTGTAGGCATATGGATATTATCCTATCACTCATAGTGTTGTACTTCAGGATAGATCTTGAAATGTTCTTTTTGATGATGAATGTAACACCGTTCCTCTTCTAGCTGTCATTCCCAGCATAGTAGACTATATGATTGTCCGATTCAAAATGGCTAATACCAGTCCTTTTCAGCTCACTAATGCCTTTTTTTTTTAATGCCTAGGATAACGGTGTTTATGTATTCCATTTCATTTTTGACAATTTCCAATTTTCCTAGATTCATACTTGGTACATTCCAGGTTCTGATTATTAATGGATGTTTGTAGCTGTTTCTTCTCATTTTGAGTCATGCCACATAAGCAAATGAAGGTCCTGAAAGCTTTACTCCATCCACGTCATTAAGGTCGACTCTACTTTGAGGAGACAGCTCTTCCCCAGTCAAATTTATGCACCAACCACTAGGGCCAAAGATGAAGAAATAGAAGATTTTTATCAGCTGCTGCAGTCTGAAATTGATTAAATATGCAATCAAAATGCATTGATAAGTACTGGTGACTGGAACGTGAAACTTGGAAACAAAGAAGGATTAGTAGTTGGAAAACATGGCCTCGGTGATAGAAATAATGCTGGAGGTCGAATGATAGATTTTTGCAAGACCAATGACTTCATTGCAAATACCTTCTTTCACCAACATAAACGGCAACTATACACATGGACCTCGCCGGATGGAACACACAGAAATCAACTTGACTACATCTGTGGAAAGAGACGATGGAAAAGGTCAATATCATCAGACAGAAAAAGGCCAGGGGTCGACTGTGGAACAGACCATTGCATGCTCATATGCAAGTTCAAGCTGAAACTGAAGAAAATCAGAGCAAGTCCATGACAGCCATAATATGACCTTGAGTATATACCACCTGAGCTTAGAAACCATCTCAAGAATAGATTTGACGCACTGAACGCTACAGACGAAAGACCACACGAGTTGTGGAATGACATCAAGGACATCATACATGAAGTAAGCAAGAGGTCATCGAAAAGATAGGAAAGAAGAAAAGACCAAGATGGATGTCAGAAGAGATTCTGAAACTTGCTCTTGAACATCGAGCAGCTAAAGCAAAAGGAAGAATTGATGAAGTAAAAGAACTGAACAGAAGATTTCACAGGGCATCTCGAGAAGACAAAGTAAAGTGTTATAGTGACATGTGCAAAGAGCTGGAGATGGAAAACCAAAAGGGAAGAACACGCTCGGTGTTTCTCAAGTTGAAAGAACTAAAGAAAAAAATCCAAGCCTTGAGTTGCAATAGTGAAGGATTCTATGGAGAAAATATTAAACGACAAAGGAAGCATCAGAAGAAGATGGAAAGAATATACAGAGTCATTATACCAAAAAGAATTAGTCGATGTTCAACCATTTCAAGAGGTGGCATATGATCAGGAAACGATGGTCCTGAAGGAAGAAGTCTGACCTGCTCTGAAGGTGCTGGCGAAAAACAAGGCTCCAGGAATTGATGGAATATCAACTGAGATGTTTCAACAAACAGATGCAGCGCTGGAGGTGCTCACTCGTCTATGCCAAGAAATATGGAAGACAGCTTCCTGGCCAACTGACTGGGAGAGATCCATATTTATGCCTATTCCCAAGAAAGGTGATCCAACCCAATGTGGAAATTATAGAACAATATCATTAATATCACACGGAAGCAAAGTTTTGCTGAAGATCATTCAAAAACGGCTGCAGCAGTATATGGACAGAGAACTGCCAGAAATTCCAGCCGGTTCCAGAGGATGACGTGTAACCAGGGATACCATTGCTGATGTCAGATGGATCCTGGCTGAAAGCAGAGAATACCAGAAGGATGTTTACCTGTGTTTTATTGACTATGCAAAGGCATTCGACTGTGTAGATCATAACAAACTATGGATAACACTGTGAAGAATGGGAATTCCAGAACAATTAATTGTGCTCATGAGGAAGGTTTACATAGATCAAGAGGCAGTTGTTCGGACAAGAACAAGGGGATACCGATTGGTTTAAAGTCAGGAAAGGTGTGTGCCAGGGTTGTATTCTTTCACCATACCTATTCAATCTGTGTGCTGAGCAAACAGTCCGAGAAACTGGACTATATGAAGAACAGGGCATCAGGATTGGAGGAAGACTCATTAACAATCTGTGTTACGCAGATGACACAACCTTGCTTGCTGAAAGTGAAGAGAACTTGAAGCATTTACTGATGAAGACCAAAGACCAAAGCCTTCAGTATGGATTGCACCTCAACATAAAGAAAACAAAAATCCTCACAACTGGACCAATGAGCAACATCATGATAAATGGAGAAAAGACTGAAGTTTGCACGGATTTCATTTTACTTGTATCCACAATCAACAGCCATGGAAGCAGCAGTCAAGAAATCAAAAGACGTGCTGCATTGGGTAAAGTTGCTGCAAAGGACCTCTTCAAAGTGTTGAAGAGCAAAGATGTCACCTTGAAGACTAAGGTGTGCCTGACCCAAGCCATGGTATTTTCAATCACATCATATGCATGTGAAAGCTGGACAATGAATAAGGAAGGCCGAAGAAGAATTGACGCCTTTGAATTGTGGTGTTGGAGAAGAATATTGAATATACCATGGACTGTCAAAAGAATAAACAAATCTGTCTTACAAGAAGCACAGCCAGAATGCCCCTTAGAGGCAAGGATGGCAAGACTGCATGTTACGTACTTTGGACATGTTTTCAGGAGGGATCAATCCCTGGAGAAGGACATCATGCTTGGCAGAGTACAGGGTCAGCAGAAAAGAGGAAGACCCTAGACAAGGTGGATTAACACAGTGGCTGCAACAACGAGCTCAAGCATAACAACGATTGTAAGGATGGCTCAGGACCGGGCCGTGTTTCTTTCTGTTGTACATGGGGTCACTATGAGTCGGAACTGACTCGATGGCACCTAAGAACAACAACAGCCCCTCATTAGCACAGTACCATAGGGTATATACCTGAAGGCTAATTTCACTGTATCAGGTATATGGAGAAGTGGCAGGTTTGTGACATTTGACATGGCTCTGCCCATTATGCAGGGTCCTCACCTACCCACATCAGGGGCGTGAGGACTGGTGGCTCTACTCAGGCCACCTAGCTACCTGCGACAGGGGTCCAAGAATCAGTGGTGCCTCCCAGTCCATATAGCCAATAGCATTGGGTGTCCATAGTCTGGCTGCAAAGCCCACCCACTTACACATTGTAGGGAACAGGGACTTGCCTCCCATACACTCAAGGGCAGCCATCATCCCCATGCTCACTCAGCATGTGACCCCCTACTGTGGCCTGAAACCTGTGTCTACTCCAGTCACGCTTGCCCATCTAGGACTCTAGGGCAGACCCTGCACCACAAAAATGGTAATTGACTACCTGGACACCTGAGCTGAATCCATACAAGAAAAGTAAACAGACTCCTGGGCTTACATACTTAGTAACAGATCTAATCACCTGATGACAGGACGTTAAAACTTCAAAGGGACCAATAATCAAACTAGATCACACGAGTAGCCTATTTGGGCATATCAGAACAAAACAAAACAGAAAGCTAGGATACAATATGCAAGCATAAAATAAATATAATAACTTATTGATGGCTCAGAGGCAGCTATCAATATGAAATCACATAGAGAGGCAGACCATGATGGCTCCAGCAAACAACCAGAAAAAAAAATCTTCCAAAGGAAGAGAACTTCTTGAGATTATGAAAAGTATAATACAAAAGATTAATATACAGAATTCTTCAAGAGATCAGGAAGGAGATCAGGCAAAATGGTATAAAGCCAAGGAAAACACAACAAAGCAATAGACAAACTTAAGAAGATTATAGAAGAGCACGAGGACGAATATAACAGGCTTAAAGAATTCATAAAGAGACAGCAAACAGAAATCCAACTTTTGAAAAATAAAATTTCAGAATTAGACAACTCAATACAAAGTCATAGGAGAAGAATTCAGGCAATAGAAGTGAGAATTAGTGAGACTGAATAAAAAGCACTTGATACCAACTTATTCGAGGAAAAATCAGATAAAAGAATTAAAAAAAAATTAAGAAACCCTAAGAATTATGTGAGACTCTTTCAAGAGGAATAACCTGAGTCATTGGAGTACCACAATGGGGCGGGGGGGGGGGGGAATAACAAAAAATACAGAGAGAATTTTTGAAGATTTGTTGGCAGAAAACTTCCCTGATATCGTGAAAGATGAAAAGATACCTAATCCAAGATGCTCATTGAACCCCACACAAGGTAGATCCTAAAAGAAAGTCACTAAGACATATTATAATCAGCCTTTCCAGACCAAAAATAGAGAATTTTAAGAGAAGCTAGGGATAAACCTAAAGTCATCTACAAAGGAGAGGCAGTAAGACTAAGCTCAGACTACTCAGCAGAAACCATGCAGGCAAGAAGGCAATGAGGTGACTTATATAAAGCCTTAAAGGAAAAAATTGCCAGTCAACAATTATATATCCAGCAAAGCTATCTCTGAAATATGATGGTGAAATTAGGGCATTTACAGACAAATGGAAGTTTAAGGAATTTGCAAAAATCAAACCAAAATTACAAGAAATACTAAAGGGAGTCCCCCAGTTAGAAAATCAATAACATCAGATAATAATCCAAGACTAGAACAAAGGAAAGAGGAAGCAGATATCAACCCAGATAGGGTAGTCACCAAAAATAAGTCAAAGTTAAAACGCTGAAAATAGGGAAACAGAGACGTCAATGTAAACGATGACAACATTAAAATTAAAAAGAGGGACTACATCTTTCATAAGAAGAGGAAGTAAAGGCGATATAAAGAAGTAAAAGATTAGTTTAAACTTAGAAAAATAGAGGTAAATATTAAGGTAACCACAAAGGAAACTAACAATTCTACATATCAAAATAAAAAACAAGAAAACTTAAAGATTCAGCAAATACAAAATCAGCAACAATGAAAACACATAAAGAAAAACAACTCAGCACAGATAATTAAGTGGAACAAAGAAACTATCAACAACACACAAAAAAAGCATCAAAATGACAGCACTAAACTCATACCTATCAATAATTACGCTGAATGTAAACAGACTAAATGCACCAATAAAGAGACAGAATAGCAGAACTGATTAAAAAAAAAAAAAAACACAATTTGCTATATGCTGCCTACAAGAGACACACCTTAGACTTAAAGACACAAACAAACTAAAACTCACAGGACGGAAAACAATATGTTAAGCAAACAACAATTAAAAAAAGAGCAGGAGTAACAATATTAATCTCTGCCAAAATAGACTTTAAAGTAAAAAACACCACAAAGTATAAGGAAGACACTATAGAATGATTAAAGGATCAATACACCAGGAGGGCAAAAACAAAATAAATATTTATGTACCCAATGACACAGCTCCAAAATACATAAAACAAACTCTTAATAGCATTGAAAAGAAAGATAGACAGCTCCACAATAATAGTAGGAAACTTCAACATACTACTTTCAGTGAAGTACAGAACATCCAGAAAGAAGCTCAATAAAAACACAGAAGACCTAAATGCCACAATCAACCAACTTCATCTCATAGACATATACAGAACACTCCACCCAACAGCAGCCAAGTATATTTTCTTTTCCAACACACATGGAACATTCTCCAGAATAGACTGCATATTAGGCTATAAAGCAAGCCTTAACAGGATCCAAAGAACTGAGATATTACAAAGCATCTTTTCTGATTGTAAAGCCATAAAAGTACAAATCAAGCAGAAAAAGCAAGGAAAAACAATCAAACACTTGGAAACTGAACAACACCTTGCTGCACAACTACTGGGTTATAGGAGAAATTAAGGACGGAATAAAGAAATTCACAGAATCAAATGAGAATGAAGACACATCCTACCAGAACTTCTGGGACACAGCAAAAACAGTGCTCAGAGGTGAATTTATAGCAATAAATATACACATTCAAAAAGAAGAAAGGACCAACATCAAACCATTAACCCTACAACTTGAAGAAATGCAAAGAGAGCAGCAAAAGAAGCCCTCGAGCACCGAAGGAAAGAAAATAATAAAAATTAGAGCAGAAGTAAATGAAACAGAAAAACAATCAAAAAAGTTAAGAAGATCAAAAGCTGCTTCTTTATAAACATCAACAAAATTGATAAACCATTAGTCAAACAGACAAAAGAACAAGAAAAGGAAGCAAAAAACCCAAATAAGAAATGAGATGGGCGATACGAAAATAGATTCAACTAAAATTAAAAGAATCAGAATAGAATATTATGAAAAATTGTACTCTAACAAATTTGAAAACCTAAAAGAAATGGACATACTAATAGAAACACACTACCTACCTAAACTAACACAAACAGAAGTAGAACAACTAAATAAACCTATAACAAAAGAAGAGATTGAAAAGGTAAATAAAAAACTCCCAGCAACAAAAAGCCCTGGCTCTGATGGTTTCACTGGAGAATTGTACCAAACTTTCAGATATGAGTTAACACTACTACTAGTAAAGGTATTTCAGAGCATAGAAAAGGATGGAATACTCCCAAACTTATTCTATGAAGCCAGCATATCCCTGATACCAAAACCAGGTAAAGACGCCACAAAAAAAGTAAACGACAGACCAATATCCCTCATGAACGTAGATGCAAAAATCCTCAACAAACTTCTAGCCAACAGAATTCACCATGACAAAGTGGAATTCATACCAGGTATGCAGGGATGGTTCAACATTAAGAAACAATGAATGGAATCCATCACATAAATAAAACAAAAGACAAAAACCACATGATCTTACCACTTGACGCAGAAAAGGTATCTGACAAAGTCCAACACCCATTCATGATAAAAACGCTCAGCAAAATAGGAATAGAGGGAAATTCCTCAACATAATAAAGGGCATTTATACAAAGCCAACAGCCAACATCTTCCTAAATGAAGAGTCTGAAACCAGACAAGGTTTGGGAATGAGAGCCAGACAAGGATGCCCTTTATTACCACTCTTATTCAACGTCATGCTGGCGGTCCTAGCCAGAGCAATTGGCCTAGAAAAAGAAATAACAGGCATCCAAATTAGTAAGAAAGTAGCAGATGGTATGATCTTATACACAGAAAACCCTAAAGAATCCACAAGAAAACTGCTGGAACTAATAGAAGAGTTCAGCAAAGTTTGAGGATATAAGATAAACATACAAAAATCGGTTGAATTCCTCTACACCAAAAAAGAGAAATTCAAAGAGGAAATCATCAAATCAAATACCATTTACGATAGCCCCTAAGAAAATAAAATATTTAGGAATAAATCTAACCAGAGACATAAAAGGCCTATACAGAGAAAACTACAAGACACTACTGCAGTAAATCAAAAGAAACCTACATAATTGAAAACATACCTTGCTCATGGGTAGGAAGACTTAACATTGTGAAAACGTCAGTTCTACCCAAAATGATCTATAGATGCAATGTAATCCCAATCCAAATTCGAACGGCATTTTTTAATGAGATGGAGAAACAAATCACCAACATCACATGGAAAGGGAAGAGGCCCTGGACAAGTAGAGCATTACTGACGAAGAACAAAGTGGGAGGCCTTGCACTATCTGATTTTAGCACCTATTATACTGCCATGGAAGTCAAAACAGCCTGGTACTGGTACATCAACAGAACAAGGAAAGATAATTGAGAATTCAGACATAAATTCATTCACCTATGAGCAGCTGATATGTGACAAAGGTCCAAAGTCCCTTAAATGGGGAAAAGACAGTATCTTTAACAAATGGTGCTGGCATAACTGGATATCCATCTGCAAAAAAATGAAACAAGACCCATCCCTCACACCATGCACAAAAACAAACTCAAAATGGATCAAAGACCTAAACATAAAATCCAAAATGATTAAAAAAAAAAGGGACAACACAGGTGTCCTAATACATGGCATAAACAGAACACAAAACATTACTGACAATGCACGAACACCAAAGACAAACCAGATAACTGGGGGCTCCTGAAAGTTAGACACTTACACTCATTCAAAGATTTCACCAAAAGAGTAAAAAGACAACCTATAGACTGGGAAAAATTTTTTGGCTACGACAAATCCAATCAGCGTTTAATCTCTAAAATCTACAAGATGCTGCAAAACCTGAACAACAAAAAAGACAGAACACCCAATTAAAAGATGGGCAAAGGATATGAACAGAGACTTCATTGAAGAAAACATTCAGGCGGCTAACAGATACATGAGTAAATGCTCATGGTCACTGGCCATTAGAGAAATGCAAATCAAAACTACAATGAGATACCATCTCAACCCAACAAGGCTAACATTAATCCAAAAAACACAAAATATTAAATGTTGGAGAGGTTGTGGAGAGACTGGAACACTTATACACTGCTGGTGGGACTGTAACATGGTACAATCACTTTGGAAATAGATTTTGCGCTTCCATAAAAAGCTAGAAATAGAACTACCCTACGATCCAGCAATCCCACTCCTTGGAATATATCCTAGAGAAATAAGAGCCCTCACACATAGACTGATGCACACTCATGTTCATTTCAGCACTGTTTACAACAGCAAAAAGATGGAAACAACCATGGTGCCCATCAACAGATGAATGGATAAACTAATTATGGTATATTTAAACAATGGAATACTAACCAAAAAAAACACCAAGCCAGTGCCGTCGAGTTGATTCTGACTCCTAGCAACCCTATAGGATATAGTAGAACTGCCCCATAGAGTTTCCAAGGAGCGCCTGGTGGATTTGAACTGCCAATCCTTTGGTTAGCAGCCATAGCACTCAACCACTACACCACCAGGGTTTCCCAATGGAATATTAGGCAATGATAAAGAACAACGATGAACCCATGAAACATCTCATAACATGGAGGAATCTGGAAGGCATTGTGCTGAGTGAAATTTGTCTGTCGTAAAAGGACAAATATTGCATAAGACCACTATTATAAGAACTTAAGAAAAGGTTTAAACACAGAAGAAAACATTCTTTGATAGTTAGGAGGGTGGGAAGGGAGGGAGAAGGGTATTCACTAATTAGACAGCAGACAAGAATTATTTTAGGTGAAGGGAAGGACAACACACAATACAGGGGAAGTCAGCACAACTGGAGTAAACCAAAAGTTAAGACGCTTCCTGAATACAACCAAACACTTCAAGGGACAGAGTAGCAGGGGTAGTGGTCTGGGAACCATGGTTTCAGGGGACATCTAGGTCAAATGGCATAGCAAAATGTATTAGGAAAATGTTTGCATCTGACTTTGGTGAGTGGTGTCTGAGGTCTTCAAGTCTGGGGTCTTCAAAGCTAGCAAACAGCCACCTAAGATGCATCAATTGATCTCAAGCCACCTGGAGGAAGCAAAATGGAGAACACCAAAAACACAAGGAAAATATGAGCCCAAGGGACAGAAAGGGCCACATAAACCAGAGATTCCACTAGACCGAGACTGGAAGAACTAGATGGTGCCTGGCTACCACAAATGACTGCCCTGACAGAGAATCCCTGATGAAGCAGGAGAAAAGTGGGATGCAGACCTTAAATTCTAGTAAAAAGATCAGACTTAATTGTCTAAGACTGGAAGGACCCAAGAGGTCATGGTCCCTGGACTCCGTTAGCCCAAAACTAAAACCATTCCTGAAGCCAACTCTTCTGACAAAGATTAGACTGTAAGACATAAAATGATACTGGTGAGGAGTGTGCTTCTTAGCTTAAGTAGACAAATGAGACTATGTGGGCAGCTCCTGTCTGGAGGCGAGATGAGACGGCAGAGGGAGACAGGAACTGGTTGAACAGAAGTAGGAAATACAGGGTGGAGAGAAGCAGTGTGCTGTCACATTGTAGGGAGCGTAAATAGGGTCACATAACGTGTGTCAGTTTTTGTATGAGAAACTGACTTGAATTATAAATGTTCACCTAAAGCACAATAAAAAAGTTAGGAAAAAAATTATTTTTGTATGAGAAACTAGCTTGAACTGTAAACTTTCACTTAAAAAACCCATTGCTGTCAAGTCGACTGTGACTCATAGCGACCCTATAGGATGGAGTAGAACTGCCTCATAGGGTTTCCAAGGAGCACCTGGTAGATTCGAGCTGCCGACCTTTTGGTTAGTAGCCATAGCTCTTAACCCCAATGCCACCATAAAGCACAATAAAATAAAAAATTAAAACCGAGAAATTTTTTAAATACTTGATTTAAGAAGAATAATAAACACACTATATATTAGATAGCATCTTTTTAAATAAAAACATATGTTTTCCAAAACAATGATTAGTGAGAAAAGTGACATTAAAAAAAACTTAAGATATCTCTTTAATATCTGGGGCAGTAAAAGAAAATTTGTTTTCACCTCAGCTTTAGCAGTCAATCCATTGCAATACATTGGTTGGTTGAGTGTATAAAGAAAAAAACGAAATCACACAGATACATAATTGGAAAAAGGAGGGGTGTTTCAACAGTCTTTTCAGATAACTATGGATATTTTTCTTTGATAATACGCCACAACTCAAGAAGCTTTTTAAAAGTTAGTTGTAAAGTAAAACCTGAAAACGTGTCAATAAAGTTTTCATACTCTGTTACATTAACGTACATTTTTCTATCTTGTACCTTGAATGGATTTTATCTATCCATGATTTTATAAGAGCATGCACTGTTCATTTGGAAATTATTAGTTCACTGAGTTATGCAGATCTCCCAAGCTTTGACATTTTTATTCAGTTTCAAAAAATCATATTCATTAATATCTCCACCAATCTGACAAGATATCTAACTACTGGGAAATGCCAGTCTCATGCTGGCAGATACAAGCTTTCCAAAAATTCTAATTTTCTCTTGGAAACTCAAATTTTATCATTGGCTACAAATGCCATCAGTTGTTTGCCTTGGCAGGCTTGCTTCATTGGTTTTGGAGCAAATGTCTGCAAAAGACTCAAGCCTGAATGACCATGGTTTCTCAGTCATTCTTTCAATTAAAAAGAGTGTTTCCAACTCTTCAGACAGGGATTGGACTGGACAATGGGAGGAGAAGGATACTGGTGAGGCGTGAGCTTCTTGGATCAGGTGGACACTTGAGACTATGTTGGCATCTCCTGCCTGGAGGGGAGATGACAGGGTAGAGGGGCTTAGAAGCTGGCGAAATGGACATGAAGAGAGAGAGTGGAGGGAGGGAGTGGGCTGTCTCATTAAAAAAAAAAAAATTTTTTTTTTTTTTAGGGGGAGAGTAATTGGGAGTATGTAGCAAGGTGTATATAAGTTTTTGTGTGAGAGACTGACTTGATTTGTAAACTTTCACTTAAAGCACAATTAAAAAAAAAAGGTGTTTCACAAAAAAAGGAACTAGTTCAGCTTGGAACTCAGACAGACACAAAAGTAATTTATGAACATATCCCGTTTCATCACACAGAACAGTAAAATCATTTGTAATACCACGGTGAATAAGTGATAAAATTAATACCTACTGCTCATCCATGGTCATTTCTAAGTGTAACGGAATTTTTTTTTTTTTTAACTATGAATATGTGGCAATGAAGAGTAAGTCAGAATTGATGGCAATGGGTTTTTTTTGTTTTTGGTTTTTGTTCTCATTTGATTCAGTACCATTTGGTACCACTGTTCTGAATTGTGTTAAAGTGAGACCCAGTTTCGCCACAACTGCTTTTGTACAATAGCACAAATGTCAAACAGTGAAAAAGGAAAATAACATCATAATATTATTAGTTTGACCTCATGAATCTCTTGAAAGCAGGTCACAGACCCTCAGGGATCCATGGACCTCACTTTAAGATCCGGTCTAGAGAACAGAGATAATCAGGAGGTGTTTTCTTAGTTTTTCTCAGAAGGAAGGCAGTATAGATATGGGTGTTAAGTGGCAGTGTGCTGTCTATTGATGGCCAAATTCAGCATACCAGTGTAGACACACAACTTAATGGGTGCCACCACCACCAGTCTGTCAGCTTGTCACCCTGTGGTGGCCTGCGTGTGGTTATGATTCCAGGAGCTCTGCCACGGCTATTTCAAATACCAGAAGAGTCACCTGTAGTGGACAGGTTTCAGCAAAGCTTCCAGATTAAGACACAGTAGGAAGAAAGCCCTGGCAATCTCCTGAAAATTAGCCAAAGGAAGCCTTACGGACCGTAACAGAACACTGTCCTACATTGTGCTAGACGATGAGCCCCTCAGGTTGGAAGGCACTCGAAAGACCACTGCGGAAGAGCTGCCTCCTTAAAGTAGAATTGGCTTCAATGCCTTCGGGACCTTCATTTGCTAATGTCGAACAACTAAAAATGAGAAGTAACAGCTGCAAACATCCAATAGTAATTGGAAAGTGGAATGTAAGAAATATGAATCAAGGAAAATTGGAAGTCTTCAAGAATGAAATGGAATGTTTAAAGGTAAGTATCCTAGACATTAGTGAGCGGAAATGTACTAGTATTGCCCATTTCAAATCCAACAATCTTATAGCCTACTACTAATTTACCAGGAAGGACAAATTGAACAGGAACAGTGTTGCATTCATTGTTAAAAGAACATTTCAAGAAATATTCTGAGTACAAGGTAATCAGTGACAGGCTAATATTCATATGCCTATGAGGAAGACCAGTTAATATGACTATTAATCAAACTACAAATGCCAAAGATGAAGAAATTGAAGATTTTTACAACCTACTGCAGTCTGAAATTTTCCAGACATGCAATCAAGATGCATTAAAAATTACTGGTAATTGGAATGCAAAAGTTGTAAACAGAGAAGGATGAATAATTGGAAAATGTGACCTTGGTGATAAAAACAACACTGGAAATTACATGATGGAATTCTGTAAGATCAAAGACTTATTCATCAGAAATACCCTTCCTCAACAACACAGTTGATTATTATACTCATGGACCTAGCTGGATGGATTACACAGGAATCGAATCCATGACATCTGTGAAAACAGATGATGGACAAGCTCAAAATCATCAGCCAAGACAAAGCCAGGGACTGACTACAGACTAGACCATCAATGGCTCCCGTGCAAGATCAAGTTGAAGCTGAAGAAAATCAAAGCAAGGCCATGAAAGCCAAAGTATGACCTTGAATACGTCCCACCTGAATTTAGAGATCACCCCAACAATAGATTTGACACACTAAACACTAATGACTGAAGACTGGAAAGGTTGTGGAATGATATCAAGGACATCATACATGAAAAACATAAAACGTCATTAAAAAGACAGGAAAGAAAGAAAAGACCAAAATGGAAGTCAGAAGAGACTCTGAACCCTGCTCTTGAGTGCAGAGTAGTAATGGAAGATATGATAAAGTAAAAGAGCTGAACAGAAGACTTCAAAGAGTGGCTCAAGAAGACAAAGTAAAGTATTATAATGAAACGTACAAAGAAATGGAGTTAGAAAACCAAAAGAACATGCTTGGTATTTCTCAAGCTAAAAAACTGAAGAGAAAATTCAAACCTAGAGTTACAACACTGAAGGATACTATGAGTAAAAAATTAAATGATGCAGGAAGCATCAAAAGAAGATGGAAGAAATATACAAAGTCACTCTACCTAAAAGAATTGGTAGATGTTCAACCATTGAAGGGAGTATCATATGATAAAGAACTACTGGTATTGAAGGAAAAAGTTCAAGCCGTACTAAAGGCACTGGAGAAAAACAGGCTTCCGGGAATTGACAGAATACCAACTGAGATACTTCAACAAACAGATGCAAAGCTGGAAGTGCTTTCTCATCTGTCAAGAAACGGAAGAGATCCAATATTTGTGCCTATTCCAAAAAAAGGCAATCAAAGAATATGCAGAAATTATCAAACAGTATCATTAATCACATGCTAGCAAAATTTTGTTAAAGATAATTCAAAAACGGCTATAGCCATTGTTATGGGTTGAAATATGTCCCCCCAAAAATGTGTGTATCAACTTGGTTAGGCCATGATTCCCAGTATTGCATGGTTGTCCTCCACTTTGTGATTGTAATTTTCTGTTGAGAGGATTAGGATGGGATTGCAACACCACTCTTACTCAGGTCACCTCCTTGATCCAATGTAAAGGGAGTTTCCCTGGGATGTGGCCTGCACCACCTTTTATCTCCCAAGGGATAAAAGGAAAGGGAAGCAAGCAGAGAGGTGGGGACCTCATAGCACCAAGAAAGCACTGCCAGGAGCAGAGCGCGTCCTTTGGACCTGGGGTACCTGCACAAAGAAGCCTCTAGTCCGGCGGAAGATTGATTATAAGGCCTTCCCCTGGAGTTGATGCCCCAAATTTGGACTTTAAGTCTCCTTTACTGTGAAGAAATAAATTTGTCTTTGTTAAAGCCGTCTACTTGTGGTATTTCTGCTATAACAGCACTAGATGGCTAAGACAGCCGTACAATGATACGGAACTGCCAGAGGCTCAAGCCAGATTCGGAAGAGGATGTGGAACAAGGGATATCATTGCTGATATCAGGTGGATATTGGCCAAAAGCAGAGAATACCAGAAAAATGTTTTTACCTGTTTTTTATCAAGTTTATTTTTAGGCATTTGACTGGTGGATCATAATACATTAAGGATATCATTATGAATGGAAATTCCAGAACACTTTATTGTGCTCATGTGGAACCTGCACATGGATTAAGGGGCAGTTGTTCGAACAGAACAAGGGGATACTGTGTGGTTCAGAACTGGAAAAGGTGTGAGGCAGGGTTGTATCTTCTCACAATCTTGCTTGCTGAAAATGAAGACGACATGAAGCACTTACTGAGAAAGATTAAAGACTACACTCTTCAGTATGGATTACACCTGAATGTGAAGAAAATAAAATCCTTACAACTGTACCAATAAACAACATCATGATAAATGAAGAAGAAACTGAAGTTGTCAGAAATTTTGGTCTACTCTTATGGTGCCAGGTATCACTTTTGTGTGGCGGGACTGTGTAGATACGGTAATTGTGATGCAGCAAAGGGACTGGTCAGCTTTGCCATCCCACTGGACTTAAAATGAGCCACTCCAAAGGCAGGGAAGAGAGAAAAGCCCACCACCGCCAAGGAAGGAGAAACCAGCAGGAGAGACCTACAGGAAACAGCACAGCGGGCTTCCTGGCACACAGAGAGACAAAGCTGAGTGCCTTAGGGAAGAGACTGAGGGCCAGGGAGAGGCGTGCCCATGAGCACGGCTGGGAAGAAACTGTCCAGATGGAAGAACTATACCCTTGAGTGTTCCTGAGGCTGAATTGCAACCTGTTACCTCCCTAATAAACCCTATAACTGTGAGTATGGTCTGTGAGTTCTGTGTGGCCACTGCAATGAATTATCGAACCCAGCAAAGACACAGACAGTGCCAGTAGACAGTAAAAATGATGGAGAGAGGAGGCATGTCTGGCCTCCACCTCATGGGAGTCAGCCTTGCACTGTTGGTCTTGGTTCTCCTTCCCCCTTGTGAAGTTAGAGGAGGTCAGACTCTGCCCCCACACCATTTTCTTTACAACCTGAATCAACAATCAACATCCATGGAAGTAGCAGTCAACAAACCAGATGACATATTTTATTGGACAAATTTGCAGCAAAAGACCTCTTTAAACATTTAAAAAGCAAAGATATCACTTTAATAACTAAAGTGCACTTGGCTCAACCTTTTCAATCACCTCATGTGCATGCGAAAGCTGGACAATGAAACAGGAAGACAGAAGAAGAAATTAACGCATTCGAACTGTGGTGCAGGTAAATAACTGTGGAGAAACTGAAGAACAAACCAACCACAGAAGAAATGCAACCCAAACGCTCCTTTGAAGCGAAAGTGGTGAGATTTCAGTATGCTTACTTTGGACATGTCAGCAGGAAAGACCAATAGCTAGAAAATGACATCATGGTTGGTAAAGAGGAGGGTTGGTGAAGGCTAGGGAGGCCCTTGGTGAGATGCATTGACACAGTAGCCAAAACAATGGACTCAGACATGGCGATAGTCATGAAGACGGCACAGGACTGAGCAACATTTCGTTATGCTATACATAAGGTTACTGTGAGTCGGAGCCAACTTGATGGCACATATCAACAATGGCAATGAGTGTTGAGAGGTAAGTACAGCGTTAACGCAGATCTTAATTCTGGCTTTCTCATCCCTGGATATCAGTTATGGAAATATGCTTCTGAATTTCTGTCCCAGTTGCAAACTGTCAATGATTTTGTAAACACTCAATTCCCTGTATGGAATCCCTTTCTGCTTAAAATGCGTAGATGGGATTTTTCCTTAGGATTCTGTCAATAAAATGATAGATGATACCTTTTTGCTTTGAGTTTTGTTTTTTTTTTTTAATGTTTCCTGTGTTTTCACACATTTTAGTTAGAGTACAACAGAATAGGTTACAGGCTATGTCAACATTCTTTGAATGTATTTTTTTAAAGCAAATTCTCTTTTGTGGAATCAAATTCTAGAAGAAATAATAGATACCAATGGAAAAACAGAAACTTCTATGTAAAGTAGATATAGTCTATTGACTCTCAACATTCATTCACATCTAGAGGCTAGAAAAAGAAAAAACAAAAAACAATACATTTTCTAGACTCTTAAAGCTAGAGTTCTTGATGAGAATTAGGTACTGTCAAGTAGACGAACGTACACAGGATTTTAAATCCTAAAGTGAGGCAACGGCAAGAATCCTGCTACTTTGATCCACTGGGTACAACTTATCAGACTCAGGTGGTAAATCAAGTTTGATACAATCCATCATAGAGTGGGATCAGGAGTTTTACGAACTCAGCCAGTGGCTATTTTCCAAAGTTTTGAATGCATGGTTAAAACTGAGAAATGCAACAATGAATAGAGTCCCCGACTGATTCCTTGACCTGGATGAGAACCATTAGAGTAATAAGGGCAAAATTAAAGTTTGCAGGAACTTTTCTTCCCTTCCAAAATAGTAATTCAAAAGTAATATTGCATTCCTAGGAAAACTGCAGACATTCGTGGCACCGAAAACGTGGGTTGTGCTTTCTATCACATTCCCATTTAATTGACTTGTTGGTTCCACAGAGAAAGATGGGGTTTTATAGATTGAGAGTAAATTGGTTAAACCTTAAATCACTCACACACAAACACACATACACATACTTGTATATAAAACAAATAATTTCAATCATAAAAATTTACCCACAAATTCCTACAACTGAAATAACCAACCAAACCAAACCCAGTGCTGTCGAGTCAATTCCAACTCATAGCGACCCTATAGGACAGAGTAGAACTTCCCCGTAGAGTTTTCAAGGAGTTTCCAAGGAGGCGGATTCAAACTGCCGACCCTTTGGTTAGCAGCCGTAGCACTTAACCACTGTGCCACCAGGGTTTCCACACCTGAAATACTTTTCATAAAATATTTTCAAAGCCATTAAAAATTAAAATTTTACCAATAGTCATCTGACAGATAACTACTTTTGTAAGTGTGAATATGAAGGGGAAAAAGCCCATGGTAGTTTAAGAGATTAACAAGGTTTTATTACGTGGAGCCCTGGTGGCACAGTGGTTAAGAGCTCGGCTGCTAACCAAAAGGCTGGCAGTTCGAACCCACCAACTGCTCCTTGGAAAACCTATGAGGCAGTTCTACTCTGTCCTGTAGGGTGGCTATGAGTTAGAATTTTTTAGTTAATTTTTACTAGTATGATATGTTGGCACTGTAAAAATAATTTCAAAATCCACAGTCCCAATAATCTTGCTGCTTGATTCCTATTTTCAGCTCAGTAGGGTCAAGAAACAGTACTCATTCAAAGGAATCCAATAGTCCTGATTCTCCAAGGACACATGAAATATTAGGCAGAAACAGTGTATTCTAAAATATTTACATTTACTTTCAGGTATTTACACATTTGAAATTGCTGTATTCATTACACATTTTTTTTTTTTTTTTGGAAAATATTCCATGGAACATGTTAGTTGGTTTAGAAAATTTTTTCAAGTCAGACTACACAACTCTTCAAAGACAAAGCTAAAAAATGACATTATTCATAGAATGTACGATGTTGCTACAAATTTCAATACAAATAAATTTGATATCAGTATTCAGTATTTCATACTGCATTTGAAATTAAATGAGTGAAGGAAGCTCCTGTAAATGTAAGCATTTAGCACTCTGCTAGAAGTCCTAATCACTGAAAAATAGATAAATATATACACACATATATATAAATTGCAATAAGAAAGGATTAAAAGTCATTATTTTAAGCAAGTAGATTATATGTCTAGAAAATTCAAGAAAATAAACAACCATTCAAGTGAATAAGAGGCTAGATATACTATTCATATTAAAAAGTCAAAAGCATTTCTATAAGCTAATAATAGTCAATTAGAAAAAAATGAGGAGTGGAGTGGAAGGAATACCACTGAGAATCCAAATAAATATTTACAATGCATATAATAAAGCTAATAAGAAATAAGCAAGACACATTTAAGAAACAAAAAAGCAAAACTATCTTCCAGTACGTGATGGTTAAGGCTGTGTGTCAACTTGGCTGGGCCATGACTCTCATGGGTCTGGCAGTCAAGTGATGTTGTGATCACTTCCATGATGAGATTTCATGTAATATGATTACTTCCATGATGGGACCTGCTGTGAGTAGCCAATCAGTTGAAAGGGAATTTCCTTGGGCATGTGGCCTGCACCAAATGTAAGTGAACATTCTCCCAAGGCTCGTGGGCTTTTACTCGCTCTGGATCCTGAAGCTAGCTCCTGTTTGTCTGACCTCCGGTTCTTGCAATTTGAGCTAGCAGCTTACCTGCAGTCTTGCCTGCTGATCTTGGGATTCATCGATCTTCCCAGCCTGTGAGCCAGGGCCCTGCTCTCTGACCTGTCAATTTTGGGTTTGCTAGCCTCTGCAGCTATGTGAATCAGGAGAAGCCTCTATCCTGACCTGCGGCTTGGAACGTTCCAGCCTCTACAACCATGTGAGCCATTTCCTTTATATAAATCTCTCTCTATATATATATTTATAAGCTTTACTGGTCTTGCTTCTCTAGAGAACCCAGCCTAAGACACAGTCCATAAAAGAACACTAAAGTAGAGGCTTACCTACTTCCTGGATTGGGAGACTAAACACTGTAAAATTGTCAGTTCTCACTAAATTAATTCATAAATTCAAAAGGATTATAGAACCTAAGAAGCCAATTGTAGATTTGATAGGAAAAAGAGAAGCCAAGAAATTTTTGAAGAGGAAGAACAGACATAAGCGGATTTGCTCCACTGAACATCAAGTAATAATTTAAAGCTATAGCAGTTAAAACAGTGTTTTCTTGGTTTATGAAGAGAAAAACAGAGCAATGGTACAAAATTAAGAGTTCAAAAACATACCTAATATAAAGGAGCCCTGTAGTTGTTGTTAGGCACCCTCAGGTTGGTTCCAATTCATAGCAACACTATGTACAACAGAATGCAACACTACCCAGCCCAGCGCAATCGTTCCAATTCATTTCATCCTTGAGTCCACTGTTGCAGGCAATGTGTCAAGCCATCTCGTTAAGGGTCTTCCTCTTTTTTGCTGATCCTCTACTTTACCAAGCATGATGTCCTTCTCCAGGGACTGATCCCTTCTGACAACGTTTCAAAAGTATGTGAGAAACAATCTCGCCATCCTTACCTCCTAAGAGCATTCTGGTTTTACTTCTTCCAAGACAGATTTTTTCGTTCTTACGGCAATCCATGGTATATTCAAGATTCTTTGCCAACACCACAATTCAAAGGCATCAATTCTTCTTCGGTCTTCCTTATTCATTGTCCAGCTTTTGCATGCATATAGGTGATTGAAAACATGATGGCTTGGGTCAGGTGCACCTTAGTCCTCAAGGTGACACCTTTCCTTTTCAACACTTTAAAGAGATCTCTTGCAGCCAATTTGCACATTGTGATGCATCTTTTGATTACTTGACTGCTGCTTCCATCGGTGTTGATTACGGATTCAAGTAAAATGAAATCCTTGACAACCTCAATCCTTTCTCCTTTATCATGACGTTGCTTATTGGTCGATTCGTGAGGATGTTTGTTTGCTTTATGTTGAGGTAGGTGTAATCCATACTGAAAGCTTTGGTCTTTAATCTTCATCAGTAAGTGCTTCAAGTCCTCTTCACTTTCAGTAAGCAAGGTTGTGTCGTCTGCATAATGCAGGTTGTTAACGAGTCTTCCTCCAATCCCGATGCCCTGTTCTTCTTCATATACTACAGCTTCTCGGATTATTTGCTCAGCATACAGACTGAACAAGTATGGTGAAAGGATACAACCCTGATGCACACCTTTCCCTACTTTAAACCACTCAGTATCCCTTGTTCTATTTGAATGACTGCCTCTTGACCCATTACAGATTCCTCATGAGCACAATTAACTGTTCGGAAATTCCCATTCTCCACAATGTTATCCATAATTTGTAATGATCCACACAGCTGAATGCCTTAGCACAGTCAATAAAACACAGGTAAACATCTTTCTGGTATTCTCTGCTTTCAGCCAGGATCCATCAGACATCAGCAATGATATCCCTGGTTCCACTTCTTCTTCTCAATCCAGCTTGAATTTCTGGCAGTTCCCTGTCGATATACTGCTGCAGTCAGTATATTTAAATGATTTTCAGCAAAATTTTGCTTGCATATGACATTAATGATATTGTTTGATAATTTCTGCATTCAGTTGGATCACCTTTCTTGGGAATAGGCATAAATATGGATCTCTTCCAGCTGGTTGGCCAGGTAGCTGTCTTCCAAATTTCTTAGCATAGACGAGTGAGCACTACCAGTGCTTCATCCATTTGTTGAAACATCTCAATCAATATTTTTCAATTCTCAGAGCCTTGTTTTTCACCAAGGAGCCCTGGTAGTGGTTAAGTGCCCAGCTGTTCACTGAAAGGACAGTGGTTTGAACCCACAAGCTGCTCCACAGGAAAAGGAAGTGAGACTCTACTCCCATAAATATTACAACCTCAGAAACACTATAGGGCAGTTCTACTCTGTACAGTAGGATCACTACGAGTCAGAATCAACCCAGTGGCATTGAGTTTGGTTGGTTTTTGTTTTTTGGTATATGGAAATCTATTGTATAATAAAAGTGTACTCAAAGCATGGAAAGAGACAAACATTTCAATAGTGTTTAGACAAATGGGGCGGGGAGGACACTGCCTCACATTATGTGGGGCCTGGGGGAGGCAAGTGGTTTGCAGCTGGCTGCCAACTGAAAGGTTGGCAGTTCAAACATACCCAGTGGCCCTAAGGAAGAAAAGACCTGGTAGTCTCCTATAAAGATTATAGTCAAGAAAACCTATGGTGCAATTCTACTCTGTAACACATGGGATTGCCATGAGAGAGGTAATCAAGGTGCTATAAAGTAATAAAAGACTGGTTTAAACCTAGGAATATAGGGGTAACCACAAAGAAAGTTAACAAACCTACTTATCAAAATAGAGAAGGCATAATGTCTCAGTAAACACAAAATTGACAAAAACAAACAAACAAAAAAAAATTCAGAAACAAAAGAAATTTAGCACAGGAGACTAAAAGGAACAAAGGAAATGTCAGCACCACAAAAAAAAGCACTATAAAATGACAGCAGTAAACTCACAATATCAGTAATTACACTGAACGTAAATGCCTTAAATGCAACCATAAAGAGACAGTGACAAAAAGGACTAAAAAAAAAAAAACCATCAAAACGTTGTCTACAAGACACACACCTTAGAAACACAGACATAAATATATTAAAAATCAAAGGATGGAAAAAAGTTATATCAAGCAAACAGCAACCAAAAACAGCAGGAGTAGCAAAACTAATCTCAGATAAAATAGACTTTAAAACAAAAGCTACTAAAAAGTCAAAGAAGGACATTATACAACTATTAAAGGGACAATCCAATATGAAGACATAACCATAATAAATATCTATGCACCCAACGACAGGTCTCCAAAATACATAAAATGAACTCTGACAGCACTGAATAGAGAAATTGACTCTTCCACAATAATAGTAGAATTCAACACACTACTCTTGGTAAAGGACAGAACATCTAGAAAGAAATTCAGCAAAGATACAGAAGACCTAGATTAAAGCCCACAATCAACCAAACTGACCTCTACTCAAAAGCAGCAAAGTACACATTATTTTCCTACACACGTGGAAGGTTTTCCAGAATAGAACACATCTTAGGCCACAAAGCAACTTGCAACAAAATCCAAAACACTGAAATAATACAAAGTATCTTCCCTGATCACAATGGAATAAAAGTAGAAATTAATAACAGGAAGAGCAAGGAAGAAAAATCGAGTACACCGAAACTGAATAACACCCTGCTTAAAAACCACTGAGTAACAGAAGAAATCAAAGGTGGAATCAAAAAATTCCTAGAATGAAAACGCATCATAGCAAAACCTTTGGAACACAGCAAAGGCAGTGCTCAGAGGTCAATCTATATCAATACATGCACACATCAAAAAAGAAACGGGCAAAATCAAAACATTAGCTACACAACTCAAACAAATAGAAAGAGAATAGCAAAAGCAGCCTGCAGTCACCAGAAAAAAGGAAATAAAGATCAGAGCAGAAATAAATGAAATAGAGAATAGAAAACCAATACAAACAATCAACAAAACCAGAAGTTCGTTCTTTGAAAGGATCAACAAAATCAACAAACCACTGGCCAAACTGACAAAAGAAAAACAGGAAAGGATCCAAATAACAACTGAAAAAATGAGATGGAGCACGTTAAAACAGACCCAAACAAACAAAAAAAAAGGATCTAACAGAGCGCTACGTAAAATTATACAACAAATTTGAAAACCTAGAGGAAACGGGACAAACTAGAAACACACTACCTACCCAAACAAACACAAACTTAAGTCGAAAATCTGACCGGACCCATAATAACAGAAGAGATTGAAAAGGTAATAATAAAAAAAAAAAAACTTCCAACACAGGACATCTAGGTCAACTGGCACAACAAAGATTACTAAGAAAATGTTCTACATCCCATCTTAGTGAGTTGTGTCTGGATCTTAAAAGCTTGCGAGCAGGAGGCAGGCCCAAGATGGCAGAATAGAAAGATGCTTCCGGTGAGCCCTCTTACAACAAAGACCCAAAAAAACAAGTGAAAAGAATATATTTATGACAAGCTAGGAGCCCTGAACATCAAAGGCAAGCTTAGAAAATGAACTGAGAGGCAGGAGGAGGAAGAGACATTTCAGAAGCCTAGAGCAGTTGCCGGACCTGAATCGCCGGGACCCATCAGGTGCCATTCCTGGGAGCAGGTGCAGTGGGCTGGTACTAGCATTCAGCAGCAGTTTCCTCAGGGACAAGCAGCCAGCCACACGGCCTATTCACACCTCCAAAACCAGAAAAAAACTGCGCACTTGGCAAAAGCTAAGTACGTGCGTATACTTTACCATGCCCCCACCCCAAAGACAGTGTCAGTGCCTGTTGATTTCCCTGGGCCTGAGATAGGCCCTATTGACCACCTAGAGCCATCTTACCAGCCTTAGAGAAGGAATAAATTTACAACTGGGGGGAAAGATAATTTGCCAGCTGAACTAACCTAGAGAGCTCACGACAGAAGCAGCTCCTTCCAGGCATAAACGGTCCATGGACTTTGAGTACCTTTCCTTTCTGCATGGACCTGTGAGGGCCTATTTCAGGACAATAGGCACTTATTGGCAGAGTACAACTGTTTCAGCTGTGCAGTGGAGAGGTGGGTATTTGATGTTTGATATTACATTGCCTATTAAAGAGGGTCCTCACCTACCCACATCAGGGGCCTACGGACTGGTGGCTCCACTCAGTTCACTCAGCCGCCTGCGACAGGGGTCCAAGGATAACTGGTAACTCCCAGTCCTTACAATGAAAGACACTGGGTGCCCATGAAATGTCTGCAGAACCCGCTCACCTGTATGCTCTAGGGAACAGGGACACGTTTTCCTCAGAGACACTTGGAGGACGATTTTCAGGCCCCTGCCTTGTTCAGAGCATGACACCCTGCTGCAACCACATACTGGTACCTACAACAATCACCCCCACCCCTCTAAAACTGTAGGACAGAGCCCGTACCACACACTAAATGATCAGCTACCTGGAAACCTGAGCTGAATTCACACAACAAAAGTGAATAGACTCCTAGACGGATATACCTGATAAGAGCTCTAGACATCTGGGGACAGGACGTCAGACTCCAAAGGCGAAAATAATCAACTAGACAATGAAGCAACCCATTTGGGCATATCAAAACAAAACAAAGCAAGAAGCTACGACACAATAAGCAAACATAAAGGAAAACTAATACAATAACTTATACATGGCTCGGGGACAACAGTCAATGTGAAGTCACATAAAGAAACAGCATGATTGCCTCAAAAAGCTCTCAAAACAAAGACTCAAGGGGTGTTCTAGATGAAAGTGTATCCCTGGAATTACCACAGGCAGAATAAAAAAGATTAACATACACAACCCTTCAAGACATCAGGAAGGAAATCAGGCAATATACAGAACAAGTGAAGGAACACACAGATAAAGCAATTGAAGAAATTAAAAAGATTATTCAGAAACATAACGAAAAATTGAATAAGCTGGAAAAATCCACAGACACACAGCAATCAGAAATTCAGAAGAGTAAAAAAAATTACAGTAGACAACTCAAAAGAAACTCAGAGGAGCAGAATTGAGCAACTGGAAGGCAGAACGGGTGAGCTTGGAGATAAAGCACTTAGCAACTATATATTTGAAGAAAAATCAGATAAAAGAATTAAAAAAAAATAAAGAAAACTTCAGAATCAAGTGAGACTCTATCAAGAGAAATAACCTACAAGTGACTGCAGTACCACAACAGGGAGGGATGACAGAAAATACAGAGAAAATAGTTGAGGATGTGTTGGCAGAAAACTTCCCTGACATCGTGAAAGATGATAAGATATTTATCCAAGACGCTCATCGAACTCCACAAACGGTATATTCTGAAAGAAAGTCACCAAGACATATTATACTCAAACTTGCCAAAACCAAAGATAAAGAGAGCACTTTAATAGAAGCAAGGGATAAACGAAGAGTCACCCACAAAGGAGAGTCAATAAGAATAAGCTCGGACTACTCGGCAGAAACCATGCTGGCAAGAAGGCAATAAGATGACTTTTATAACAAATTCAAGGAAAAAAATTGCCAGCCAAGAATCATATATCCAGCAAAACTGTCTCTCAAAGACAAAGGTGAAATCAGAACATTTCAAGGTAAAAAGGAGTTTAGGGAATTCGTAAAAACCAAACCAAAACTAAAAGAAATACTACAGGGAGTTCTCTGGTTAGAAAATCAATACCATCAGGTGTCAAGCCAAGGCTAGAACACTAGACAGGGCAATCAGATGTCAACCCAGACAGGGAAATCACAAAAATAAATCAAGATACAAAAATGCTCAAAACAGGGAAACAATGATGTTATTATGTAAAAGACAAGATTAAAACAATAAAGAGGGACATAGAAAAGTACTCATAGATCTTTCATATGGACAGGAAGACAAAGCGATACAAAGAACAAAAGTTAGGCTTAAATTTAGAAAAATAACAGTAAATAATGAGGTAACCACAAAGGAGACAAACCACCTACACATCAAAACAAAATACAAGAAAAAATAGAGACTCAGCAGAAACAAAATCAACGACAACGAATGTGAAGAAAAAACAATGTATAATTTACACAGCACATAAAACTAAGTGGGAAAAAAAAACTGTCGACACACAAAAAAAGACATCAAAATGATAGCACTAAGCTCAAACCCATCGAAAATTACACTGTATGTAAATGGACTAAATGCACCAATAAAGAGACAGAGACTGTTAGAATGCATTAAAGAACACGATCCATCTATATGCTACCTACAAGAGACAAATCTTAGACTTAGAGACACAAACAAACTAAAAATCAAAGGATGTAAAAAAATATATCAAGCAAAGAACAAATCAAAAAAAGGGCAGGAGTGGCAATATTAATTTCTAACAAACTAGACTTTAAAGTTAAATCTATCATAAAAGATAAGGAAGGACACTATATAATGATTAAAGGGACAATATACCAAGAGGATATAGCCATATTAAATATTTACGCACGAGCAGGGCTGTAATGTACACAAAACAAACTCCATCAGCACTGAAAAGTGAAATAGAGAAGATGGCAGAATAGACATATGCTTCCTGTTACAACAAAGACCTGAAAAAACAAGTGGAGCGAGAATATTTAAGACAAGCTCAGAGCCCGGAACATCAAAGGCAAGGTTACAAAACGAACTGAGGGACAAGAGGAATGGCAGGGCCAAACTGACGAAGGAAAAACAGGAGAGGAAGCAAATAACCCGAATAAGAAATGAGATGGGTGATATTTCAACAGACCCAACGGAAATTAAAAGAATCATATCAGATTACGATTAAAAATTGTACTCAAACTTGAAAACCTAAAAGAAATGGACGAATTCCTAGAAACATACTACCTAACTAAACTAACACAAACAGAGGTGGAACAACTAAATACACCCGTAACAAAAGTAGAGATTGAAAAGGTAATCAAAAAAGTCCCAACCAAAAAAAAGCCCTGGCCTGAACAGCTTCACTGCAGAGTTCTACCAAACTTTCAGAGAAGAGTTAACACTACTACTACTAAAGGTATTTCAAAACATAGAAAAGGATGGAAAATCCCTGATACCAAAACCAGATAAAGACACCATAAAAAAAAAAAAAAATTACAAACCTATGTCTCTCCTGAACTTAGATGCAAAAACCCTCAACAAAATTCTAGCCAATAAAATTCAACAACATATCAAAGAAATAATTCACCATGACCAAGTGGGATTCATACCAGGTATGCAGGGATAGTTCAACATTAGAAAAGCAATTAATGTAATCTTTTTTTATCATATAAATAAAACAAAAGACAAGAATCACATGATTTTATCAATTGATGCAGAAAAGACATTTGACAAACTTCAACACCCATTCATGACAAAAACTCTCAGTAAAATAGGAAAAGAAGGAAAATTCCTCAACATAAAAAGGGCATTTATACAAAGCCAAAAGCCAACATCATCCTAAATGGAGAGATTCTGAAAGCATTCCCCTTGAGATTGGGAACCAGACAAGGATGCCCTTTACTACCGCTCTTATTCAACATTGTGCTGGAGGTCGTAGCCAGAGCAATTAGGCTAGAAAAAAAAATAAAGGGTATCCAGATCGGTAAGGAAGAAGTAAAATTCTCTCTATTTGCAGATAACATGATCTTATACACAGAAAACTCTAAGGAATCCTCAAAAAAAACTACTGAAACTAATAGAAGAGTTCGACAGAGTATCAGGGTATAAGATAAACATAGAAAAATCACTTGGATTCCTCTACAGCAAAAAAAAGAGCGCCGAAGAAGAAATCACCAAATCAACTCCATTTACAGCAGCCCCCAAGACAATAAAATACTTTGGAATCAATCTTACCAGAGATGTAAAAGACTTATACAAAGAAAACTATAAAACACTTCTGCAAGAAATCAAAAGAGACCTACATAAGTGGAAAAACATACCTTGCTCATGGATAGCAAGACTTAACATTGTAAAAATGTTTATTCTACCAAAAGCGATCTATAGATTTAGTGGAATTCCAATCCAAATTCCAATGACATTTTTTAATGAGATGGAGAAATAAATCACCAACTTCATATGGAAAAGAAAGAGGCTCCGGATAAGTAAAGCATCACTGAAAAAGAAGAACAAAGTGGGAAGCCTCACTCTACCTGATTTTAGAACCTAATATACCACCACAGTAGTCAAAACAGCCTAGTACTGGTACAACAACAGATACATAGACCAATGGAACAGAATTGAGAATCCAGACCTAAATCCATCCACATATGAGCAGTTGACATTTAACAAATGCCCCAAATCCATTAAACAGGGGGAAAGACAGTCTTTTTAACAAATGGTGCTGGCATAACTGGATATCCATCTGCAAAGAAATGAAACAAGACCCATACCTCACACCATGCACAAAAACTACCTCAAAATGGATCAAGACCTAAATATAAAACCTAAAAGGATAAATATCATGGGAGAAAAAATAGGGACGACATTAGGAGCCCTAATACATGGCATAAACAGTATATAAAACATTGCTAACAATGCACAAGAAAAAGTATATAACCGGGAGCTCCTAAAATCAAACACCAATGGTCATCCAAAGACTTCACCTTAAGAGTATAAAGATTACCTACAAACTGGGAAAAAGTTTTTAGCTATGACATTTCCAGTCAGCACCTGATCTCTAAAATCTAAATGATACTGCAAAAACTCAACTACAAAAAGACTAATAACCCAATTAAAAAATGGGCATAAGATATGAACAGACACTTCACTATACAAGACATTCAGGTAGCTAACAGATACATGAGGAAATGCTCGCCATCATCAGCCATTAGAAAAATGCAAATCAAAAATACAATGAGATTGCATCTCACTCCAACAAGGCTGGCATTAATCCAAAAAACACAAAGTAAGAAATGTTGGAGAGGTTGTGGAGAGACTGGAACACTTACACACTGCTGGTGGGAATGTAACATGGTACAGCCACTTTGGAAATCGATTTGGCACTTCCTTAAAAAGCTAGACATAGAACTACCATATGATCCAGCCATCCCATTCCTTCGAATATATACTAGAGAAATAAGAGCCTTTACATGAACAGACATATGCACACCCATGTTCATTGCAGCACTGTTTATAATAGCAAAAAGATGGAAGAAACCAAGGGGCCCATCAATGGATGAACGGATATATAAACTATGGTATAGTCACACAATTGAATACTATGCATCGATAAAGAACAGTGAGGAATCCGTGAAACTTTTCATAACATGGAGGAATCTGGAAGGCATTAGGCTGAACGAAATTAGTCAGTTGCAAAAGGACAAATATTATATAAGACCACTATGATAAGAACTCAGAGAAGAAAATATTCTTTGATGGTTATGGGGGGGAGGGAGGGGGAGTGGAAGAGGGGTATTCATTAATTAGATAGTGGATAAGAACTACTTTAGGTGAAGGGAAAGACAACATACAATACAGGTGAGGTCAGCACAACTGGACTAAACCAAAAGCAAACAAGTCTCCTGAATAAACTGAATGCTTCGAAGGCGAGCATAGCAGGGGCAGGAGTTTGAGGACCATGGTTTCAGGGGACATATAAGTCAATCGGCATAATAAAATCTATTAAGAAAACATTCTGCATCCCACTTTGGGGAATGGCGCCTGTGGTCTTCAACACTAGCAAGCGGCCATCTACGGTACATCAATTTTTCTCAACCCACCTGGACCAAAGGAGAATGAAGAACACCAAGGACACAAGGTAATTACGAGCCCAAGAGACAAAAAGGGCCATATAAACCTGAAAATACATCAGCCTGAGACCTGAAGAACTAGATGGTGCCTGGCCATAACCAATGACTGCCCTGACAGGGAACACAACAGAGAACCCCTGAGGGAGCAGGAGAGCAGTAGGACGTAGACCCCAAATTCTCATAAAAAGACTAGACTTAATGGTCTGACCGAGACTAGAAGGACCCCAGTGGTCATGGCCTCCAGACCTTCTGTTAGCCCAGGACAGGAACCATTCCCAAAGCCAACTCTTCAGACAGGGATTGGACTGGACAATGGGGTAGAAAAAGATGCTGGTGAAGAATGGGCTTCTTGGATGAAGTAGACACTTGAGACTATTTTCGCGTCTCTTATCTGGAGGGGAGATGAGACACTAGAGGGGTTTAGAAGCTGGCGGAATGGACACAAAAAGATAGAGTGGAGGGAATGAGCGGGGTGCCTCATTAGGGGAGAGCAATTAAAAAAAAAATTTTTTTTTTTTTTTTTTTAGTAAGGTGTATATAAATTTTTGTATCAGAGACTGACTTGATTTGTAAACTTTCACTTAAATCACAATAAAAATTAAAAAAAAAAAAAGCTTTCGAGCAGCCATCTAAGATGCATCAGTTGACCCCATTCCACTTGGAACGAAGAAGAATGAAGAACATCAAAGACACAAAGACTTCAAAGACACCAGAGACTCTACCAGCCTGAGACCAGAAGAACTACATGGTGCCTGGCTACCACCAATGACAACCCTGACTGCCCTGACGGGGAACACAAAAGAGAGTCCTGGATGGAGCAGAGGAAAAGTGTGGAATAGAACTCAAGTTCACATAATAAAAAGACTAGATTTAATGGTCTGACAGAGACTGGAGGAATCCCCAAAACTATGGCCCCTGGATGCTCTGTTAACTCAGAACTGAAACCTTTCCCAAAGACCACTCTTCAGAAAAAGATTAGATAGGATTATAAAACAAATAAATAATACATGCAAGTAGTGTGCTCCTTAGTTGAATCAGATACCAAAAACAGAAACCAAACCCGTTGTTGTCGAGTCGAATCTGACTCATAGCGACCCTATAGGACAGAGCAGAACTGCCCCATAGTGTTTCCAAGGAGTGCCCGGTGGATTTGAACTGCAGGCCCTTTGGTTAGCAGCCGTAGTTCTTACCCATTCAATCACACACACGAGGTCAAATGGGCAGCTCCTGTCCAGAGGGAGGATGAGAAGGCAGGAAGGGAAAAGGATAAGTAAAGTACTAACAAAGAAGAAGAAGAAATTAAGAGGACTCGCGATACCTGACCTCAGAACCTACTATAGAGCTACAATAGTCAAAACAGCCTGGTACTGGTACAATGACAGACATTTTGATTGATGGAACAGAATTGAGAATCCTGATGTAAATTCATCAACTTAAGGTAACCTGATCTTCGACAAAGGCCCAAAGTCCATCAAATGGGGAAAAGATAGTCTTTTTAACAAATGGTGCTGGCAAAACCGGATGTCCATCTGCAAAAAAAAAAAAAAAAAAAAAACGAAACAGGACCTATACCTCACACCATACACAAAACTAATTCAAAATGGATCAAACACCTAAATACAAAACCACAAACTATAAAGTCATAGAAGAAAAAATTGGGTCAATGCTACTAGTAACGGCACAAACAGGATACACCATAAAGAACAATACACAAACACTAGAAGATAAGCTGGATAACTGGGATCTTCTAAAAATTAAACACTTAGGCACATCAAAAGACTTCACCAAAGGAGTAAAAAGAGAACCTACAGACTGGGAAAAAACTTTTAGCTATGACAAATTCAACAGAGGTCTAATCTCTAAAATCTTGGAAAATCCAACACCTCTACAACAAAAAGACAAATAATCCAATTACAAAATGGACAAAGGATATTAACAGACACTTCACCAAAGAAGATATTCAGGCAGCTAACAGACACAAGAGGAAATGCTCGTGATTTCTAGCCACTGTGGAAATGCAAATTAAAACTACAAGGAGATACCATCTCACACTGACATTACTGGCAGGAATTTAAAAAAATAGAAAATAACAAAAGTTGGAGAGGCCGCGGGGAGAATGGACCTCTTTTGCACTGCTGGTGTGAATGCAAAATGGTACAACAATTTTGGAAAATGATATGGCATTTCCTCAAAAAGGTAGAAAGAGAAATACCATACGATCCAGCAATCTCCTAAAAACATATCCTAGAGAAATAAGAGCAATCACACGAATAGACATATACACACCTATGTTTATTGCAGCATTATTTAAAATAGCAAAAAGGTGGAAACAGCCTAGGTGCCCATCAGCACATGAATGCATAAACAAACTATGGGACATATGCACAGTGGAATGCTACACAACAATAAAGAACAACAGTGAATCTGCGAAACATCTCACAACATGGATGAATCTGGGGAGCATTATGCTGAGTGAAATAATTCAATCACAAAAGGACAAATACTGTATGAGACCACTATTATAAAAACTCATAAAATGGTTTATACACAAAAAGAAATAATCTTTGATGGTTATGAGGGAGGGCAAGTGGGGATAGGGCAAAATACTAAATAGACAATAGATAAGCGCTAACTTTGGTGAAGGATGAGACAGTACACAGTACCGGGGAAGCCAGCACAACTTTGTACAAGGCAAGGTCAATGGAAGCTTCACAGACACATACAAACTCCCTGAGGGACCGAATTACTGGGCTGAGGGCTGGGGACCATGGTCTCGGGGGACATCTAGCTCAACTGGAATAACACAGTTTGTAAAGAAAATGGTCTACATTCTACTTGGATGAATACCACTTGGGGTCTTAAGAGCCTGTGAGCAGCCACCTAAGATATTACACTGGTTTTACCCTGTCTGGAGCAAGAAAGAATAAAAGAAAACTGAAGATGCAAGGGAAAGATTACCCAAAGAACTAACGGACCACAAGTACCACAGCCTTCACCAGACTGAGTCCAGCACAACTAGGTGGTGCCTGGCTACCACCACCGGCTGCCCTCACACGGATCACGGTGTGGATCCCAGACAGACCTGGAGAAAAATGCACAACAAAATTCTAACATACACACACAAAAGACCAGACTTACTGGTCTGACAGAGACTGGAGAAACTCTGATAGAGTATGGCCCCCGACACCCTTTTAACTCAGTAATGAAGTCACTCCTGAGGTTGACCCTTCAGCCAAAGATTAGACAGGCCCATGAGACTAAATGGGCACATCAGCCCAGGGGCAAGGACGAGAGGCAGGAGGGAACAGGAAACCTGGTAATGGGGAACCCAAGGTGGAGAAGGGGACAGTGTTGACATGTCCTGGGGTAAAACAATTATGTGTATTAATTGCTTAATGAGAAATTAATTGGCTCTGTAAACCTTCATCTAAAGTACAATAAAATAAATAGATAACTATTTTTTAAAAACTTAAAAATAAAAAGTACCTTCACTGCAGTAATTACTATGTTGGGGAAAAAAATGGAAACATGGGAAAATCGTTAGGTTATCTATAGTACATCAATAACAATGAGATAGAAACAGTAATAGTTCTCATACTTCAATATGCATTAAAATACACCTAATAACCTAGTTAAAATGTCCATTATCACCAACCACAAAGATTCTGCCTTAAAACACCCCCCCCAAAAAAAAAATTCTGCCTGAGTAGACCAGAAACTGTGTTTAAGAATCTCATTTGTAATAATCCAAAAGATTTTGATAAAGATGGCTATGCTGGTCAATCTTTGAAAAACTGATCTGTACTGGAAGACATATTAAGTCAGAAAACCAATTTGTAGAACATTATGTATTCCACAATCCCCTTTACGTTTTTTTTAAAACTCTATTTGTAGATTTAAACAATGCATAAAGGATGGATTGCAGTAAACTCATGAAAAAGTCTGGGAGAATGATTAAATTCCTAACAGTGGAGATTTTGGGGAAAGGATATGAGATCTTTGGGGATGCAAAGTGAAAGGAGACTGTCATGGATTGAATTACATCCCCCTAAATATGTGTGTACCTCAACTTGGTTAGGCCATGATTCCCAGTATTCTGTGATTGTTCTCCATTTAGTGATTGTAATTTTATGTTAAAGAGAATTAGGGTGGGATTGTAACACCCTTACCCAGTTCGCATTCCTGATCCAATGTAAAGGGAGTTTCCCTGGAGTGTGGCTTGGACCACCTTTTATCTCTCAAGAGATAAAAAGGAAAGGGAAGCAAGCATAGAGTTGGGGACCTCATACGAACAAGAAAGTGGCTGAGGGAGCAGAGCACATACTTCGGACCTGAGGTTCCTGCACTGAGATGCTTCCAGACCAAGGGAAGACTGACGATGCATCACGAGGGCCTTCCTCCCGAGTGGATAGAGAGAGAAGAAAGCCTTCCGCTGGAGCTGGCACCCTAAATTCAAACTTCTAACCTACTGGACTGTGAGAGGATAAACTTCTCTTTATTAAAGCCATCCACTTGTGGTATTTCTGGTATAGCAGCACTAGGTAGCTGAGACAAAGACTTTCACAGTTTATAAACTTCTGTAGCATTTGATTTTTCCTTTTTTGCACCAAGAATATAGATAAGAATTACCTGTATAATGTTAAGAATATAAAAAGGTAAAATAAATTTTAAAGTCCTAAGTTACTATTTGTTTCCCAAATGAAGACTTCCTTTTATAGATTATCATCTAATAACATGAGAAGCTGTTGGTATTTCCTACTGCCTTCACTCAAGACATTCTTGTTTGCTTTTCTGAAGCAAGTATACATGTATGCTTTCATACATCTTTTGTGCTGTATCATAATAGTTCCCACTAAAGGAAATTGCCTCCCTATGATACCAGGTCTCACTCTCCTCACTAATATTCAGAGTGAAAATTCTTAGGGATGAATTTTGACACTACGACCACTAACACATTGGTTAAGCAGGGCGGACCCATGTAGGTGGTGAGAACTGTTTCTTTTCTGTGATTTTCCAAGGGGAAACCACTGACGGATTACAAACACTGGGAGTCTTTTCCATAAAGCCATGAGAGCATTTGGGAGCATGAGACCTCAGTCACTAGACCTGGCTAGGGGGGCCTTATGACTAATGACTTCAACTAGGATTACCTTTTGCCTACAGTAGACATGTTAACTAATGAAATGGAACTTTACTAAGGCATTTATTATTACACAAAGCTAATTAAACAGTAATTACACAAAGATTTCTCTGTTAACCAGGAAACAGTTACTATGTATTTTACATTTTGATACCACAACATAAATTAAAAAAAAAAATACAGGTGGGGCAAAGATGGCAGAATAGCAAGATGCTTCCTGCAATTCCTCTTACAACAAACACCCGAAAAAACAAGTGAAACAATTATATTTATGACAACCTAAGAGCCCTCAACATCAAAGGCAAAGTTAGAAAATGGACTGAGCGGCAGGGGAAGGGAGAGACGGTTCAGAAGCAGAGAGTGGTTATGGGACCTGAATCACCAGGAGCCCTCAGGCACCATTCCCAGGAGCAGCTGCGACGGGCTGGTGGTAGTATTCAGCCACAGTTTCCTCAGGGTGAAGCAGGCAGCTGTACGGCCTACTCACACCTCTGGAACCAGAGAATAACGGCGCTCTCAGCAAAACCTAAATACTTGTATATATTTCACTGTGGCCCCGGCCTCCAAGCCGGCTTCAGTGGCTGTTGATTTCCCTGGGCCTCATATAGGCCGTATTGAGTGTCTGGAGCCATCCTCTCGGCATTGGAGTAGTAATACATTCACAACCGTGGGAGCTCAGGACAGAAGTGGCTCCTGTACAGGCATAAACAGTCCATGGGCTATAAAAACCCTTCCCCTGGCATGGACTTGTGTGGGCCTATTTCAGGAGAATAGGCCCTTGTTGGCCGACTGCAACCATTTCAGCTGTGCCGTGAAGAGGTGGGTGTTTGATATATGACACTGCTTTGCTTATTAAATAGGGTCCTCACCTACCAACATCAGGGACCTAAGGACTGGTGGCTCCACTCAGGTCACCCAGCCACCCACAACAGGGGTCCAAGGATAACTGGTACCTCCTAGTCCTTACTAACAAAAGCATTGGGTGCTCATGGTCTCTCTGCAGAACCCACCCACCTGTACGCTCTAGGAAACAGGGATGCGCTTTCCTCACGGACTTTCGGGGGAAAGTTCTCAGCCCCCTGCCTTATTCAGAGCAGGACCCCCTACTGCAACCAGATACTGGTACCTACACCAATCATCCCTGCTCCTCTAAGACTGGAGGAAAGACCCTGTACCACACACTTGACACTCAGCTATTTAGACACCTGAGTTGAATTCATAGAAGAAAAGTGAATGTACTCCTAGACTGATATACCTGATAAAAGGTCTAGTGAACTGGTGACAGGAAGTCAGAGCTTCAAAGGTGAAAATAATCAAACTAGCTCCCTCAAGTGACCCATTTGGGCATATCAAAACAAAACAAAGCAAGAAGCTATGATACAGTAAGCGAACATAAACTGATACAGTAACTTATACATGGCTCAAAGACAACAATCAAAATCAAGTCACATAAAGAAGCAGACCACGATGCCTCAACAAGCTCTCAAAACAAAGAATCAACGGATCTTCTGGATAAAGATGCCTTCCTGGAATTACCAGATGCATAATTAAAAAGATTAATGTACAGAACTCTTCAAGACATCAGGAACAAAATTAGGTAGATCGGGCAATACACAGAACAAGCCAAGAACACACAGATAAAGTATTAGAAGAGATTAAAAAGGATTTTCAGGAACATAATGAAAAATTTAATGAGCTGCAAGAATACAGAGAGATAGCAATCAGAAATTCAGAAGATTAACAATAAAATTACAGAATTAGACAACTCAATAGAAAGTCATAAGAACAGAATTAAGCAACTGGAAGGCAAAATTGGTGAGCTTGAAAATAAAGCACTTGAAAAAAATATAATGGAAGAAAAATCAGATAAAAGATTTAAAAAAATGAAGAAATCTTAAGAATCATATGGGACTCTATCAAGAGAAATAACCTACAAGTGATTGGAGAATAAGAACACAGAAGGATAACAGAAAATAGAGAGAATTGTTGAAGATTTGTTGGCAGAAAACTTCCCTGATATTGTGAAAGATGAGAAAATATCTATCCAAGATGCTCAGGGAACTCCACATAAGGTAGATGTTAAAAGAAAATCACAACCAAAGATAAAGAGAGAATTTTAAGAGCAGCCAGGGATGAAACAAAAAGTCACCTACAAAGGAGAGTCAATAAGATTAAGCTTGGACTACTCAGCAGAAACCATGCAGGCAAGAAGGTAATGAGATGACTCATGTAAAGCATTTAAGGAAACAAATTGCCAGCCAAGAATCATATATCCAGCAAAACTGTCTCTCAAATATGAAGGTGAATTAGGACATTTCCAGATAAACAGAAGTTTAGGGAATTCGTAAAAACCTAACCAAAACTACAAAAATTACTAAAAGGAGTTCTTTGGTTAGAAGATCAATAATATCAGGTATCAAACAAAGACTAGTACACTGGATAGAGCAATCAGATGTCAAACCAAACAGGGAAATCACAAAAATAAATCAAGATAAAAAATCGCTCACAACAAGGAAACAGCAATATTATTATGTAAAAGAAGATAACATTAAAACAATAAAGAAGAACTAAGAAATGTAGTCACAACGCTTTCATATGGAGAGGAAGACAAGGCGATATAAAGAAATAAAAGTTAGGTTGAAGCTCAGAAAAATAAGGGTAAAAATTAAGGTAACCACAAAGAAGACTAAACATCCTACTCATCAAAATAAACCACAAAAAAAAAAAAAAAAAATAGAGACTCAGCTGAAACAAAATCAACCACAAAGAATAAGAGAAAAAGACAATACATAAACTACTCAGCACAAAAAAATAAGTGGGCAAAAGAAATTGTCGACAACACACAAAAAAAGACATGAAAATGACAGCACTGAACTCATACCTATCCATAAAAAAAAAAAAAAAAATACACTGAATGTAAATGGAATAAATGCACCAATAAAGAGACAGAGAGTGGTAGAATGGATAAAAAAACATGATCTGTCGATACACTGCCTACAAGAGACACACCTTAGACTTAGACACACAAACTAAAACTCAAAGGATGGAAAAAATATATCAAGCAAACAACAATCAAAAAAGACAATACTAATTTCTGACAAAACAGACTTTAAAGTTAAATCCACCACAAAGGATAAGAAAGGACACTATACAATGATTAAAGGGACAATATACCCAGAGGGTATAACCATATTAAATATTTACCACCCACTGACAGGACTGCAAGATACATAAAACAAACTCTAATAGCACTGAAAATTGAGATAGACAGCTCCACAATAAGAGTAGGAGAAGACTTCAACACACTACTTTTGGTGAAGGACAGGACACCCAGAAAGAAGCTCAATAAAGACACAGAAGATCTAAATGCCACAATAAACCAACTTGAACTCCTGGACATATACAGAACACTCCACCCAACAGCAGTCAAGTACACTTTCTTTTCTAGTACACATTGGAACATTCTCTAGAATAGACCACATATTAGGTCATAAAGCAAGCCTTAGCAAAATCCAAACCACTGAAATACTACAAAGGATCTTCTCTGACCATAAGGCTACGAAAGTAGAAATCAAAAACAGAAAATGCAGGGAAAACAAATCAAACACTTGGAAACTGAACAATACTCTGCTCAAAAACAACTAGGATATAGAAGACATGAAGGATGAAATAAAGAAATTCATAGAATCCAATAAGAATGAAAACACTTCCTATCAGAACATTTGGGACACAGTAAAAGCAGTGCTCAGGTCAATTTATATCAAGAAATGCACACATACAAAAAGACGAAAGGGCCAAAATCAAAGAATTAACCCTACAACTTGAACAATTAGAAAGACAGCAACAAAAGAAAACCTCAGGTACCAGAAGAAAGCAAATAATAAAAATTAGAGAAGAGTTAAATGAAACAGAAAAACAACTGAAAGAATTAAGAAGACCAAAAGCTTGTTTTCTGAAAAAAATGATAAACCACTGGCCAAATTGACAAAAGAAAAACAGGAGAGGAAACAAATAACCCGAAAAAGAAGTGAGATGGGCGACATTACAACAGATCCAACTGAAATTAAAAAAATCATATCAGATTACTATGAGAAATTATACTCTAACAAATTAAAAAACCTGGAAGAAATGGATGAATTCCTGGAAACTCACTACTTATCTGAACTAAAGGAGAGCAAGAACAACTAAATAGACCCATAATAAAAGAAGAGAATGAAAAGGTAATCAAGATACTCCCAACAAAAAAAATGCCCTGGCCAGGATGTCTTCACTACAGAGTTCTACCAAATTTTCAGAAAAAAATTAACACCACTACTACTAAAGATATTTCAGAGCATAGAAAAGGATAGAATACTCCCAAACTCATTCTATGAAGCCAGCGTAATCCTGATACCAAAACCAGGTAAAAAAAATGACAAAAAAACAAAAAGAAAATTACAAACCTATATCGCTCATGAACTTAGACGCAAAAGTCCTCAACAAAATTCTAGCCAATAGAATTTAACAACATATCAAAAAAATAATTCATACCAAAAGAGTAAAAAGACCACCTACAGACCGGGAAAGAATTTTCAGCTATGACATCTCAGACCAGCGCCTGATCTCTAAAATCTACATGATTCTGTCAAAACTCAACCACAAAAAGACAAACAACCCAATCAAGAAGTGGGCAAAGGATATGAACACACATTTCACTAAAGAAGATATTCAGGCAGCCAACAGATACATGAGAAAATGCTCTCGATCATTAGCCATTAGAGAAATGCAAATTAAAACTACGATGAGATTCCATCTCACACCAGCAAGGCTGGCATTAATCCAAAAAACACAAAATAATAAATGTTGGAGAGGCTGCGGAGAGATTGGAACTCTTATACACTGCTGGTGGGAATGTAAAATGGTACAACCACTTTGGAAATCTATCTGGCGTTATCTTAAACAGTTAGAAATAGAACTACCATACAACCCAGAAATCCCACTTCTCGGAATATACCCTAGAGACACAAGAGCCTTCACACAAACAGATATATGCACACCCATGTTTATTGCAGCTCTGTTTACAATAGCAAAAGTCTGGAAGCAACCAAGGTTACCATCAACGGATGAATGGGTAAATAAATTGTGGTATATTCACACAATGGAATACTACGCATCGATAAAGAACAGTGACGAATCTCTGAAACATTTCATAACATGGAGGAACCTGGAAAGCATTATGCTGAGCGAAATTAGTCAGAGGCAAAAGGACAAATATTGTATAAGGCCACTATTATAAGATCTTGAGAAATAGTATAAACTGAGAAGAACACATACTTTTGTGGTTACGAAGGGGGGAGGGAGGGGTGGGAGAGGGGTTTTTTATTGATTAATCAGTAGATAAGAACTGCTTTGGGTGAAGGGAAAGACAACACTCAATACATGGAAGGTCAGCTCAATTGGACTGGACCAAAAGCAAAGAAGTTTCCAGGATAAAATGAATGCTTCAAAGGTCAGCGGAGCAGGGGCGGGGGTCTGGGGAACATGGTTTGAGGGGACTTCTAAGTCAATTGGCAAAATAATTCTATTATGAAAACATTCTGCATCCCACTTTGAAATGTGGCGTCTGGGGTCTTAAATGCTAACAAGCGGCCATCTAAGATACATCAATCGGTCTCAACCCACCTGGAGCAAAGGAAAATGAAGAACACCAAGGTCACACGACAACTAAGAGCCCAAGGGACAGAAAGGGCCACATGAACCAGAGACCTACATCATCCTGAGACCAGAAGAACTAGTTGGTGCCCGGCCACAATCAATGACTGCCCTGACAGGGAGCACAACAGAGAACTCCTGAGGGAGCAGGAGATCAGTGGGATGCAGACCCCAAATTCTCATAAAAAGACCAAACTTAATGGTCTGACTGAGACTAGAGGAATCCCGGCGGCCATGCTCCCCAGACCTTCTGTTGGCACAGGACGGGAACCATCCCCGAAGACAACTCATCAGACATGAAAGGGACTGGTCAGCGGGTGGGAGAGAGACGCTGATGAAGAGTGAGCTAATTATATCAGGTGGTCACTTGAGAGTGTGTTGGCAACTCTTGTCTGGAGGGGGGATGGGAGGATAGAGAGAGAGGGAAGCTGGCAAAATTGTCACGAAAGGAGAGACTGAAAGGGCTGACTCAACAGGGGGAGAGCAAGTGGGAGTAAGGAGTAAGATGTATGTAAACTTACATGTGACAGACTGATTGGATTTGTAAATGTTCACTTGAAGCTTAATAAAAGTTAAAAAAATAATAATAATAGTAATTCACCATGACCAACTGGGATTTATACCAGTATGTAGGGATGGTTCAACACTAGAAAAACAATGTAATCAATCATACAAATAAAACAAAAGACAAGAATCACATGATTTTATCAATTGATGCAGAAAACGTATTTGACAAAGTTCAACACCCACTGATGATAAAAACTCTCAGCAAATTAGGAATAGAAGGAAAATTCTTCGACATAATAAAGGGCATTTATACAAAGCCAACAGCCAACATCATTCGAAATGGAGAGGGTCTGAAAGCATTCCCCTTGGGATCAGGAACCAGACAAGGATGTCCTTTATCACTACACTTATTCAACATTGTGTTCGAGGTCCTAGCCAGAGCAATTAGGCTAGATAAAGAAGAAATAAACAGCATCCAGGCCAGCAAGGAAGACATAAAAGTATCTCTATTTGCAGATGACATGATCTTATACACAGAAAACCCTAAGGAATCCTCCGGAAAACTACTGGAACTAATAGAAGAGTTCAGCAGAGTATCAGGATACAAGACAAACATACAAAAATCAGTTGGATTCCTCTACACCAACAAAAAGAACACTGAAGAAGAAATCACCAAATCACCAAGAAGATAAAATACTTAAGAATAAGTCTTACCAGAGATGTAAAAGACTTATACAAAGAAAACTATAAAGCACTACTGCAAGAAACCAAAACAGACCTACATAAGTGGAAAAACATACCTTGCTCATGGATAGGAAGACATACATTGTAAAAATGTCTATTCTTCCAAAAAAGCCATCTATAAATACAATGCAATTCCAATCCAAATTCAAACAGCATTTTTTAATGAGATGGAGAAACAAATTACCAACTTCATATGGAAGGGAATGAGGCCCTGGATAAGTAAAGCATTACTGAAAAAGAAGAAGAAAGTGGGAGGCCTCACTCTACCTGATTTTAGAACATATTATACTGCCACAGTAGTCAAAACAGCCTGGTGCTGGTACAAAAACAGATACATATAGACCAATGGAACAGAATTGAGAATCCAGACATAAATCCATCCACATATGAGCAGTTGATATTTGACAAAGGCCCAAAGTCAGTTAAGTGAGGAAAAGACAGTCTGTTTAACAAACGGTGCTGGCATAACTGGATATCCATCTGCAAAAAAATGAAACAAGACCCATACCTCATACCACACACAAAAACTAACTCAAAATGGATCAAAGACCGAAATATAAAATCTGAAATGATAAAGATCATGGAAGAGAAAATAGGGACAATGCTAGGAGCCCTGCTGCATGGCTTAAACAGTATATTGCTAACAATGCAGAAGAAAAACTAGATAACTGGGAGCTCCTAAAAATCAAACACCTAAACTCATTCAAAGACTTCACCTAAAGAGTAAAAAGATTACCTACAGACTGGGAAGAAGTTTTTAGGTATGACATTTCCAATCAGCTCCTGATCTCTAAAATCTACATGATACCACAAAAACTCAACTAAAAAAAGACAAATAACCCAATTAAAAAATGGGCATAAGATATGAATAGACACTTCACTAAAGAAGACATTCAGGTAGCTAGCAGATACATGAGGAAATGCTCACGACCATTAGCCATTAGAGAAATGCAAATCAAAACTACAATGAGATTCCATCTCACACCAACAAGGCTGGCATTTATCCAAAAAACACAAAATAATATACGTTGGAGAGGTTGTGGAGAGACTGGAACACTTCTACACTGCTGGTGGGAATGTAAACTGGTACAACCACTTTGGAATTCGATTTGGTGCTTCCTTAAAAAGCTAGAAATAGAACTACCATATGATCCAGCAATCCCACTCCTTGGAATATATCCTAGAGAAATAAGAGCCTTTACACAAACAGATATATGCACACCCATGTTCATTGCAGCACTGTTCACAATAGCAAAAAGATGGTAGCAACCAAGGTGCCCATCAACGGATGAATGGATAAATAAATTATGGTATATTCACACAATGGAATACTATGCATCGATAAAGAACAGTGAGGAATCTGTGAAACATTTCATAACATGGAGGAATCTGGAAGGCATTATGCTGAGTGAAATCAGTCAGTTGCAAAAGGACAAATATTGTATAAGACCACTATTATAAGAACTCCAGAAACAGTTGTCTAAACAAGGAAGAAAATATTCCTTGATGGTTAAGAGAAGGGGGAGAGACGAAGGGAGGGAGGAAGGGAAGAAGGAAGGGAGGGAGGGAGTGAGTGAGAGAGAGGTGTTCACTAATTAGATAATAGATAATAACTATTTTAGGTGAAGGGAAAGACAATACACAGTACAGGAGAGGTCAGCACAACTGGACTAAATCAAAAACAAAGACGTTTCCTGAATAAATTGAACACTTCGAAAGCCAGCACAGCAGGGGCGGAGGTTTGGGAACCATGGTTTCGGGGGATATCTAAATCAATTGGCACAATAAAATCTATTAAGAAAACATTCTGCATCCCACTTTGGGGAGTGGAGTCTGGGGTCTTAAACACTAGCAAGTGGCCATCTAAGATGCATCAATTGGTCTCAACCCACTTGGAGCAAAGGAGAATGAAGAACACCAAGGACACAAGGTAAATATGAGCCCAAGAGACAGAAAGGACCACATAAACCAGATACTACATCACCCTGAGACCAGTAGAACTAGATGGTGCCTGGCTACAACCAATGACTGCCCTGACAGGGAACATAACAGAGAACCCCTAAGGGAGCAGGAGAGCAGTGGGATGCAGGCCCCAAATTCTTGTAAAAAGACCAGACTTAATGGTCTGACTGAGACTAGAAGGACTCTGGAGGTCATGGTCCCCAGACCTTCTGTTAGCCCAAGACAGGAACCATTCCCAAAGCCAACTCTTCAGACAGGGATTGGACTGGATAATGGAATAGAAAATGATACTGGTGAGGAGTGAGCTTCTTGGATCAAGTAGACACGTGAGACTATGTTGGCATCTCATTGTCTGCAGGGGAGATGAAAGGGCAGTGGGGGTCAGAAGCTTGCTGAATGGACATGAAAACAGCAAGTGGATGGAAGGATTGTACTGTCTCATTAAAAAAAAAAAAAAAAAAAAATTTTTTTTTTTTTTAGCAATTAGGAGTATATAGCAATTTGTACGGAAACCCTGGTGGCGTAGTGGTTAAGTGCTACGGCTTCCAACCAAAGGGTTGGCAGTCCAAATCCACCAGGCACTCCTTGGAAACTCTATGCGGCAGTTCTACCCTGTAGTATAGTGTCGCTATGAGTCGGAATCAACTGGATGGCACTGGGTTTGGTTTTTGAGTTTTTAGAAAGGTGTGTATAAATTTTTGTATGAGAGACTGACTTGATTTGTAAACTTGCACTTAAAGCACAATAAAAAGTTTTTTTTTAATTCAAAATTACAAAAATAAGAGGTTAAAAAAAAAACCAAATAGCCATGAAATTTACATAGAACATTATAATACATGAATCTTAACAGATTATCTTACTGATGGATGATTCTAGACTAAATTATTCCTAAATATTTCATAGAATCAAGAATTACTTCATTTCCAACTAAATTTCTGACTTTCCTGTGCAAAATTACAGCAACTAGTTGACACTTTGAAGTCCCTGGGTGTTGCAAACAGTTAACATGCCCTGCTGCTAACCGAAAGGCTGGTGGTCTGAGTCCACCCAGAGTCACCTTTAAAGAAAGGACTGGTGCCATTGAAAACCCTATGGGGCACAGCTCTACTTCACAGTTCTACATGCGGTTGCCGTGAATCAGAATCAACTCGATGGCAACTGGTTAACTGACACTTAAAATTTCATAGAATCAAAGTTTTATAGTTAGAAGAGAAACAATCTTTTTTTTTTTTAAATACTTAATTTTACAATTGAGAAGGACACAATGCTACTAAATGGCCTCTGACTTTCAAAGCCCCATGTTTGTTACCCACTGCAAGCACTTTCCCATCAATTTTTTCTCAAATATCTTCCTTTACTTTTCCACATAACTCTTTGTCTCCACACATGTTCAAATAATGTAAGGGGCTTGGTATTTTTACTGTATTTTATATTATTGTTGGCATACTTATGAACACATACCTGATGCAGAAGGTCTTTCTGAGGTGTAGGGGAGGATCTTTCTTCACACACAGGAGGTGGTTTATGTGTAGGGGGGAGGTCAATCCTGTGTTAAAAAGGTTAAAAACGGTGATTGTCACGTTTAGCCAAAAAAGGGGGGGGGAGGGGGGGGAAATCTAGTTTCTCTTAAAGTTTTGAGGCTATTTTCCTCATAACCAATATTTATATTAACTAACCAACATGTTTAATTTGTCTCATATTTTCATTACCTTTACACAGATTGAAAAAAAGTAAGCTGCTTGTTTTTAGATGTTCCAATATTTACTAGAAATTGAAAATTCTAAACACTTCGTGCTTAGTTAATTAAAAAAAAATACCTAAATTAAAGGATACAGAGAATGGAAGCTATGGTGGCTGAAGTAATTATAAATTCTCTGTAATCTAATAACTTCTGAATATGGGCATAAAGTAGTACTACACATGAATAGAATTTCAAACAATAAATAAAATGGTTACACAAATGTATTAGCTGACAAATAATGTTTTTGAAACTACAGAAAGGCATGAGGTAATGCAGGAACTAAGACCAAGTTAACCACATTGGTTATTCTTGAAATATTAAAGAAGTACAGTTTCACGAGCATTGCACTGAAAGACTATTTTATAGTCCTTTTACTCAAAGTAATTATTTCCTTTAATTTACTAACAATCAAAGCAAATTTGTATCTCCAAGGTGCCATAGGTCATTGAGGTGAGAAAACAGGCTCATGGAGGTTAAGTGGCTGGTTCATGGGACCACTGATCACATCATGATGGAGCTGAGACTAACACCTAAAAGACCAGTGTTAAAACTATGCCAGAATAGAGCAGCAGACACATACACAGAGCACTTACGAGGACTGAAGACATTCTCTCTTACGTCCTAATATAAAAGCATTAATAAACTTACAACGAGTAATATCATTTGTATAGAACTTCGCAGTTCATAAACCAGCATTATCTTATTTGATCTTCATCACAACCACGTGAAGTAGGTAGGAAAAGTAATATCCACATTTCACAAAGCGACAAAGCTGCTGATGGAATTCAGTGACTTGGAACACAGGTCTTCTGATTGTACATCAAGATTCAATTTCTACTTTATAATGCTATCTCAATGATTTGGTCAAAAACATTTTTCTTTAAGTGAAAAGATATACTTTATATAATTCACCAAAATTAAGTATTTTTCATCTTTAAGGAACAAGCTTTAAAACAATACATTTAATAGCTGTTGGTAGTTAAAAGTTAAGTTGTATCTATATGTACAAAGGGTATAAATAAACTGAAGAAGCAATTAAACTTCTGTGATATTTTTATACCTGTCTTTCAACTCTGATTTCACCAAACACCTGAATTTCTGTTCAGAAGTCGCGACAACATGTCATCATGGTACCATCTGGAACGGTGTATAACATGTTGTAGTGAAAAAGCGTCCAATTCATTTGTCTCTAGCAGCCCCTTGACACTTTTCCCTAAGATGCATTTTGGGACGTTCTTATGAATCCACAGTCATCTGACAAAGGTCTAACAGAACCTTTGCTTCCACCCCTCAGACACTTTCACAAATGACATGTAAAGGCAGATATAAAGTCTGATGCATATTGAATATTCATATCTGAACACAGGCAAAAAAAGTTACCTACACTTTGTCAAGATAGGTTGGTCTCCTTTTTCGGGGAGTCAGCAGCACAGTCACAAAGATGGCAATGATGAAAAGGGCAAGGACAGCTCCAACTACAGCTCCAGCTACAGCTGTAGAGGAGGTCTGCTTAAATAGGACATCTGCAAAGTAACAAAAATTAGGCTTTTCAAACAATTTAACAGGGTTCTCGAAATTGTGTGCCTTAATTTCTACAATGTGCAAGAACTATTAGGAGAATATTATCCAACGGCAAGCTTAGAAGATACTGAATTTGATCGATTTGTTAAGTTTTAGTAACGTTATGCTTACATCCTTCCTCCATGTAAGATGTCACCTTAGCACCTAGGCTTTGCTTTTTTTTTTTTCAAATTATGAAAAGAATATCCCCAGTCAGAGAGCTATGAGTGAATCTATTTCCTATGGGCAAAGAATGCCTGGAGGAGAAAAGAAGATGAAAAACGATTTAAGATTTTACTGTAAATAATGATAAAACAAAAATCAAGTTTTTAATAGAGTAAACCAACAATATAGACATTTACCATTTTTAGCCTAATAAAATATAAAAGAAACTCTGTAATAAAGAAAGTAAAATCCTTCAAGGGCAAAACAAAAAATATCCCAAGTGAAACAAATACAGTAAAATGATGTTAAGCATTGTAAATTTTTTAAATGTTTTAAAATAGGTATATCCTTATTAAAACAGTACTATTTGCAGAAAAATTCTCTTGGCTCATGTACATTTAATACAAAGTAAGCTTAAAATAGCTTCTCTGCTATAAAATTAAGTGGAAATTCTTCCCTGTATCCTGGCCATACATATTCTACATCATTTCTGAATATCAACTTCTCTTTCTTATGAAGGGGCTTCATTTCCACAACTCCATCGTTAAGTCGGTTCTGAAATAAGCTCAATACCTCATTTTTTAAATTAATTATTATTGCTTTTTATTATCAGTATCTTTATAAATCCGATCTTTGTCTTTAGGGGTTGGCATAAGAATGGTAACAGCAGCAAATTACGTACAACTACACTGTATGCAGTACATGGTACTAATGACAAGATGTACAAAAAAGAAAAAAATAGATGGTCTTAAGTGTGGTTCATAGTGGCTCAGGGACTACCTGTGTTACAAGTCACCTACATATTTTCAAATAAAAGTATTATGTTGTATGACAAAACCTTCAATCCTTATGGGTAAATTTTATTTTGACAATTTAGCTACATTAAATCCAATAACTGAGTTTTGTGAGGTGATGCATGTTATACGGTGCTTTCATAGACACAATTTTCTTTCCCAACTTGCACCACAAATTTTTTAAGAAATTATTTAAAAAACATATTTAGCAGTTAACATTCACACAATTCTTAAAAACTAAGGGTCACTCTATTTTACAAATTACCAAAAAAGGAACATACAAATTACTACAAATCATTAAATTTTTATTACAAATTATTACTCTATATTACATATTTCATGTATACCATCAATTTCCATATACATGCATAATTAGGCATATTTTTCAATTCTATTTTTATTGTGAGTCATGTGATATTTCAAATAGCTAAAAAAAAATTATATAATTGGAAAGAAGGTAAAATATTCTTTCACTCACCTAATTTAATCTACTAAGAATCCTGAGTTTATTCCGTAATGGGTCATTTTGTTAGGCTCATTCTGAACACCTTACACCAACAAGTGTAAATCACCCATTTCAATAACTTTTCAAATACTGACTAGAATCTGAGTATGACTATACAACCATTTTGAAACAATATAACAGGCTCAGTCATTCAGGGTGTTACTCCCATTTGCTGATGATGTGTGCCTGATTTCTCTTGCTATTATTGCCATTTCCCTATTCCCTGGTTTCTCCACTTACACACAGGTGGCCCCCGACTTAAGAGTCCCGCTCTGTGGACTCTGACCTAGGTGGTTCTAACCTTTACAGCCTGTTATACAGCCACATTTTGAACAGTAAACCATAACACTGAACATCTGCAAGTGTACATTTGAGAATAACATCAGCAAAATACACACTGAAACTTTGTATGATTAAAGGTAAGATTACAAAAAAAGGTAGTTCATCATAACTTGAACACGTCCTAAGCCAAAGACTGCATACCCTAGATGAGAAAAAAATTGAAGCCCAGTGCAGTCAGAATCTACTCTACTCCTATAAATGTGAAAATGATCCATGAGTTAGGAGTAGTATTTTATCCAAACTATCATTTTTCTCACCATATAAATTATACCTTTGGCCACTGGCCATCGCTATAAAGAACATGGTTGTGTTCAGGCTTTAAAAACAGGCCAGGTGATACCCGTTAAGTTTACGGGATTTGACTAAAATCATACAACTCGTCAGTGGCCAACATAAAAAATCTTAGTATGTCTAAACTCATTGACTTGAGTAGATTCCAACTCATAGCGACCCTATAGGACACAGGCCCCATAGGTTTTCCAAGGAGCGGCTATTGGACCCGTACTGCTGACCTTTCGGTTAGCAGCCATAAATGTAATTCTCAACCACTGCACCACCAGGGCTCCAACGTGTCTAGTACCTACTTATTCCACACTCCAAACCAAACCAAACTCATGGCCATTGAGTAGATTCCAACTCATAGTGGCCTTACAGGACAGAGAACTGCCCCATAGGGCTTCCAAGGAACAGCTGGTGGATTTAACTGCCGACCTTTTGGTTTGCAGCCAAAGCTCTTAACCACTGTACCACCAGGACCCCTATTCCACACTAGCTTTTATAAACGTCTCTCCCCTTCAATGCAAAATTTTAATTTGCTAAAGGATAAAGCAGGAAACCCTGGTAGTGTACTGGTTAAGAGCTACGGCTGTTAAGCGAAAGGTCAGCAGTTCAAACTCACCAGGCACTCTTTGGAAACCCTATGGGGCACTTCTACTCTATCCTACAGGGTCGCTGTGAGTTGGAATTGATTTGACAGCAGTGGGTTTGGTTTCTTTGGGAAAAGGATAAAGCAGCCCTATCATTTTTGCCCAACAGTGCAGAACTTAAATGTGTGTTCTTATTCTAATAACAAGGCTAATGTACTTCTAGTAGTACTTCCAGAACAGAATATTTATGGCCCAAATTAAGATTCTCAGTCTACAGACCATTACGTCTTTCATCAAACCTCACACCTTCTTCAAGAAAGCCTTTCATCTTGGCAGTAACCTGAAATTTGGTAGTGCTTTGTAAGTAAAAAGATATAATTAGGTAGACTTTTAGTATCCTAAAGTAACTTCAAATTCTAAATAGATACCTTAATTACCAGGTCTAAATAAATATTTTTAAACATTTAAATAATGATCTACTTATCCAATTCTGCCCCATTAGGCTTACTATTTCTAGTTCTAGGATTCTATACCTGAGAGTTCACTGTGTGTATACCACCACATTTCCTTCTGTCTTAATTTGGGCATCTTTATTTCACCTGGATCTATTCATTCTTCATTTATATTTATCTTCTCTTTTTTGCACACCTCTTCTTAGTAAAAACACATGCTAGTAAGTATTAAAATAAGCAACTCGGGGGGTGAGGGCAAACTTAGGAATGAATCCATTTACCAATTGAATAATCTACTTTATATAGGTAAAGTGTTAAATATCCATTTAGAATCTGTGTGTTAATTTTTATGGGATATATTCCAGATTTCCTTTTCTGATTCTTCTATTGAGAAGAAGTAAAATTTTAAAGCAGGTGATGAACACTAGAAAATGCAAAGGAAGAACTGAAATCTTTTGCATTTAAGTCAAAGTACTTTGTTGAAAATTGAGAATATAGCCACAACGCTGCCCCCACGTTTTCCTGCCCATACCAAACACGTATATATTACAGACTCTATCTTCCTACAGAACTAAAAAAAAAAAGTTAGGAAATGTATAAAAATTTGACCCTTTTAAATACTATGCCAGTTTACTGAGTGACTGAAAACGAGGCAACACTGCCATCATACAAGGAAATGTTCTGCTAAATGTAACACAGTTATCAGCGTAGAAACAAAAAGACAGAAGTGTTAAAACACTCAGCATGTGTCTCAAAGGAACAGTCTGCTGTCATCACAGCAGCTACGTTAATCCAGGCACTGCAAACCCACCTCCAAAAAAGGAAAAATAGCATTCCCCAATACAACAACATTATACAATTCAAGATATTACGCACGCGTCTCCTGGGGAAAAAAGTGCTCAGAAGTCAGTTACAAATCATACTTGAAAAAATGTAATCCAGATATAAGGAATAACGTTCAGTAATTTTTAAGAAGAATGCATTTATATATATTAAGTTGAAGTACTGTCCCTCCTACGATCACTGTGGAAACCTTGGTGGCGCGGTGGTTAAGTGCTACGGTCAGCAGTTGGAATTCACCAGCTGCTCCTTGAAACTCTAGGGGCATTTCTACTCTGTCCTATAGGGTCGCAATGAGTCAGAATCGACTCGACGGCACTGGGTTTGGTTTTTGGTTTATAATCACTGACGTGTGAAAGACATACAAAAAAATCTGCACACCTAATCCACATCTGAAACTGAAGAAGGACATTTAAAAAAAATTAAATACTGTTCTATATACTGAAATATGTCTGATTACAAAATACTAAAAAGCCCTTTAAAGCAGTACATATAGAATTATACAGTCCCTTTTCACAAACACCAAGTTAACAATATATATATATATATTTTTTTTGGTACCCTTTTTCTCTTCATTCCTTTTGCCAAAATTGTATCACACGATACATAGGTTAATGTGATGGTCTACAAATTTATCTTCACCTTTTTTTTTTTATATTATACATCATGGAATTGCCATCTTTCTTCCCTTTACTAATGCCATCCTGCATTTCTCAATAACCCCTGTTAACACTTTCTGAATATGATTGTATCCATGCAAATATTTCTCTCTCAAGGAGCCCTGGTGGCACAGTGATTAAAGTGTTTGGCTGCGAACCGAAAGGTCAGTGGCTCCAACTCACCGGTCGCTCCACAGGAGAAAGACATGGCAGTCTACTTCCATAATGATTCATAGCCTTGGAAACCCTGTGGGGCAGTGCTACTCTGTTTGCTGAATCAAAATCGACTCGATGGCAGGGGGTTTGGCTTTCTGGTTCTTCTCCTCAGGCTTTCATTCAACAAATTACCAAGCACCTAACATGAGCCAGGCCTTCTTCCGAGTGCTAGGAACACAGGATGAATTTTACACACTCCCTATCCTCACAAAATAAAGTAAAACTCCCAAAGTAGGGTGACAAGAATCTATGAAACTCGATCCAGTCAAGTATGGGAAGAAATACTACCAATAATAATATAAAAACGACATTCAGTAGAAACATCCTAGTGTGTGACACATGGAAGGGCAGCGGTAGCCTCCCTTCCGCACTCACAGTGGACCCCGTGGGAAGAGTCCATTAACACAGTTCCATGATGGAACTGAACAGACCGTTACACACTCACTTGGATGTATCACCTTTCTGGATATTCAGCATCTTATATACATTATGACCTATGTGTGCTCATTTGATTAAACCAATAAATTATCTAAATTCAGAGGAGGCATTGCCTGAGTGCCCCACATCTGACATGGAGACCAAGTAGGGGTACCAGTGCTAATCCATATGGTATAAATCCATATGGTATATATTAGCATTTATTTCTAATAAATGACATAAACTGACAGAATGAAGATAAGCACAAATAACAACAACAAAAAAAAACTTAACCAAAATCCTGGCAATGTGAACATCTTACAAGAATTTTATCAGTTACATTATAAACTAAAACCAGGGCAATCTAATCAGATGTGACACGTCTAAAAAAATAAACAAGAAATTCAAATGTACCAGGAGACCAATCTTATTACCAATAAATCTCACATTAAATCTATGTTGTACCTGATATATGAACTAATGTGAGGGAGAGACTATTATGATTGTTGTTGTTAGTTGCTTTCAAGTCGATTTTGACTCTTGGTGACCCGTGTATGCACAGAACTGCTCTGTAGTTTTCAAGGCTGTGACCTTTGAGAAGCAGGTCACCAAGACTGTCTTCAAGGTGCCTCTGGGTGGGTTTGAGCCGCCAACCTCTCTGCTAGTAGCCACGCGATTAACCATTTCCGCCACCCAGACATTAACACCAAACTGCCTGAACATGAAGGCAACTTCTAAAAACAGTGGATGGGATGAAAACTGTTAAGGTCCCCAACAATGAGCTTCTTCCATTTGAATCTACTTGTTTTTGAGGTTCCATTTTTGCAATAACACCTAATAACCAAGTATCAAAATACACGGAACTTGGAATCAGACCTTCAAATCACAGAATCACAAGTATAAAACCAAGATTGAAAAAACAAATGAAGCACATTCAAACATGTTTTGTCAAAAATATTGTTTTAGTGAGAAAAAAAGCTTTTAAAATAAACCAGTTTCCCGAAATATTGTTTTAGTGAGAAAAAATTTTTAACATTTAAAATTATCAATGTTAATATTTCTATTTTTGAATACTTTATAATGTAGCAAACTGCTATACTAGTGTGTACATATAACTTACACATATTGGGAGTACATACTAACTTTTAACTGACAGGTTCAACCAGAAGAGTTTGAAGATCACTGATGCAAAGTAGACAGATTAAAAACTACAATAAAATGTGAAGTTATGGTAGATGCGAGGTGATAAAAAAGGTTATGGGCAACAACCATTAGTTCTAAAAGGGAAAGTGTCGTCAAGCTATTATTTGAGGTGGGCCTTCAATACGGACTGGTATCCCAGTCGAGAAGTTATAAACGCAAATTTCAGGCAAAGGGAGTGACAGACATAATTACACAAGCATCAAGGCACATGGTACATTAAAAGAAGTTAAGAGATCTAGGCATTGGGCACGTTCCTGTTAACAGGTCTAGGCACTGAGCATCAAACGACTGCTAACATAAAAAGACAGACATCACGTGCCTCCTGATAGAAAAACAGACCATTGCTTACGAAGTAATTTTGCCAATAAATAAATAAATAAAACATGACTTTCTAAGGCTTTAGCTCTCACGACCAATTTACATGAAATACAGAGGGATGCGTTTGGGGGTGTAACTGGCAAAATCCAAACTGGGAAACTTGGCAGGACAAATGAAGCAATTTCTTCAAAAAATAAATTGCAATGGAATAATGGGAATTCACAAATTAAGACATTCCAACCAGTCACCATCTCATGTTTAGATCCTGATTAAAACAAACTGCAAAAAATATATGATTGGAAATTTAAACACTCACTGGATACTAATCTTAAACTGTTAACTTTCAATGCAATATGGTACTCTGGTTAATTACTTTTTAAAAAAATAGCCTATGGCTTTTAGAGCCTCGTATTGATATGCTAGACAAAGTAATGGCAGGAGGGATTAAGTGGGTCTAAATAAAACAAGAATGGCATGAATAACAACTGAAGCTGGGTGATGGGTCCACAGAGGTGTTTCACTATTCTGTTCTTTTTTTATATGTTTACTATTTTCCACAATAAAAAGCTGTTTTTAAAGGCTAATGCATCTAGACTTAGGTCAAACCTTCCCCTCAAGACCAGGTTTTCCCCAAGATATTTCTCATACCTAAGACTGTGCAATTAGGTATCACATCTATACAGAAATATTGTGCATGTAAGTAAGGTAGGCCTTGAATTATTCTTGTTTTTAAGATTTCTATTTTAAAGTTATTCTAGTAAAGCTCACTTTCATTCCGCTCCATCCATACCAACCAGCCAGACCAAGCAGCAGCAACTAATTAAAAGGTGAGTAAAATCAGACTTATCCCAGCACTGAATCACATCTTATCTAAAGCTGAACAGAACGTGAATAATACTATCCTGGGTCAAGAAAAGAAATGACCTCTAGGTAGCGCAGTGTATACAGCAAAAGCTTTTGTAAGTAATGTTTAGTTTCAAGCTCTTGATGGAAACCTATCACAAGTCAACTAAAACTCGAAATTGTGTTTTTAAAAACGCAGCTGACTGAATGGAAAAAATAAACAGAAAGCATTAAAAAATCAGAAAAGTTCGTATACTGTGTACACTATTCCAAAGATTTTTTCATGTATGAATTAACATGAAAAGTTAAACTTTATTATTACAATATTGGTATACAAAGATGGGGCCAAACTTAACCCAGTCCAAAAAAAAAAAAAAAAACTGCTTGCTCTCAGATAATTTGGGGTTTAGAAAATGCATCATAATTTAAAATATCAGAAATAGGATACAGAGAGGCAATTTACATGATTCAAAACAACTGCATTTCTAATCAAAATAGCTCATAAGTGAAAAATACTAAGTGCCAACTCAAGAAATACTTTGGGAAACGTGTTAATTCAAAAGTAAAAACTAATACATTAAAATCAACTTAAGTCAAAATCCTAGCAGAAACATTTAAAATGTGTTTTTTAGCTGCTAAGGCTACTGAGGCAAGATAAATCACAGCTGTGGAGACTGTCATTCATGATGTATTTATAAAATAGAGATTATATGTTTAATTAAAATCAAATGTCATAATGCCAACATGCCAAACTCATATGGTCCTTCAAACTTTACTCAACCGTATCCGTAACCGGGTATTATAATCTTGTTTGGGAAAACAAAAGTCTTCTAATTCCCACAAAACAGCATTAATTAAAGTAAAGAAAGCTAGTTTATTTACAGGCACACACACTCCAGCAAGTATCAGGGACAGGACAAAGAACGTACTATAGAGCCACAGGCTCATTACAGAAATACACCTCTAGAGCATCTTTGATAGGCTGTAAAGATACGTCACACGGCTACTGGGGGTACCACCTACTACATAAGTTGGTAAAAGGAAAAAAAAAACCCACTGTACAAACTAAAAGCCAACGAACCAAAAATTTGAGAATGGTACATTTCTAATTAACAAGTAGGTAAGAACAGCAATTCAATCTGTAGTCTATTCCCCATTAGAATTAAAAAACGCCAGTATGAGTGCCTTTTCTTCCTCATATTTTACATTTTTTCCAAACATTAACAACCTCTTACTTGTTCATATACTTTGTTTTGGCAATATTTACTGAAAACACTAAACTCAAATTAGATGTCTTTGCATACAAAATGGTTATATTCCTCTCACACTTTTTGCATTTATACATTATACTTCCCCTTATACAAAATATTCAGCCACAGGTACCTTTATAAAACTTCTTGTACATGGCTATCAGAATCAGTATTTACTACTGAAAAACCTTAATGCTTTAGTATTAGGCATATATAAAATAGAAACCCATTAAGCACAAGATAAAATTTATTTTTCAACTATTTAAAAAAAAAAAAAACCCATTGCCATTGAGTCGATTCTGACTCATAGCAACCCTACAGGACAGAGTAGAACTGCCCCATGGGGTTTCTGAGGTGCCCCTGGTGGATTCGAACTGCTGACCTTTGGGTTAGCAGCCATAGCTCTTAACCAGGATGCCACCAGGGTTTCCTTCAACTATAAAGTCCTTCTCAAATATCACCTTTTAAAGTTAACCCTTACTTTTGCATGAGAAACTGACTTGAATGGTAGCTTTCACTTAAAGCACAAATAAAGTTAACTCTTAACAAATAAAAGTTCCAATGTATTTTAATAAAATGGCAAGAAAAAAAGCTGCAAAGATTTCACTGTATTGATGTATTTTAAACAGTATAAAAAAAATCTTAAAATGTATACAAAACTGGTTCAACATTAAAGCACATGGGGAAAAAAATGCACATGGCCAAAAATATTCTTTCATCTTTTCCAAGGAGAGAGTAAGATTTTCATATACAGCCATAGATTAGCTTTGCACATCACGGCGTTCAGAACTTAACTTGACAAAAATGTTTATTTCATAGGACTATTCATGTGTACAAACAGGTCTCTATGTACAGTAAACAAAGTTCTAAGAAACAGTGCAATGCTTCAGAAAGTCTTGAGCACTAATAGTAGATTCCTGAAATTCTGAAACTTTTTAAGTTCACCAAATGATTTAAATTGGTTAAGGACATCAAATACTTGTAGTTTTCCATGTCACCCTCTCCCTAGGGGAAAAAAAAAACCCCTAATCTCAGAAGGGCTACAATGTAACACAAGCTCATATTCTACAATTATATTTCTGAAATACAGTTCTTGAAATACAATGCTAATTTTTTTAAGACTATACTCAAGCTAAGATTTATACAGTATCCTAAATGTGATTATTCTGCTTAGATTCATATAGCATTTCAAACCACTGTTCTAAAGATGAAGCTTTGGTGGAAAAAGCCACAAATTTACACCTTCTGTGGCAAAAAATTTTAGACCCATCTTTCTCGTGGCCATATTATCACTGATATTTAAATAAAAAACAAAGTTGCTTCAAACACAGTGTATTATCAAGAAAAGTTTCCCTTCCAATGATTATACATTTAATATTGGTAAATCAACAGTTAACTGTATTAAAAACCAGACATTTTTTACAAGTAATCAGTGAACATTATTAACCATACTCTTAACCTGATATTATAGTCTTGTACTAATTGGTTGGGATGAGAAATAAGTTTCTAATTCCAAAAAATATTGCTAATTAAAGGAACTAGTTTATAATCATTTATAATCAAGCTTACATTACTTGCAAAATTCTAAGAAACTTTGCCTTCTGAAACATTTTTCTTTGAATTTGACGGGATATGTGTGAGTGGGGGTAGCGGTGGGGCTGGGAGAGTAAAAAAAGTACCTACTTTGGTTTTTCGTTAACAAAATAATTTATTTATGATTCTTCTGCTAACTTCCACTTCATTGCCCTACAAAATACCTAAGGCAATTCTAACAGTCCTTTTTCCAAATGAATCATAAATAGAAAAACATTTTTCAGACTTCAAAATAGTTCTCTTATTATTAGAATTTTATAAGATTCCACTGTAGAAGTGATTACGTCACAAAGAGACCCAAATTTGAGGATTTAGATAACATTTCTTTCTCAACAGATACAGCGTTTCTAGAAAGAATGTACTCAATAAATTATGTTAAAAAACAAAAAAAACCCTCATGATATGTTTCCAGTTTTAATTGGAAAAACAAAAATCTTGAAACACATAAATACATTTAGGAGTAAAAAGAGGATGGTTTGCCAATATCCACCAGGGAGAATTACCAACTGGTTCTATAATTTAGATTTATCTGGTTAAATCCAAAATTTCCAAGTTTATTTGAAAATTTTTTCGGTACATTTACCCGTCTGCACATCAACATTAAATGACTAAAAACAAGATAGTCTGGAAATGCTCTGTGTATATTCTTGACTGAAATGTCTCATTTGTAAAACTAGCATCCCAGTGCTAATTTATTCTTACTCTTCCATATTCTGAAAAGCTCTCTCTGCACCGAATATAAGTGCATACCATCTGTTCATTATTATTTTTATATTTAGGACATAAAGCATTAAAAAAAAAAAAAAAGGACTACTATCACTTAATGTACCAAAATCCATGTTCACATGGCAATACAAGAATTCTCTTTCAAAGATGAAAATAATTGTAATAACTGTCATGTTAAAAGACATATTTTATTACTCTGGTATGTTCTTTGGACAAAAATATTGATCAGCTAATTATCCTCTTTCACATACCATGTTCACTGAGTTACTGCCATAGTTTTAGTGCAACAAAACATCTTTAAAAAGCCACTCTACAGGAACTATGGCAAGGCTCATTAAAATGCAGAGGTAAGGAGATTTCCTTTTGTAGAGAAACTTAGAAAATAATATTTGAAAAGGAAAGATGTTGCATCAGGCTGAGTATTTTGTACTAAAATATAAACATTCTTGAATTAGTTTTATAGTCAATTCTGATGCAGTATCATTTAGTGGTGATAAATTTTGAGAGGTATATGTTTAACAAACATTATATTTGAGATTATAGTCTTAAGTAAACATTTAATACACAATGCCAAGGTAGTTTTCTTTTCTTTTCTTTTTTTAATTTTTGTAGCAAAAAGTCATACATTTAATGCTGACATTTCCTTCTTACCTGTGTGCCACAGACCAATAGAGTACTCTGCATTAAAATTTAAATCTTGGAACAGTAGTACAGCATTGAAAAAAAATTGTAAAGCAGCTCAGATACATTTAACCCAGATTTTACATTTTCATTTGTCAGATTAGAATATAAAAAGCTTGAAAATCAACTTGAAAAAGCTTATTCTTCCTCAGGAAAACGTATGAACAATCTGAAAATGATCAGCTAGTATGAATGGAATACTGTACATTGTTTAGTGGTTGCTACACATACCACTCCCTTCTGGAAATCACTGAACCGTCTACATGTGAAACTAAGTCATCTTCATTTTCGTCATAATGCTCGTCACCGACGAACTTCATTCCCATTTTTAGATCTTCATAATAATCCATTGGTCTTTCGAATCTACTGAGATTTTCTACATTGTTCCACTGAGTTTTCTCAGGCTCTTCTAAATAGTCTTTACGTATTAGATTGTTCACTGGATTTTTATTTTCTTTTTTTACACTGTCTGGGTAAGAATCAAGCTCATCTTGTTGAAGAACGTCTATTTGTGATTCTTTTTGCATATCTGATGGTGGAATGTAGTTCTTGGCAAAGTAGTCTCCACGAAACGTCCGTCTTCTCCTGTAGCAGAATATCCCAGCCAAAACACTTACAAGTACTATGAAGAGAGCCCCACCCACTACACTAGCAATGATCGTGCCAATTGTGTCATCCTTAATGGTTGCCAAGGTTGACAATGGGAAGGGCAATTTTTTAGGTTCTGTTGCTAGATCCTCGATGTCAGCAGTTGAGGGATGCCACTGAATTGTAGGCTGAAGGGTGGTAGTAGTGGGAGGATCTAATGGAAACAGTAAAGATAGACAAGACACAGAGAGGTAAAGCATGTTAATGAAGGCTGATTCAGCAGCAAGTTGAAAAGATGGCGCAGTTAATGAATATATATTCACAGTAACAATAGTTTTTCATTCTTAATTTGATTAATGTTAGAATATACTAGTATTCATATATTTTAAAAATAATAAAACTGACACTTAGCCAGATACCAGTGAAGTGAAAGGAATGAAAAATTACTTATGGTGTAAATCCTATATTACTCTATTCCAAGTTTAAAGGAAAAGGTACCTTTTTTTTTTTTTTAAATGAAGAGTCATTACTTAAGTGTCTTATACAAAGCTGGCTTAAGAATTATTATACCAAAAAATTATATAATTCAAATGTACATTTTCTAGCCAGTAGCACAGGAAATAAAATGAAAGAATTAAAAGAATAAAGTGCACTTTTTAATATCCATCTTTACCTAATACAGTTTATTTTCATAACCTATGAATTTATCTTTAAAAGAATGAAAAACTATAGATTCTTGTTAAGTGGGCATAGTATAAGCTGTTGTTTAAAAATTCTCTCAAAAATATTGTCTTAAATAAAGAGAGCTCTCCAATTTTTAGAAAACAGATGTAGTATATACATTATTTAGTAATTGAAAAAAACAAAGAGCATCATGTTTAAACTGTTTTAGCCAAATGGGCTATGATCAAATGGTACTAATAGACACAGACAAAATAAAAACACATTATAAGCTATAAAGTATTCTAAAAATGTCATCATCACATCTATTACCCCATGGGTAAGATATCTGAACATTTAAGAAACTAAGGAATTTCAACCACATTTTACAAAATTTAATGTCATTGCTTTATGATAAGAGTCTCGAAAAGAACAACTAATATTTTAGAGAGAACATTCTAGTAACACCGAGTATTAGAGGCAAATGATCCTGTGTTCTGCCATTAGGATACAGAGTGAACAGCAATTAATAAGCAACTAAACATAAATAATAAAAATTAAAGATTGGTTAATTACCAAGTAAGTGGTATTTTTAGATCATGTAACACAAAACTGTAGAGTCTGAACAAAGGATGAGTTAAAAAATCGTGAATTTCTTCATAGGTAAAAATAGGTGACCTAAATGGCAATCTCCTATAATCATTTTTTAAATGAGTGGTACTGACAGAGCTTTTAAAAAAAAAAAATGATTGTTAGAAAAATACTAAATCTACATGGGGTAAGTTACTCTAATATTACAAGCTAAAAAAAATACTTACTTAAACAGGTTTCATCACGGAATGCCATATGTATAGAATGTGGTAAAAAATTTAGCAAGTACAGTATAAAATTTAACAAGTACAGTATGACTAATTTCCTATACGTTTAAACTGACATAACAGGCAATTCTGTCAAGCACCTTGAACTGAATATTAATTATCAGAGTACATGTAAATAAATCAAAGAAATGAGCTTTAATTTGTGAAAAGGCATTCACAGGCTGAATAAATTCAATCTGAGGAAAATAATTGTGCAGTTGTAGGATCATTTCTAGAATAAACTTAGTAAAGCTTCATATACTCTAACTTAGGGTGTTAAGAAACAGACTAAAAATTAAATCACTGCAAGACAACTCATGTGCTTTGTGAGAGAGAAGTAATGGAAAAGTCAAACGTTTAACAATTAAAGGTCATCTTAACAATGACACTGAAAGAAAAAATAATGCAATAAACTGGCATCAGCATGGACTGGCCAGATAAAAACACACATCACCTAAGTAAATATTTATAATTCACATATTTTTGTGCTTTTAGGATTTTAAAAGTTTTTGGAAGATCTTGAAGAAATGCTAACAACTGAGCTCTCAATGAGTATGATATACAAGTAAACATTTTTATCAAGTATCCTTTAGGGAAAAAAAAAAAATCACTCACAATTCTTACATCTATTAGCAAAGTCCTTTCTGTGAACACAAATGGATGTCTACTGTCCATTTCACTCAGATTTAACTGAAGTTTTCAGAAAACCTAACTAAAAAAAGTAATCTTAACCCCCAAAATTTAAAACCTAGTTATTTAATTTTGTCATTGGTTCTAGTAATTTTTCAACTGACTCACTATTCCCTTTCTCAACCAGTGTTAAAAATAGCATAATCTCACTATTAACACCATTCCATAAAACAGGGGCTATTACTAACACAGTGAAACCTGTGAGAGCTGGACCTCAACAAGACTGCTTTGTTTTTCCAGGTCTCAAAAGTTTTCCACTTTTGATAGGGCACAGTTTTACCACTTTTCTATTGCTCTCTATTGGTGGAAAATATTTTGAGTTTTCTGACTTTCACAAGTTATAACCCAACCCAGTGCCGTTGAGTTGATTTCGACTCATAGCGACCCTATAAGACAGAGCAGAACTGCCCCATAGAGTTTCCAAGAAGCGCCTGGTGGATTCGAACTGCCGACCCTTTGGTCAGCAGCTGTAGCACTTAGCCACTATGCCACCAGGGTTTCCTCACAAGTTATACTGTACTTTTTTTGTATTTTGAGAAATGGACTTCTGACAATGTATGTGTGACATTTATTCATGTTTTCTATTCTTACCCTGCTCGAAGATAATTATAACAAGAGTCATAATTCATGAAAGGATGCGAGAGGACTATTTTATAATCAACAACAGCTACTTATTTAGGTAATTATCATGATTTAAAATCCTTCCCAACAGCAATCATTTTCTAGTCAGACATTACTTTTTATATTCTTTGCTAAATGTGTGATAAAGACACATATAATGGATGTAATAAACTAGTAAATTCTGGGTTCTCTTCACCTAAATCAAGAACTGCTTAAGTTTCTTTTTCTAACTGATGAGTTCTGCCAAACAGGAAAACCAAATACTCCAGTAAGGCCCCTATAGCTATAAGGTATATTTTAACCTAATAATTATGGTGCTAAAAAAATTAAATGGATTAGAGGCAGGGCCAAGATGGAGGAATAGCCAGATGCTTCCTGCCCCAAAATACAAGTGAAATGATTATATTTATGACAGCCTGGGAGCCCTGAACATCAAAGGCAAAGTTAGAAAACGGACTGAGCAGCAAGGGGAGAGTGAGACGGTTCAGATGTGCAGAGGAGTTGCCGGAACTGAATTGCAGGGAGCCCTCAGGAACCACTCCCAGGAGCAGCTGCGACGGGCTGGTAGTAGCGCTCAACCGCGGTTTCCTCACGGAGAAGCAGAAAGCCTCACATCCTACTCACACCTCCGGAACCAGAGAATAACGGTGCTCTTGACAAAAGCTAATAAGTACCTGCATATATTTTACCATGCTTCCCAAACCAAAGCTGGCATCAGAGGCTGATGATTTCCCTTGGGCTCAGATAAGCCCTTCTGAGTACCTGTAGCCACTCTCCCAGCCTTGGAGAAGGAATAAATTCACAACAGGGGGAAAAGATAATTTCCCAGTTCCACTGACCTAGGGAACTCTGGACAGAAGTGGTTCCTATCCAGGCATACACGGTACATGGACTTTGAAAACCTTTCCCCAATGTGTGGACATATCTGCACCTATTACAGGAGACTAGGCTCTTGTTGACAAACTGCAACTGTTTCAGCTGTGCAGTGGAGAGGTAGGTGTTTGATGATTGACACCACCTTGCCTATTAAACAGGGTACTCACCTACCCACATCAGGGGCCTAAGGACTGCTGGCTCCACTCAGGTCACCCAGTCACAAAAGACTGGGGTCCAAGAATGACTGGTACCTCCCAGTCCTTACAAACAAACTGATGCCTATGGTGCATCAGCAGAACCCACCCACCTGTACACTCCACAGAACAGGGACACGCTTTCCTCAGAGTCACATGGGGAACGATTCTCAGCCCCCTGCCTTGCTCAGAGCATGACCCCCAGTACCTACATGGATCACCCCTGCCCCTCTAAGACTGTAGGACAGAGCCTGCACCACACACTTGATGACCAGCTACCTGGACACCTGGGCTGAATCCATACAAGAAAAGTGAATGGACTCCTAGACTGATATACCTGATAACAGCTCTAACCATCTGGGAACAGGATGGCAGAGCTTCGAAAATAATCAAGCTAGCTCACTAAAGCAAACCATTTGGGCTTACCAAAAAAAAAAAAAAAGCAAGAAGCTAGGATACAGTAAACAAAGATAAAATAAACTAATATAATAACTTACAGATGGCTCGGAGACAAAAGTCAATATCAAATCAAATCAAAAATAGTCCACGATCGCTTCGACGAGCTGTCAAAACACAGCATCTTAAGACATCAGGAAGTAGATCAGGAAATGCATAGAACAAGCCAAGGAACACACAGATGAAAGAGTTGAAGAAATTAAAGTGGTTATTCAAGAACATAATCAAAAATTTAATAAGCTGAAAGAATCCATAGAGAGACAGCAATCAGAAATTCAGAAGATTAACAATAAAGTTACAGAATTAGGCAACTCAATAGAAAGTCAGAGGACCAGAATTCAGCAAGTGGAATGCAGAACTGGTGAGCGTGAAGATAAAGCACTTGCATCAATATATTTGAAGAAAAATTAGATAAAAGAATTTTAAAAAATGAAGAAATCTGAAGAATCATGTGGGACTCTATCAAGAGAAATGACCTGTGGGTGACTGCAGTATCACAACAGGGAGGGATAACAGAAAATACAGAGAGAATTGCTGAAGATTTGTTGACAGAAAGTTTCCCTGATATTGAGAAAGATGAGAAGATATCTATCCAAGATGCTAATCAAACACCACATGAGGTGGATTTTAAAAGGAAGTCACCAAGACGTATTATAATCAAACTTGTCAAAACCAAAGATAAAGAGGGAATTTTAAGAGCAGCTAGGGATAAACAAAAAGTCACCTACAAAGGAACGTCAATAAGAATAAGCTTGGACTACTCAGCACAAACCATAAAGGCAAGAAGGCAATAGAAAGGCTTATATAAAGCATTGAAGGAAAAAAAAAAACTGCCAGCCAAGATCCATATGTCCAGCAAAACTGTCTCTCAAATATGAAAAACTCTCAAATATGAAGGTGAAATTCGGACATTTCGAGATAAACGGAAGTTGTGAAAACCAAACCAAAACTACAAGAAATACTAAAGGAGGTGGTTGATTAGAAAATAAATAATATCAGGTATCAAACCAAGACAGAACACTGGACACAGCAATCAGAGGTCAACCAAGAGAGGGAAATCACAAAAATAAATCAAGATTAAAAAAAAAAAAAAGCTCACAACAAGGAAACAGCAATGTTATTATGTAAAAGAAGACATCATTAAAACAAGAAAGAGGGACTAAGAAATGTAGTCATAGGTCTTTCATATGGAGAGGAAGAAAAAGCAATATAAAGAAATAAAAGTCAGGTTGAAACTGAGAAAAACGGGTAAATATTAAGGTAACCACAAAGGAGACTAACTATCCTACTCATCAAAATAAAAAGAAAAGAAAAAAATACTCAGCAAAAATAAAATCAACAACAACGAATAGGAGGAAAAGACAATATATAAACTACTCGGCAAAAAAATTAAGTGGGAGAAAGAAACTGTCAACAACACACAAAAAGGGAAATCAAAATAACAGTACCAAGCTCATAAAAAAAAGCTCATACCTATCCATAATTATGCTGAATGTAAATGGACTAAATGAACCAATAAAGAGAGAGTGGCAGAATGGATTAAAAAACAAGATCCATCTATACACTACCTATAAGAGGCACACCTTAGACTTAGAGAAACAAACAAACAAAAACTCAAAGGATGGAAAAAAATGTATCAAGCAAACAATCAAAAAAGAGCAGGAGTGGCAATATTCATTTCTGACAAAATAGACTTCAAAGTTAAATCCACCACAAAGGATAAGGAAGGATACTATATAATGATTAAAGGGACAATATACCAGGAGGATAAAACCATATTAAATATTTATGCACCCAATGACAGGGCTGCAAGATAAATAAAACAAACTCTAACACTACTGAAAAGTGAGAGAGACAGCTCCACAATTACAGGAGACTTCAACACACCGCTTTCAGTGAAGGACATGACATCCAGAAAGAAGCTCAATAAGGACACCGAAGATCTAAATGCCACAATCAACCAACCTGAACTCCTGGACATATACAGAACACTCCACCCAACAGCAGACAAATATACTTTCTTTTCTAGTGCACATGGAACATTCTCCAGAATAGACCACATATTAGGTCATAAAGCAAGCCTTGGCAGAATCCAAACCACTGAAATATTACAAAGAATCTTCTCTGACCATAAGGCTATAAAAGTAGAAATCAGTAACAGAAAAAGCAGGGAAAAGAAATCAAACACTTGGAAACTGAACAATACCCTGCTCAAAAACAACTGGGTTACAGAAGACATTAAGGATGGAATTAAAAAATTCATAGAATCCAATGAGAATGAAAACAATTGCTATCAGAACCTTTGGGACATAGCGAAAGCAGTACTCAGAGATCAATTTACAACAATAAATACACATGAACAAAAATAAAATCGGGCCAAAATCAGAGAATTATCCCTACAACTTGAATAAATAGAAAAAGAGCAATAAAAGAAACCCTCAGGCACCAAAGAAAGCAAATAATAAAAATTAGAGCAGAATTAAATAAATGAAATAAAAAACAGAAAAAAAATTCAAAGAATTAACAAGACCAAAAGCTGGTTCTTTGAAAAAATTAACAAAATTAATAAACCATTGGCCAAATTGACAAAAGAAAAACAGGAGAGGAAGCAACTAACCTGAATAAGAGATGAGATGGGTGATATTATAACAGACTCAACTGAAAATAAAAGAATCAGATCAGATTACTACAAAAAATTGTACTCTAACAAATTTGAAAAACTAGAAGAAATGGATGAATTCCTAGAAACACACTAACTACCTAAACTAACACAAACAGAACTAGAACAACTAAAAAGACCTATAACAAGAGACTGAAAAGGTAATCAAAAAACTCTTCAATGAAAAAAACCCTGGCCCTGACGACTTCACTGCAGAGTTCTACCAAATTTTCAGAGAGGTTAATACCACCAATACTAAAGGTATTTCAAAGCACAGAAAAGGATGGAATACTCCCAAACTCAGTCTATGAAGCCAGCATATCCGTGATTCCAAAACCATGTGAAAACACCACAAAAAAAGAAAATTACAAACTTATATCCCTCATGAACTTAGATGCAAAAATCCTCAACAAAATTCTGGCCAATAGAATTCAACAACATATCAAAAAAATAATTTACCATTTCCAACTGGGATTCATACTAGGTATGCAGGGATGGGTCAACATCAGAAAAACAATTAATGTAATCCATCACATAAATAAAACAAAAGACAAGAATCACATGATTTTATCAACTGATGCAGAAGAGGCATCTGACAAAGTTCAACACCCATTCATGATAAAAACTCTCAGCAAAAGAGGAACAGAAGGAAAACTCCTCAACATAATAAAGGGCATTTATACAGAGCCAACAGCCAATATCACCCTAAATGGAGAGAGCCTGAAAGCATTCCCCTTGAGAATGGGAACCAGACAAGGATGCCCTTTATCACCGCTCTTATTCAACATTGTGCTAGAGGTCCTAGCCAGAGCAAATAGGCTAGATAAAGAAATAAAGGGCATCCAGATTGGTAAGGAAGAAGTAAAAGTATCTCTATTTACAGGTGGCCTGATCTTATACACAGAAAACCTTAAAGAATCCTCGAGGAAACTACTGAAACCAATAGAAGAGTTCAGGAGAGTACTAGGATACAAGATAAACACAGAAAAATCAGTTGGATCCCTCTAAACCAATAAAAAGAACATCAAAGACAAAATCACCAAATATTACTATTTACAGTAGCCTCCAAGAAGATAAAATACTCACAAATAAATCTTACCAGAGATGTAAAATACTTATACAAAGAAAACTAAAAGACACTACTGCAAGAAACCAAAAAAGACCTACGTAAGTGGAAATACATACCTTGCTCACAGATAGGAAGACTTAACATTGTAAAAATGTCTATTCTACCAAAAGCAATCTATAGATACAATACAATTCCGACCCAAATTCCAACAACATTTTTTAATGAGATGGAGAAACAAATCACCAACCTCATATGGAAGGGAAAGAAGCCCCAGGTAAGTACAGCATTACTGAAAAAGAAGAACAAAATGGGAGGCCTTACTCTACCTGATTTTAGAACTTATTATACCACCACAGTAGTTAAAACAACCTGGTACTGGTACAACAACGGATACATAGACCAATGGAACAGAGTTGAGAATCCAGACGTAAATCCATCCACATATGAGCAGCTGATATTTAACAAAGGCCCAAAGTCAGTTAAATGGGGAAAAGACAGTCTTGTTAACAAATGGTGCTGGTATAACTGGATATCCATCTGCAAAAAAATAAAACAAGACCCATACCTCACACTGTGCACAAAATCGACCTCAAAATGGATCAAAGACCTAAATATAAAATCTAAAATGATAAAGATCCTGGATGAAAAAACAGGGACAATGTTAGGAGCCCTACTACATGGCATAAACAGTGTACAAAAGCATTACTAACAATGCAGAAGAGAAACTAGTTAACTGGGAGCTCCTAAAAAATCAAACACCTATGCTCATCCAAAGACTTCACCAAAAGAGTAAAAGGATTACTTATAGACTGGGAAAAAGTTTTTAGCTATGACATTTCCGATCAGCGCCTGATCTCTAAAGTATACATGATACTCCAAAAACTCAACTACAAAAAGACAAATAACCCAATTAAAAAATGAGCAAAAGACATGAACAGGCACTTCACTAAAGACATTCAGGTGGCTAACAGATACATGAGGAAATGCTCACGATCATTAGCTGTTAGAGAAATGCAAATCAAAACTACAATGAGATTCCATCTCACTCCAACAAGGGTGGCATTGATCCAAGGAACACAAAATAATAAATGTTAGAGAGCTTGTGGAGAGACTGGAACACTTACACAGCACTGGTGGGAATGTAAAATGGTACAACCACTTTGGAATTCGATTTGGTGCTTCCTCAAAAAGCTAGAAAAAGAACTACCATACAATCCAGCAATTCCAGCCTTTGGAATATATCCTAGAGAAATAAGGGCCTTTACATGAACAGATATATGCACACCCATGTTCACCGCAGGACTGTTTACAATAGCAAAAAAGATGGAAGCAACCAAAGTACCCATCAACGGATGAATGGATAAATAAATTATGGTATATTCACACAATAGAATACTACGCAACGATAAAGAACAATGATGAATCTGCAAAATATCTCACAACACTGAAGAATCTAGAAGGTATTATGGTGAGTGAAATTAGTTCCAAAAGGAGAAATACCGTATGAAACCACTATTACAAGAACTAAGAAATAGTTTAAACACAGAAGAAAACATTCTTTGATGGTTATGAGAGGGGGGAGGTAGGGAGTGAGGAAGGGAGACGGGTTTTCACTAATTAGATAGTAGATGAGAACTATTTTAGGTGAAGGGAAAGGCAACACACAATACAGGAGAGGTCAGCACAACTGGACTAAACCAAAAGCAAAGAAGTTTCCTGAATAAACTGAACGCTTCGAAGGCCAGTGTAGCAGCAGCTGGGGGTTGGGGATCATGATTACTGGGGACATCTATGTCAACCGGCAGAATAAAATCTACTAAGATAACATTCTGCATCCCGCTTTGGAGAGTGGCACCTGGGGTCTTAAAAGCTAGCAAGCGGCCATCTAAGATGCATCAGTGAGTCTCAACCCACCTGGAGCAATGGAGAATGAAGAACACCAAAGACGCAAGGTAATTATGAGCCCAAGAGACAGAAAGGGCCACATAAACCAGAGACTACATCAGCCTGAGACCAGAAGAACTAGATGGTGCCCGGCTACAACCGATGACTGATCTGAGAGGGAATACAACAGAGAACCCATGAGGGAGCAGGACAGCAGTAGGATGTAGACCCCAAATTCTCGTAGAAAGACCAGACTTAATGGTCTGAATGAGACCAGCAGGACCCAGGCGGTCATGGTTCCCAGACCTTCTGTTAGCCCAAGACAGGAACCATTCCCAAAGCCAACTCTTCAGACAGGGATTGGACCGGATCATGGGATAGAAAATTATACTGGTGAAGAGTGAGCTTCTTTGATCAAGTAGACAGATAAGACTATGTTGGCATCTCCTGTCTGGAGGGGAGATGGGAGGGTGGAGGAGGTCGGAATCTGGCCAAATGGACACGGAAAGAGAGAGTGCAGGGAAGGAGTGTGCTGTCTCATTACGGGGAGAACGATTAGCAGTATATGGCAAGGTGTGTATAAATTTTTGAATGAGAGACTGACTTGTAAACTTTCACTTAAAGCACAATGAGAATTGAAAAAACAAAAGTAAATACATTAATAGACTTCTTTCTCTTTTAGATTTTATGTGGAATTTTTAAATACATAAAATCTATGCATTTTACAAGTTCAAAGACTGTTAAGTGAGGACTCTTAAGTTTAATATTATGTCTCGATCTTAATTCTCTATTATCTGAAATTCAAGTTTTCCAAAGGAACTTAGTTTTGAGTTCTTGGACTGAGGGAACTTGTTTGATATATATACATATGCTTCTCTATTTTCAAAGAGAATTGACAGGTATCGGTTATAGAAAAGATATATACCAAAGGCAAACTAGAAAAACGTAATTTCTAGCAGTCAGTTAATATTGGGACAAAGAGCCACTGTACCCTCTGAGAGTGATACTGTACTAAAGTGCAATTTAATCACTTAAGTTGAATATTGCAATCTTCAGTCAATGATCTCCTGTCCAAAATCTTATGTTTAACAATGTGGGAAAAGTGGAATAAAATTAAAAGCCATTTACATTAAACAGAGTTGCTGATTCTATCGTGTTCTAAGAACTTTTAGTCTCTGGGCATAACATCCATGCCTTTTACAAACATTTTTTAAAAATCTTTCTTAAAAAAATTAAACTTTAATATTAAGGCAAAAAATTTGCTATGTACTGTTACCCTTTTCCCTTCAGATGTATCAATGGATCTCAACCCACCTGGAAAAAAGGAGAATGAAGAAAAAGGGTATATATAATGTTACAACAAAAAAAGATTAAATGACCTTTTACTTGTGTGAATTATGGCCTTTTATTCTAAAAAAAAAAAAAATTCTAGCAGGTTTTTCTAGTCATTTTAGAAAGACAGCATCATACCTACAAAATGTGACATACTCCAACAACTTCTTAGGAACTAATGAATTTGGTGTCGTGTGATGTGTTTAAGACTGGACAGAAAGGTAATGTCTGATTTTTGAAGACTATTTGAAGAAAGTAATCTCGTGTGATGCTACTTTCTTCTGAACTACTTAGAGATAATTAATTCTTATTTATTTACTTGAAACTTGATTTTGAAGACCTCAATGAAATAGGTAACATTTGAGCAAAGACCTAAAGGAAGTGAGGGAAAGAGCTATGAGGATATCTGGCGGGAAAAGACTCCAGCAATGGAAACAGAAAAGGTTAAAACTCTAAGGTAGGAATGTGACTGTCCTGTCCAAAGAACAGCAGGGACGGCCCTGTTGGTGAAGCACAGTGGGCAAGGGATATAATAAGAAATGAGTTCAGAGAAATAATCTGGGATCAGATCATGTATAAACCCTTGTAAGTTACTATAAAGACTTGGTTTTCATTGTGAGTAAAATGGGAGGCCATGAAAGGATTTGTGGAGAGGAGTGACACAAGCTGACGTATCTTTTAAAAGGATCACTCTGATTGCTATCTGATAAGTGATTGAAAGTAGAGAAATTAATGAAATGGCTGCTATAACAGTGCAGAGAAAGAGTTGTTGATGGCTTGGAACAGAAAAGTAGCAGTAGAAGACATGTAGAATTGGTAAGATTCTGCATGTAACATAATGGCAGAGCTGACAGGATTTGTTGGATTGGATGCAGTATGACAGAAAAATTGAAATCAAAGATAATCATCGAGGGTTGTACCCAGTGCAAATGAAAAGACGCAGCTACCATAACTGCGAGGAAGAAGACTGCTGGAGGAACAGGTTTGGTGGCAAGGCCAGGAGGATGATCAGGAACTTGGTTTTGGACATGTGAAGCTGTAAATGCTTATTAAACTTAAAAATAGAGTTAACAATCATTAACAGGCAGTTGGACACACAAAACAGGAGCACTAGGAAGTGACCCGGGTATGCCAAAAAAATAATAAATTTAGAATATCATCAATGGAACAAATACATGAGTCCCCAAACCGAACCAAATTTTTAAATGATTACTTGATTATAACACATTTGAACTTAAAATTTACGAGTTAATACCCCACCCCAAATTGTACAACACAAAAAGTAAACAGTCCTGAAATAACTACACTGTAAATATGCATTTCCTGTGGCATTTCAATTCTTTTTTTAAATAAAAATCCTCTAATTAAAAAGAGACTAATTTTACTTACTAAGATTTAATCTTGCTCAGATTTCCACAACTGCTACTGGTAGAAAGAGCTGGGAATGTATGTAAGTCTGAACTTCTTGTAAGATTCATAAAAAACAGTATTTAAGCACCTACCAAGTATCAGACATTATGTTAATGGCTGGCTAATACAATGGTGAATAAAGCAAACGTCAATCACTTAATTGTGAGGATAGGTAGTAAGTAAATAAAGGGTCATACAAGTACCAACTGGTAAGTGCTATGAGAAAATAATACAGGGAACTTAGATTGAGTCATCATGCAAAGACTGAGAGCATAATACTCAAGTAAGCACAAAATTTCTCTGATGTCTTAATTTATTTAGTTTTGGATCTGAATTACCTGCTACATAATTAACATACAAACATGCATTCTTCACAGTTCTCTTCCTTTTTCTCTTATTTCTCCATTTGTTAGACACGAAGACTATCAGTAGTCAGTAAAGAGGTACTCAAGATAGTTTATAATCTGAATAAATAAGCACTATAATTATAAATAACACTTTCTGTTTATAGCCACATACAGGAAAATGTATTTTTACTCTAAAGATACTAATATTTTGTGTATCTCCAAATTAATACTCAGTTAAATTATCAAAAACATTCACAGTGAAACTGGAACATAAAAAATCTAAGTTCTTATTGGCTTAAGGACCGACAACCAGAAGCATCTTAAGCTGTGTTTCATCAGAACGTTGTCAGTAGCATTCCTACCTCAAGTCTCAGTAACCCAGTATGGTATAGTTCCATACTGACTGACTGACAATGTCATTTAACAAGCAGGCCATCAAAGTTGATATATCCCATTTTATTTATCAGATACTTGGGTGCAGAGTAGCCACCAAAGCAAGAAAATCAATGTCTGCTGTTGGTATAAAGATAAATTAAACCAGAAATGCATATTACCAAGGAAGAAATATTCAATACTGTTTCACAGAAAAATTACATGCATAGGTACTAAAATGCATACGAACTTGTTGTGTAGATGTTTTGGTATTTCCTTAAGGCATGCCACTTTACTTATATATTTCAGACAGGATTATTTTTTCATATCCCTTTTAGATTATTTGGAAAACCTCACACTGATAAATCTATTTCTTTCAAGTATAAATTAGTGCTTAAAGTGCTATTATTATAATTGTTGTAATAGGAGTATTTTAAGCAACTCGTTTTGTGAGGTGGTAATAACCTACCCGAAATGTAGATGATCTTTTGATCACTTCTTTGACCCAGGGAATTGGTCACTTTACAGACATAAACACCGGAATGATTCAAAGTCAATGGGTGGACGAAATGAAGAGTATTATCTGAAGCCAATAAACCATCAGGCCACTGTCCATCCAACCTAGATTTTAAAGAGTTTGAAATTATTTTAAATATCTTCAAAATATACGCAACAGCTATTTAAATTAAGACACTACACTTTTGAGATGTTAGGAAAAGAACCAGTATCCCTTAGGTACAGTACAATATAAAATGAAAGGATATAATAAGAAGTCAGGATTCTTTCATTTTAATAAAGATGAACTAATAAAGAATTAAGAATGCACATCCTTTCAAAATATCAATCCACGTAAGTATAGCTAGGCCAACATATTAAAATGGGAGGGAAGAGAAAAAAATACGCAATTTTAAAGAATTACTTTCAGAAAACTGGAAAATAACAGCAAGTTATTATTTGAAGATATACCCCCAGTATCAAATTTCATATAATTCTCCACGGACTATGGACCTACTCATGATATATATATATATACTTTTGTTAATGAAAAGTCATCTCATTTAAACATACAACAACGTTTTAGCACGTTCTGTAACACGTTCATAGAGCATCATTTAAAAATGGAAAAATCTATCAAGTGCCCCATCCTTAAGCCTGTTGGCTTCTGAAGTGTCAAGAAAGGTCTTCTTATAAAATAATTTCATTTATAAGGTGGGCATCTGTGATAACAAGAAACCAAGGCACAATTTGATGTCAATAATAACTCTTTTTAAAAGGTGCCTGTACCAATTTGGCCAAGAGGTCCTATCTGGTGCACATATTACTATAAACCATATTAGGAAGAAAATCCCACTGTAAGAACTCTGGGGCCCTGGTGGTACAGTGGTTAAGAACTCGGCTGTTAACCAAAAGGTCAGCAGTTCAAATCTACCAGTCACACCTTAGGAACCCTAAGGGGCAGTTCTCCTCTGTCCTATGTGGTTGCTAAGAGTCGGAATTGACTTGACAGCAACGGGGTCTTTTTTTCTTTTTGCTTTACAAGAACTCTAAGAAACCCAGTGGCACAAACAGTTTGAGCTAGACTGCTAACCTAAAAGTTGGCAGTTCAAACTCACTCAGTGGTATGGCAGAAGAAAATCCTAGTGGAATGCTTCTGTTAGATTACAGCCAAGAAACCCCTATAGAGAAGTTCTCCCCATAACACATGAGATCATAATGAGTCAGAACTAATTCGAAAGCAACTAACAATAACACAACATAAGAATTCTAAAGCCATTCATTACAATGGAATTAAGTAGAATGTTAAAAATTACTTTCCCAACCTAAAGGTACCAAAAAAAAAAAAAAAAACCCCACCAATAGGTCTTTATTTCAAAACTCTTTGTAAAGCACACACAAATTACCTTATCCTGCTGTCTTAACAGGTTAAAAAGTTAAGTAAACAGATACTCAACTGTTATAATTTGAGCTATATGGGTTTCCAAAATTGTTCATTTGTTTGTTCACTCACTCATTCGTATTACCAGGAGCTTACTATTTGCCATACCCCGCTCTGCGAAGAATGAGAATTCCAGAACTCTTAACTGTGTTCATGTGGAACCTGCACACAGGCCAAGAGGCAGTTGTTCGAACAGAACAAGGGGATGCTGTGTGATTTAAAGTCAGGAAGGGTGTGCATCAGGGTTGTATCCTTTCACCATACTTATTCAGTCTGTATGCTGAGCAAATAATCCGAGAAGCTGGACTATAGGAAGAAGAACGGGGCATCCGGATTGGGGGAAGATTCATTAACAACCTGCGGTATGCAGATGACACAACCTTGCTTGCTGAAAGTGAAGAGGACTTGAAACACTTACTGGTGAAGATCAAAGACCACAGCCTTCAACATAAAGAGAAGAAAAAATCCTTACAACTGGACGAATAAAAAACATCATGATAAATGGAGAAAAGACTGAAGTTTTCAAGGATTTCATTTTACTTGGATTCACAACCAACAGCCATGGAAGCAGCAACCAAGAAATCAAACAAAGTATTGCACTGAGTAAATCTGCTGCAATAAGACCTGTTTAAAGTGTTCAAAAGCAAAGGCGTCACTTTGAGAACTAAGGTGTGCCTGACTCAAGCCATGGTATTTTCAATCACCTCATATGCATGCGAAAGCTAGACAATGAATAAAGAAGACCCAAGAAGAACTGATGTTTTTGTACTGTGGCACTGGCGAAGAATACTGAACATGGCATGGATTGCCGGAAAAACAAACAAATCTGTCTCGGAAGAAGTATACCCAGAATGCTTCTTAGGAGTGAGGATGGCAAGACTTCATCTCATGCACTTTGGACATTTTATCAGGAGAGACCAGTTCCTGGAGAAGGACATGGTCATGCTTGGTAAAGTAGAGGGTCACTGAAAAAGAGGAAGACGCTCAATGAGATAGACTGGACACAGTGATTGCAACAATGGGCTCAAACATAGCAATAATTATGGGATGGCACAGGACTGGGCAGAGTTTTGTCCTGCTGTACACAGGGTCACTATGATTCGGAACCAGCTCGATGTTACCTAACAACAGCTCTGTTGATGGTGCTGAGATGGGGAAGTAAATACGATTTGGTCTTTGCTTTCAATGATCTAAGCACATAGCAGAGAAAGAAGACTGTGTTGAACTGAATTCTGTCCCTCAAAAATACGTGTTGTAAATCCTGATCCCTAACCCTGTGGATGTAATCCCATTCGGGAATATGGTTTTCTCTGACACGTTAATGAGGACATCTGTGTAGGGTATGTCTTAAACAAATCACTTTTGAGATATAAAAGATATAAAAAAGAACAGATTAGGTACAGAAGCAAGCAAGCCGGAGTGCAGGAAAGACAGATGCCACAGAGAGATCTATAACGAATGCTGAGAAAAACTCTAGAGACCTTGAGAGGAGGATTTTCCCCTAACGTGGGTAGAGAGCCTTACCCTAAAGCCAGCATCCTGAATTTGTACTTTTAGCCTCCTAAACTGACGAAATAAGTTTTTGTTTGTTAAAGCCGTGCACTTATGGTATTTCTATTATAGCAGCACTAAGAAACTAAGACGGAGACAAAGACTTCATTACAAATGAATACAAACTAACAGTAATGAAAATGCAGGAGAAGCAAATCAACACTAGAGAACAGGTGGAATGAAGTCATTCTGTAATCTCAAGTGCAGTGAGCAGAGGAGCACTCAGTAAAACCTTTTAGAGTCTTCTTAAGAAGACTTTGAAATGAAGATTTTTGCAAGCATCAGCTTTCAAAAGCTGAACACTTTTTCCTGGAAAAAAATACCTAAGAGTGAATAGGAGGTATACATGTATCACCAATTACCTCAGTACTTTGAAAAGCAAAGATGTTATCTTGAAGATTAAGGTGTGCCTGACCCAAACCATGGCATTTTCAGTCGCCTCCTATGCATGTGAGAGCTGGACGATAATAAAGAAAACTGAAGAAGAAGTGATGACTCTGAACTGTGGTGCAGATGAAGAATACTGAACGTACCAGGGACTGCCAGAGAACGAACAAATCTGTCTGGGAAGAAGTACAATCAAAATGCTCCTTAGAGGTAAGATGGCAAGACTACATCTCACATACTTTGGACACATCGTTAGGATGGATGTCTGTGGAGAAAGACATCGTGCTTGGTGAAGTAGAGGGTCAGTGAAGGAGAGGAAGACCCTCAATGAGATGGGCTGACACAGTGGCTGCAACAACGGGCTCAAGCGTAACAACGATTGTGAGGATGGTGCAGGACCACACAGTGTTTTGTTGTTGTATGCTGGTCGCTATGAGTAAGAACGGACTCAACGGCACCTAACAACAACAACCCCAGTAATTTAGGTACAAAATTTTAATCCCTTTAATTCCCTGGAAACTATAAAAATGGCTTATCATCTTTTTAAAATTGTTTATTCAAATAAGCCAAAATCGGAAAAATCTAGATATCACATTAAACACTGAGCAGATGAAGTCCATAACATTATTACCTGCTCCACACAGATTTGAAGGGTGGTGGGTTTGCGTCAGCATTACACTTGAGATTAACACCTTTTCTTCCCACAAACCAATTCCCGTCATACCCTGTTACTGAAACTTCAGGAGCATCTACAAAACAAACATGATAAATTATTCTTAAAGCAATATACGATGAGAAAGCATTAACATTGTAGACTCGTTAGAAAAAATAGGAATTGTTTCTTTCTTACTCTCAACATACCGAGCACAGTACTCACTACATGTTAGCTTACTAAAAGAATGAGTTAATGAATGGTCAATGAATACCCAAACACTAGGCAACTATACACATGTGCAGATCTAGTTAGACACTGGAGGTAGGAATATTCATAAACCTCTAACTAAACCAAAGGCAAAATACTATTACCTATTATGACATGTTATTATGACATGTAGAGATATATGAACAAAGCAACCGTTACAATACTTAATTCAAAACTCAAACATGGCATTTATGCCACAGGTAGTACCAAGTCACCACATTAAACTGTCTTTAAAAAGGTATGTCATCTAAAAGGAAATATCCTCTAAGAGGCACCATCTCAATCATAGAGATTCGGTTCCCTATATTACAATTACTATTCAGTGAGTATACAGAGTTGTGACACAAACTTTCTAAGGTTATATACCTACATGTGAGGTAAATTACCTAGTAAAAAATGAACTTTTATCCATTCAATGTACCCAAAGGTCTTTTAGCATGTGTGTAATATAACTAGTTGAAAGAGAAATTATCCCTATCTACAAGAGTATAAATTTGTGCCTTTAAACTACAAAATCCAGTCCTACTCATTCATTCAACCACGATTTTATTTTCACTCCAAGTAAGTGCCAAGTACTATTTTAGGTATTTGGTATATATATAGGCCCTGTGTTCATAAAGTTTACAGTCTAATGGTAACATGAAAGATGAAATTTTCAAAATATTTCACTAAAACCAATCCTAAAAGCCAAAAAGAGAAAGCACAGGATGTCAAGAGAGAAGATAACAGGAATGGCCTAGTTTAGATTAGGGATGGGGTGGCGGAGGGTATGAAAAGCTTCCCAAGGAAGTGTAATTAATGGGTTGTTGCAGGGACTCTGCATCTTCCTGTGAGTTAGACAGTAAGCCGGATAAGAAGTACACGGTTAGGTGAAAGGCTGCAGAGAGACCAGGTCAGTCTTTATCTCTGCCAGGGAAGCCTCACCTATTGAAAAGATTACAAAAAAAAGTGGTGAAAATTAATCTTTTACTAAGGTAAAGCTACCTTAGTAATTAAAGGAACACCTACCTCTTATAAATAGCAAGAATTGAAATTGGGTTATAAGATCTCATTTCTGTAATATCTGTTCACGTTTTACAGGTCCCCAATCAAAAAAGAAAAACAGTCACGAGTATTCTAAGAACGTTTTAGGATCAAGCCAATAAATTTAAGCCATAATCATATAGTCTTAGAAGACACAGTTTTATACATTTGGGACTGCATTCATGCAATCAAGAAGATCAATAACCATCAATTATAAATAACACAAATTGAATAAAATATTAGTGTCATGGATTTAATTGTGACCCCAAAAATATCTGTCAACTCGGCTAGATCATGATTCCCAGTATTGTACGACTGTCTACCATTTTGTCATCTGATTTGATTTCCCTATGTTGTAAACCCTATCACTGTGATGTAATGAGATGGATTAGTGGCAATTATATTGATGAGATCTATAAGATTGGATAGTGCCTTAAGCCAATCTTTTTTGGGATGTAAAAGAGAGGTGAGCAGAGAGACACAGGGACTTCATACCACCAAGAAAGCAGTGACAGGAACAGAGCGCATCCTTTGAACCTGAAGTTCCTGCACTGAGATGCTCCCAGACCAAGGGAAGACTGATGCATCAAAAGGACCTTCCTCCAGAACAGAGAGAGAGAGAAAGCCTTCCCCAGGAGCTGGCATCATAAATTCAGACTTCTAACCTCCTGAACTGTGAGAGAATAAACTTCTCTTTTTTACAGCAATCCACTTGTGGTATTGCTGTTACAACAGCACTAGATGACTAAAACAATCAGTAATTTTTAGACACAGGGAAAGAAAAATATCAATAGTACTTAAAATTGGGATCTGAATTTTGCAAGAAAAAAGAAGAAGAATCCGTGAAAGCAAGGTAGGTAAAGGAAAAAGAATATTTTAATTGAATTCCCCAGAGAAAGGAGAAAAGATGGCACGTGCATTGAAGAATACAACGGTAATGACTGGGCGGATTATCTAATAAGCAAGGTAAGAAAGGGCTTATTTACTAATCTATAGCAAACAATTTCATTTTTTTTTCACCACATCAAAGATTCTCCATCTAGGTATGGCTGGCATCTGTCTCTCTCCCAACCCCACAGCACCTTCCAACAGAATCAAAGCTTCTTTTCAAATTTACAATCCTTGACAGGGGCTGATGACACAGTAAGCAAGGTAAGCACGGGCTTACTTGTGCTTACTTACTAATGTGTAGTGAACAACTTCACCTGGGTTGTACACCATGATGTGGTGTGGTGAAATCCATATGAAATTGTTCACTACAGATCACTAAGTAAGCACAAGGAAACCCCTGTTTATCTTGCTTATTGGGTACTCCGCCCCTGGGTAATAACATTGTATAACTATAACTTCTCAAGTTTAACCCTATAAATGTTGAAAAAGAGCCTTGAGGTTAGCTTTAGAAACTACAACATCAAGTGTAATATAAATGTGTAATTTCAAATTCTATGCACGCTATGTGAAAAAAACCAACAAAAACAACAAACAGAACATCTCCTTCAAAAACCTGCCTAAATTTGTGATCTGTCCAAGGATGGAAATAATAGCAGAACCTGAATGCTTTCATTATTCTCAAAATTTTTAAATGTTACACAACTAACAAAAAATGTACCAAATACTGAGAAACTTTATATAAAAGATGAAAGTGTACAAACACACGTATTACACACACACACACACAGAGGAGAGAACTGCTTAACAAAAAAATGTAAGTACAATTCGGACCATAATTGTTATTATTCCAATTACCCCTTTAAAATATTGTTTTACAATATGATCAGATCAGATCAGGAATAGGATATTTAAAAAAATACAGATTTCAATCTAATTAAAATGCATCTAGAGAAGTACAAGGTTCTTGATGAAAACACAATACATAACATCAAAGAAAATAACAGCTAAATTAATCAGAATGGAGAAGCTGATGCTTCCTTCTAAGCAGTGTACATTTTGAGTAAAATTCTCACAACTCATTTAAATCCAGCGTCCTTTTAAGGTATGAAAAGGACAAGGTTAAATAATTTTAAGTTGTAGAACAAGCTTAAAGCCATCTGTCCATCTTTACTGAACCGATAAAAAAATGTTCTGGTTAACTAAAATTCCCGTGCGAACAACCTAAGTGCCCATCAACAGATGAACAGATAAGTTATAGTCCATGCACACAATGGAATACTACACAACAATAAAGAACAATGATGAATTCACAAAACATCTCACAACATGGATGAATCTGGAGGGCATTATGCTGCATGAATTAAGTTAATCACAAAAGGACAAACAGTATATAACATCACTATTATAAAAGCCCAAGAAAAGGCTTATACACATAAAAAAAACAATCTTAGATGGTTATGAGGGAGGAGAAAGGTAGGGAGAGAATCACTAACTAGACAGCAGACAACTGTTAACCCTGGTGAAGGGAAAGACAACACACAATATAGGGGAAGTCAGCACAACTTGACCAAGGCAAAGTCACAGAAGCTTCATAGACACATCCAAATACCTTGAGCGACCAAGTTACCGGGACTGAGGACTAGGGACCATGGTCTCGGGAGATAACTAAATCAACTGGCATAACACAGTTCATAAAGAAAATGTTCTACATCCTACTTTGGTGAGTAGTGTCTGGGGTCTTAAACACAAGTGGCCGTCAAAGATACATCTATTGGACCCATCACATTTGGTGGAAAGAAGAATGAAAAAAACCAAAGACACAAGGAAAATGTTAGTCCAAAGGACTAACGAAGCACAGCCGCCACCAGCCTGAACCCCAAAGAACAAGATGGTGACCGGCTACCACCACAGGCCACTTTGACAGGGGTCACAATAGAGGATCCCGGACAGAGCAGGAGAAAAATAAAGACCAAAACTTAAATTCATAAAAAAAGACCAGACTTACTGGTCTGACAGAGACTGGGAGAATTCCCGAGACTATGGCCCCCGGACACCCTGCTAACTCAGAACGGAAGCCACTCCTGAAGTCCACCTTTCAGCCAAAGATTAGACAGGCCTATAAAACAAACAATAACACACATGAGGAACGTGCTTCTTCGCTCAATCAAATATACAAGATGAAATGGGCAACTCCTGTCCAAAAGCTAAACGAGAAGGCAGGAAGGGACAAGAAAACTGGACGAATGGACGTGGGGAGCACGGGGTATAAGGGAAAGGGGGAGAGTGCTGACACATTGCAGGGATTGCAATAAATGCCACAAAACAACTTGTGTATAAATTTTTGACTGAGAAACTATAATCTGCACTGTAAACTTTCACCTAAAGCACAATAAAATTAAAAAATAAAATTCCCAGGAAAATACAAACAAATTATAAAATTATTTAAAAAAAAAAAAACAGGCCAACAAGGAAAAGCTGTACGGATATCTGAATATTATTCAAACTAAAAACATTGGTAAAGAAACACATCAAAGGAAGAAAATTAAAATAAAATGTATGACTTACATTAAAAAGCAAATGTCACTATGTACTTACATTGAATATCTAATATGAAAGAATCTCGGATATCCTTTTGCAAAGCTGGATGTTTTACAACACAAGTAATTCGTCTTCCTCGAGCAAATCTGGTTGGAAACAGCTTATACTGGCTGACAATTGTTGCCGTTTCGTTTGGAAAAGAAGTTGTAGTAGATTCCATTTCACCAAGATCGCCTTCCCAGTCAATGTGTGCAGCTGGTTTACCCGTGGCTGCAATACAAACGGCTGCTACTGTTTCATTTCCTCCATCAATTAAAGAATCTGGACCTTTTATCAGGTTCACAGTGGGTTCAACTGTTTAAATCAAAAAAAGTTACATTTCATGTAAGAAATTGTATTTGCATCCTTCCAAGCCACAACTAGTCATATTTTATAAGCTTAGGGACAACTGCATGTAACACACACACACACTTTTGAGGTAAGGGCAACATCAACTGGATTCTTGGAACGAGAGATGATCAAGATCTAGGACAAAAAAAGAGACCAAAACTTTACAGGTCCATTTCAGATATGGCTCTCCCTGGTACAGATACGCTTTACAGGGCTAGGTGAGTTCCCTCCCCCCAAAAATTAGAATATAAAAAGCATTTCTGTGAATTGGATCATAATTTCCATTATAAGATTAAAGGTATTATTGTGGAATGGGGAAAAAAAGGTAGTATTAATATATAATGCCTCTTCTTACTACAAAAGCATTTAAAGGAAATACTTTTTTAAAATAAGTTACCGGTAAAGAGCCTACACTTAAAATGTTAAGAAAATGTTCCTTTGTTGGTTTTGGGGAACATCCAGCTCAATTGGCATAATATAGTTTATAAAGAAATGTTCTACATTCTATTTTGGTGACTAATAACTGGGGTCTCAAAGGCTCGTGAGCGGCCACCTAAGACTCCACTAGTCTCACCCCACCTGGAGCAAGAATGAAGAAAACCAAAGACACAAGGGAAAGATCAGTCCAAAGGACTAATGGACCACAACTACCACAGCCTCCACCAGACTGAGTCCAGCACAACTAGATGGTGCCCAGCTACCACCACTGACTGCTCTGACAGGGATCACAATAGAGGGTCCTGGACGGAGCTGGAGAAAAATGTAGAACAAAATTCTAACTCAAAAAAAAAGACGACCAGACTTACTTATCTGACACAGACTAAAGAAACCCCAAGGGTATGGGCCCCGGCCACCCTTACAACTCATCCAAAGATTAGACAGGCCCATAAAACAAAACCAGCCTAAATGGGCACACCAGCTCAGGGGCAAGGACGAGACAGCAGGAGGTGACAGGAAAGCTGGTAACGGTGAACCAAAGATTGAGAAGGGGAGAGTGTTGACATGTCGTAGAGTTGACAACCAATGTCACAAAACAGTATGTACATTAACTGTTTAACGAGAAAGTTGTTTGCTCTATAAACCTTCATCTAAAGCACAACTTAAAAAAAAAAAGTTCCCTTGAAAGAAGCCACAGGGGACAAAACATCTTTTTCTTGCCCCAGTATGACTCTATAGCTTAATTTAAAACACCTTTAAACTTTTATCTTTAACTTCTCTCATATTAAAAAAAAAGAGGGGGGGGGCGCTGATTAAGGCTGTTAAATTTGTCCGACTACTTTTGCTCGTAATATATACAGATATTAAACTAACGCTACCATGAAATATCACTAATGGTTTTGTTTACTGGGATGTACATGCCACCATCTTCTGGTAACGGAAGTTCCCAAGTGCGCAAAAGTAACCTTAATGTCAGAACCTCTCCATCTCTCTCACATATTTCCTAGCTATCTCTTCCTCTTTGTCAGCAATTTCAGTCTCGCCTATAGTTTACTCTGTGCAATGAGTTTTTATTTCAATGACTTCTTTTTCTATTTCCAGGATTTCTAATTGGTTCTTTCACTGGTATCTGTTCTTGATGTATATGTACCAGTTTCTGATTCATAATTTAACACGTATTAATCTTTTTCGCTTTGCATTTTCCTCTAAGACGCAGTGTTGTAAATCAGCAAAGGGTAAAGTGCAGGCAACAAGTGTGATGAATACTTTTATAGCGAACACCCATATAACCACCATAAACGTTGACAGGGAAGATTATTAGCATCCCAGAAGTCCCTTTTAAATCTCTTCCTGATTTTAATACCCCGACTGCCTCAATGTGAAACCATTATACTGACTTGGCAAATAATTTTTTGCTTACTTAGTCATTATAGCTCTGCAACCAACAAATGCAAACCTAAACGATAGAGTTTAACTTTGCTTGTTTCTGAACTTTATATGAGTGGAACCAAACTGCATTTATTTTTGTATAGTTTGCCTTTGAGTTCCTGAGATTCAATCATGTTGGGGTATTTAACTTTAGTTTATTTTTGGAATTCTTTTCTTCAAATTTTTATTTTGAAATAATTGAGATTCATATGCACTTGTATAGATTATTAGTTTTAATCACTGTATACCCAAACCCACTGCCATCGATTCTGACTCACTGCAACCCTATACAACAAAGCACAACTGCCCGTAGGGTTTCCGAGGCTGTAAATCTTTAAGAAAGCAGACTGCCACATCTTTCTCCCAAGCAGCAGCTGGCAGGTTCCAATGACCGGCCTTTCAGTTAGCAGCCAAGTACCTCACCGCTGCACCACCAGGGCTCCTAACTGCTGAAGTTTATTTACTGTTGGGTATTTGGACTGCTTCCTGTCTCAGATAAACACGTTATGAGAAGCATTCTCATTCACTATCTTAGTACCTTTTGCATAGATTTCTCGTTTGTCCCTTGCAGAACTGCATCAACTTTACCAGATAATACTAACAAATTTTCCAAAACATCAATTTATGTCCCAATCTTAAGAGCTCCTGTTGGGCAGTGTACTTGCCAACAGTTGATTGAGCAGATTTCTCAGTATTTGCAACCTTGAAGGCAGGTAATGGCCTGTCAGTGAGATTTACTCTGCATTTCTCAGATTATGAATGAGATTGAGGGCCTTTTCCAATGTTAACGGACCATTTGGAATTTCGTGGGGCAAAATGCCCATTCGAGCCAACTGTCGTTCTTTCTGCTGTGGCAGAAGTTCTACAGACTTGGGAAGAGTCTTTTTTGATTACACGTGGTGCAGATATCTTCTAACAATTTCGTTGGCCTTTTTATCCTTCTTACCGTTAACATACACAGCAAAACATACTTGTACAATTCACTGACACTGACTGCATTCTTCAAGTCGCACAACCATTCCCACGCTCCTTTTCTGAGTTGTTCCTCCCCCATTAATACAAACCCACTGCTCTTCGAGGTTCCTGCCTCATCTTAGAGTTGCTGTTGTCAGTTTGGCCCCATAGAGATAGATCTTAAAAGAGGACAATGCTCAAAGCAGACATTCTTTACTAGTTAAGCCAACCTACTGTTGTTTTTTAGAAGCCTTCGAGGATGTTTAAGGTTTAAAGGTTATCTCAGGGCAATAATTTGAGGGGTTCATCTACCCTCCGATGCTCCAGAAAATCTGGATTTCATGTGAATGTGTAATTCTGTTCTGTACTTCCCTCCCTTAGATAAGGATTCTCCTACAGAATCTTTGATCAAAATGTTCAATACTGGTGGCTGGGCACCACCCAGGTCTTCTGGTCTCATGGCAAGAGAGGCAGTTGCTCATGGAGGTGATTAGCCTCACATTCCATACCTTCTTCGTATTCCTGACTCTCCTTCTTCCTGTTGTTCCAAGAGAAGAGACCAACTGTTGTGCTTTTACTTGTAAGCTTCTAAGACCCCAGGCACTATGCAACAAACTAGGTGGCAGAACAGAAATACTAAACATGTAATTAGGCCAATTAAATGGGATCTCTCATGAAACCATGACCCTAAACCTCTAAACCAAGGAACCAAATTGCATGAGGTATTTGGTTGCACCTAAGCAACCTCAGCAGCTGCTCTTTATTTCTTTTGTCCTTGTTGTAAATACACCAACCACACAACTTTTGCCAATTAAACCGTTTACAGGTGTACAACTTGTTGACAGCAATTACACTCATTGGCTATATATTGGTATGTTTTGATGAGCAGACCTTCTTAAAGTATTCAAATGTACCAGCTTTTATGTGTGTGTGTGTGTGTGCGCGCCCACGCGCTTTGTTTTGCTGTTTTTCCCTTTTTTGGTTAACTGCTTTTATACCCTAAGAAATACTTTTCTACTTTCAGGTCAGCTGCCACGTGATTAAAAAAAAAAAAAAATTCTTCTTCTGCTGCAGGAATTTTATGTTGTTGTTAGGCGCCATCAAGTCGGTTCCAGCTCATAGCGACCCTATGCTATGCACCACAGAACGAAACACTGCCCAGTCCTGTGCCACTCTCACAATCGTTGTTATGCTTGAGCCCACTGTTGCAGCCACTTTGTCAGTCCATCTTGTTGAGAGTCTTTCTCTTTTCTGCTGACCCTGTACTTTTCCAAACATTATGTCCTTCTCCAGGGACTGATTCCTCCTGACAACAGGTCCAAAGTATGTAAGACACAGTCTCGCCATCCTTGCTTCTTAGGAGCGTTCTGGTCTACAACCAGAAATTTTATACACTGACTTATTTTCTTCAGAAAGTAAATAAGCACTGTTTTTCAACAGTCTGTATCTGATGACACCTTAAGTCTTTGCAAGTCTGTTTTCTGTTTGTACTGGCTGCTGCTTGCCAGGTCTTCCTTACTTGCACGCATGGTTATTCAAACAAAATGACTATATTCCTGTGCTTGAATAATTACTGTAGAAATAATTTGAGGCCCAGAATAACAGTACCTTCCTTCCAAATAAGATGTGCATTTTGTTCTGCCACACTCCTAAAAATACTAACCCATCCAACCAAACCCAAATCCATTGCTATCGAGCAGATTCCGACTCATAGCAACCCTGAAGGACAGAGTAGAACCACCCCACTGGGTTTCCTGGGCTGCAATCTTTAAGAAGGCAAACTCCCACATCCTTCTCTGTGGAGTGGCTGATGGGTTTGAACCACTGACGTTTTTGGTTAGCAGCCGAGCACTTAGCCACTGCACCACCAGGGCTTCTTCTAACCAGTCCAGGATATCCTTAATCTAAGTTCAGACTACTTAGGTGATGGAAACCAGGGCTAGAAGTCTACAAGAAGACTAGTTTACTTCTGGTTTATTCTGAGAGTGTAAGCCTTTGAGATACAAGGTGTATACGAGAAGAGCTATTAGACACTTCATCTTGAAGACAATGGTACTCGGGCATATGTTCTTCTCACTTCTCAAGGGTCTCAAGATCTTGGCTCAGCATCTCAGTTTCTTCTGAATTGTCAAACATCCTCAAGTTGAATATAGCTTTTTGTACTAGGGTTATTGATTGATCAAAGGTTTTTATATAAAGTACAAGAACTAATGGCTAGAAAGGTAAAGTTAGAACTATGCTGATGCAACCTGAATGTTAGGATGGACTGCCTTGGTTCACTTACTCTCAGTTAATTCAAGAATAACTTCTCCCTAAATTTCTTCCGTTTTTGCTTACTCAAAACCTATCTATCTTTCAACGACTGGCTCAACTATTTCTTTTATAAAACATTTCTAATCTACCAAGTTCACCAATTCATTCCTATATCCTACTCAATAGCATTTATTGTATGATTGCTTTATGCCAGGGACTCCTACACTTCTATACATTCCATATCTTTTCCCAGCATGGAGGGAACCGGGTCTCTCATGCTGCAGTTCAGGAAGGGGAAAGTGCCAGGTTGTAGGAGACAGCCTTGAGGGGTGGACTGAAGCGAAAACAGGCTTTGCAAGAGTGAACATGAGCGCCCTCACGTGGTCCACTAGTTCATTACAAGTTGCTGAGTCTTTCTTATGCAAGACTCTGGCTTGTAGCCACTACTGTCCACTGCCACTATAAAACCTCTGCCCTTCCACTGCAGGCGTGGAGACCTGATTTGGTCTTGTGGCCACCCAGGACTTGCCTCATCTGTTTGTCTCCCTAATTAACCCCTTTGCTGTCACTCTGGAATTTCCTGCCTCTTTCTTCAGTCTCTCAGCACCCTCCATTTTTGGAGGCAAGTTTCAGGTTACTAGTCCATGCCTGGACAGGGGAGCTATCAGGAGATCTGACAAAGACCCTCCCAGGCCACTGGGGAGATGTACAGCAAAAGACTGTCCACATCACACTGGGTGGAAACGGCTAGGCCCTCATACCACTCTCTTGTTCAACCACTGGCTCCAAAAAGACTGCCTTCAACCACCACTGCCATGCTCAGTAACTGACCTGGGGTCACCCCAGGAGCATGACCTCAACTCAAAAGCTGAAGGGGATCTTAAAGGAGCTAAGAGCTAAAGGCTGCCAGCTAACCATTCCCTTGGGGGAATTTGAGCAGGCACCGCGTTCGGGTTTATTTCCACATAGGTTGTTATTACTTCTTAATCCTTATTCTGTTACTCACCAACCTTCACAAGTTGGTTTACTTTCCACTTTCCACTGCAGTGAAGTAAACCAACTTTCCGCTGCCAGACTATCTTAGTCTGAATAAGCATATTCAAAATTCCACCAGAAATTTCAGCAGTTATCAGACACCCGAGGTTGAAGGTCATTTATTAGGAGCATCAACAGGAAAAGATGCAAATAGCTATGCAAATTTATACTAGCAGGAATAAATAAATAAATTCTGTCTCTTGATGGAATGGAAAAACTTAACTAAAAATGTTCATTGAAAATTTGAGGGGAAATACAGGCAGTCCCCAGATTACAAACAAGTTGTTTCTAAATCTGTCTTCAAGTCAAATTTATACATAAGTCAGAACAGTTAGGTACGGTTCGTATCTCACACAAGTTAGTCAAATGTCTGCCTCAGTATACAGTATATAGTGGACCTTTCTATGCACAAAAAAAATTAAACACTTTCAGATACACTAAAATGTCTCTAACAATAATATTTTGATGCACACCACAAAGTAGCATTCCTTTGTTATTACAAACCATTCCATGAACCTGGAATTTTTAATACAATAGGTTTTAAGGGAGTTGACTCATAACTATGGGTTGTACGTAAGTTGGACGTTTATAACCTGGGGACTGCCTGTAGTGAAAATACGTGTCAAGGAAATTCAACACTTAGTATTATAATTGCAATACTATCTTTCATGAAGTAAGTAGCTTAGAACTAGGTAGCATTATATGGAGAGGTAAGTAGACACAGAAAGGATTTTATTTAAATTAAGAGAATCTAGAATCACAGAATTATAAGACAGAACTTGAAAAATCTTATTTGAATTTTTTTACTTTAAACCTAAGCATAAATACATTCTCAACCATTTTAAATTCTTGAAAATATTTTTGTTATAATCACCACTCAACCACCAAAAAAAAAAAAACAATTTAAGTATACCTACCTAATACAGTTACAGTTGTGGAAGACTGGGCATTTCCAAGTGGGAAGGTAACGGCTTTGCACACGTATTTTCCAGAATCAGAGAACCCCACGTTATGCAGTGTGATTGTTGCATCATGAAGTGAGTCGTTTTTAAACAGGACTCTCCCCTGATATTCTCCCTGAACAGAGAATCCATACTGAGGGTGATGAACTGCAACGGTCTGTGAACTCTTGCCATGTACCTTCTCCCATGAAATCTGTGTTATGGTTTCATTTACTTCAATTAAACATTTCAGTGAAACATTTTTTCCCCATACTGCAGTGACATGTGGCTCCACAATAATCGGACCAGCTAACGCACCTACGGAAAAACAAGAAAAAAAAAAATATATATATATATATATATATAAACTCTTAGAATGGAAAAAATTATGCTAACACATTATGTTATCATTAAAACATATATGTATATATTTACATACACAGATATATACACATTTATACATATGTGACTGAATAATAAAACAGGAGTGGAAAGAATCACGTGTTTCCTGAGCTTGCTGTGAGGAAACGGTGACTCTCAAATGCATCAAGTATCCACCATAACGTGTTGCAGTGGAAAAGCCTGTATCATCTTGAGAGAAATAAGACTAACACTCATGAATACCATAATCAAGCAATATGCTGCTCACTGATAAGAATATTTGAGCATATATAACAAGTTCACCACTCACATACAGGTCCTCGCAGAATAGCTAAAAAGTACTTAAACTAATAAACCAAAATAAGCGCTAAAAAATGGGAAATGTATAAAAGTAACTTTAAAGCCTAGAGTTGTTAAATATTTTAAATGAATATAAGAATGTAGGAGAGAATCAAAAGATAATCAAGAAAAAAAAATGTATTTAAACATGTTCAAACAGTTCTAAATAACAACCAAAAAATTTACACAATATTACAGAGAACCCCTGAGGGAGCAGGAGATCAGTGGGATGCAGACCCCAAATTCTCATAAAAAGACCATACTTAATGGTCTGACTGAGACTAGAGGAATCCCGGCGGTCATGGTCCCCAAACCTTCTGTTGGCACAGGACAGGAACCATCCCCGAAGACAACTCATCAGACATGAAAGGGACTGGACAGTGGGTAGGAGAGAGATGCTGATGAAGAGCGAGCTAATTATATCAGGCGGACACTTGAGACTGTGTTGGCATCTCCTGTCTGGAGGGGGGACGGGAGGATAGAGAGAGTTGGAAGCTGGCAAAAATGTCACGAAAGGAGAGACTGGAAGGGCTGACTCATTAGGGGGAGAGCAAGTGGGTGTACGGAGTAAGATGTATATAAACTTATATGTGACAGTCTGATTTGATTTGTAAACGTTCACTTGAAGCTCAATAAAAGTTAATAAAAAAAAAAAGGGCACAGCTCTGGCGCAAGGACTAGCAGGCAGGAGAGGACAGGAAAACTGGTAATAGGGAGCCCAAGGTTGAGAAGGGAGTGTGTTGACATGTCATGCACTTGTTAACCAATGTCGTAAAACAATGTGTGTACTGTTTAATGAGAAACTAGCTTGTTCTGTATACCTTCATCTCAAGTACAATAAAAGAAATTAAAAAAAAAAATTTACACAATATTATTTCTGTAAGTCCATTTAATGGGGTGCGGGAGGGGGGACAACGAAACACAACACAGGAAAAAAACCCTAGTGGGTGAACTTTACCATCCAAGAGATGACCTAGAAAATTACAGCAAAAGGTCTGACAATGCGCACTGGCTATATACTTCACAGCCATAGAAGAAAGAGTGTTGTGTTTTGTTGTGTTTTGTGTTTTGTTGTGTTTTGTGTTTTTTTTTTTTTTTGTATAACCACTGACCCAAAAAGGTATCAAGTCCAAAAAATTTACCATCAAGCTCTCTCAGCCTTTCAAGGGTTAAAAAAAAAAGCTTTTAAAATTAACCCCAAACCAAACTTGTCACCGTGGAGTCGATTCCAACTTAACAGCAGCCCTATAGGACAGAGTAGAACTGCCCCATAGGGTTTCCAAGGAGCAGCTGGTAGATTCAAACTGCCAACCTTTTGGTTAGCAGTCAAGCTCTGAATCACTGCACTGCCAGGGCCCCAAAATGAATCTAAGGTATATGAAATGACAAAGTATTCCTATGTATATATTGGCAAGCTTTCATTAAGTCTGGAGTCCCTGGGTGGTGTAAATAGTTAAAGCACTTGGCTGCTAAACAAAAGGTTGGAGGTTTGAGTCCACCCAGAGGCTCCTCAGAAGAAAGGCCCAGCAACCAGCTTCTGAAAAATCAGCCACTGAAAACCCTACGGAGCACAGTTCTCCTCTGACATACACGGGATCACCTTGAGTCAGAAACGACTTGATGGCACCTGGTTATCATAAGCTTAGAACCAAACCAGAAAACATACAAACAAAAGAGCAATCTTATGAGTATTAATCAAAAATGACACAAATATTATAAAATAAAATCCAGCTCTGTATTTAAAGAAAAATACACCACGACCAAGTAGGATTATTCCAAAAATATAAGGAGGAGTCTATAAGGTCGTTATGAGTCAGAATCAACTCAAAGACACAGAGTTTTAGAGTTATAAGGAGGAGTCAACATTACAGTTCTAGACTGTTCATCACATTGAAAGCTCACGACTTCCTCGTCTGATATTGAAAAGGCATTTAATAAAATTTAACATACATTTTCTAATTTTAAAAACCTAACAACTGAAAACAAAATGATTCCTAATAATAAAGTATATTCATCTTAAATCAATGGCTATTACCATACCACAACTGAAAAAGGGGCCCTGGCCATTAACGACAGGATCAAGACAGGACCCACTAACTTTACCACTACTCAAGTGAAATTGAAAATTCAATCCAAGGCAATATGGTAAGAAAAAAAAAAACAGAAAGAAAAAGATACATATTAGAAAAGAACATACAGAATTATCTGAAAAATCTATTATGTAAAAAATCCAAGACGGTCAAGTGAAAAGTTATTAGCATCAACAACGTGGTTGTTTACAAAATATATGCAAAATTCATAAAAAATACATAGACATATGTTAAATTGTTATCGGGTGCCGCAGAGTTGATTCTGACTCATAGCCACCCCACGTAACAGAGCAGAACTGCCCCAAAAGGTTTTTTGGCTGCAGTCTTTACCGAAGCAGACTGCCAAGTCTTTGACCCGTGGAGCCGCTGGGTGGCTTCGAACCACCAACCTCTTGGTTAGCAGCCAAGCACTTAACTGTTGCACCACCAGGGCTCCTACATATGCGATTACCTTTATAAAGTTGTTGCAGAAAAAGAATGAATTAGTATGTGCAAAACACTAATATTTAAAACATCCATAAGTAAAGTTGTAAAGGACTTATAAACCCGAGTGGCTGACTTGACAAATGGGACAGACATGCCATGTTCCTGGATGGCAAAACTTAATAGTATATAGATGTCAATTCTCCCCATATCAGCACACAAACTCAATGCAATTCCTGTGAAAAACTGATTAAAATTCTGGAAAAATAGGCTCAGGATAATAGCTAAGAAGTATCTCAAACACTGCAATGACCCAGCGAAGGAAAGTGAAATGCTACAGTAAAAATAATAAATAGTTTGATACTGGTACGTTAAAGCAATTGAAAGTACAGAAATATACCTACATATATAATGAAATATGATGTATAATCAAGTTAGTACTTTGGGTGGAGAAATTATGAATTACTCATGAAATGTTGAAAGGACAAGAGCAAAATATTTGAAAAAAGATAAATCCCTGTTTTACCATATTTTTACACAAATAACGCATGCCTTCTACATTTGTTTGCCAACCGTACCCTTCCCCAGTGAGATACTTTTGTAAGCGCACGGTGCTAATTATTTCTATAGCAACATGTGAAAAAACTGGAATAGCAGTGCTTACGAAAATACCTCATGGGAGGAGGGCGCGGTTGGCAAACAAACGTAGATGTGCATGATCTGCGTAAAAATATAGTATACTAAATAGCATTAAAAAAATATATACCAGATGGAATGAAGACCTAACGTAAACAATTAGTGACAATATGCCTATACATATACTTTTTTTTTATACTAACAATAACTTCTTGTATATTCTATCAGATAGCGTTAATTATCTAGAGTAGGACTGATTACTGAGAGCTAGAGAAAGACATTTTAGTTTTCACTTTGCGTTCTTTGACATCAAATCATTTACAATAAGTAATTTTCCTAATAAAAAGCAAACTAAAAGTAAAAATAAATAAAATTATTCCCCTTAGGTAAAGGTACGGGTGGAAGAGATAAGAGAAACATAATAATCTGGGAGTGGTATTTCTAATTGTATTTCTAATTCTTACAACTCATAAGAATCATGGCCTAGCAGGCCACCATTACTAAAGGAAATATTCTGAGATCAAGGGAAACAGAAAAAAAAAAAACCATTGCTGTCGAATCAATTCCAACTCATAGCGGCCCTACTGGACAGAGCAGAACTGCCCCATAGAATTTCCAAGGAACACCTGGTGAATTTGAACTGCCGACCTTTTGGTTAGCAGCCACAGCTCTTAACCACTATGCCCCCAGGGAGAGGGAAACAAAAAAGGCTGATCTACTAAATCAAAAATATATAAATATATTCTGTAACACTTAAGTGGGAAAAGCCTTTCTCAGCATAACTGCAAAGGTAGAAAAAACACTCAGAAAAAAAGGTCGGTAGATTTGACCAGAAACATTGACCTCCTAAGTGAACAAAGAATATGAGTATGTATTTACAAAGGACCTATAAATGGCAATTTTAAACAAGTTTTCAACCTCACTAAAAAACAAATGTTAAATGATGTAACTGTCAGGTTCTTGAAAATGTCTTTTTTCTATTATTTTTAGTTCTAGAAGTTATGAGTAATTTTTACTTTTGAATTTTTCTACAAAAATGTTCTGAGCATTTTTTGCTCGTTACAAAAAGTTTTTGGTGTATGTTTCTTTGTTTCAATCCTTAAAACCATTGATCAAGGCTTTGTACCTACCCTTCAAATACTTATAATTTGGCTCTTAGATTCCACGAGCTTCTAAATTACATATCCTTCTTTTTGTGTTTTAGTTAGCCAGAGTTAGTTTCTGTTGCTTGCAAACAAAGAGTCTAATACATTTTTATTCCTGGACTAAACCCAAAAGTTAGGAACCACTTCTGAATACGATTTCCCCCATGGGCTCTTAAAACTATGGAGGAATAGATTTATCATTGTGGTTCTTTGGCCAAACTTAGAATGTCTCACTACCTAGGATCTCTCAAACACTGAGCCTCTCCACAACTTTCTGGTATGAAGCTGAGTTTGACTAAAGAGCAGCAGCGTCCTAGAGAAATATTACTTAAAGTAAATTCTTCATTAATGGTGATATAAGCCTGGAATATAAACAGGCTAAGGAACAGCAAACAATTGAACCTTTCGTATCTAGCAAGACACTTACCTTGTCATAGAGTCTCACTGGATCCTGCAAACTTAAGGTCTAAGGAAAACCATTAAGATCTGTTTCTGTCCTGTGTATCAACTTGGCTTCCAATTAAAAATTTTTATTATTACCTAATTAATTAAACTGAAATTATTATCCTTTCAGAGAGAAAGAGGGTGTGAGACAAAGAACTCATTTTGGCCTGTCTTTAGACTGTGGCCTGTCATTAGAATTTGTGCAGATGAGTGAGGGCCACAAAGACCACACCTGGTCAGCCAACCACAGGAAAGGTAGGGGTATGATTTAGTCAATCATGCATATTCAACGATTCAATCAATCATGACTATGCAATGAGGCCCCAAGCATGACTAAATAGTGAAGCCAATAAAAGGCCCTGAACACAAAAGATCTTTGGGCTTCCTGGATTGGCAAGAACATCTATGCCCGGGAAAAGGCCACGCATCCCTGGGGACAATGGAAGCCTTGAGGCCAGGACCCTTCTCAGACCTCATCCTATGTGTTTCTTTGTATCCTTTTTTGGTTATATTAAAGTTGTCATAGTGAGTATATCCCTTTCTATGAGTTCTGTGAGTTATTCTAGTCAAAGACAGAACCCACAGGGGCAGTGACAGCCAGCAAAGGCTGGCCTATGTGGCAGTCTGAAGGACTGTGTCCTTTCAACACGTGTGCTCTGACCTCGCTCAGGGTTGCAGAGATCCAACAAGGGCTGCACGGGCAGCCAGTCAGAATGGCTGTGTCCTCTTAACTTCTGTGCTAACTCGATCAAGGCGGCTAGATCCCAGAGGAGCTGTGCAGGCAGTCACTCTGCAGGACTAACAAGGGACGTTAACTTAGGAGCTCCAACACAGCTACCGGTGGCTGGGTCAGATAAAAGTGTAGCTGGGTGGCTGGAGATGAGGATGGAGAACTGGTAAGGTAAGAACTGGATCCATTTTCAGGTGGGAATTGGATTCAAGTTGATCCTTACCCTACAGTTAGCAACTAAGTAACTTATGTGAAAAGACCCACTGTGCCTCTCACTTAGTGTAGAGGGAGAGAGAAATGGCAAAAGGAGTAATTCTTCATCTGCAGTTCCTTGGAGTGCCTAGTCTGTAGGGTCTTCATGCGTGTTGGAACAGTCATTTAGCCTGTAACCACACAGTGCCAGAGGATACAAAGCATTTGGAAATATACATAGTAAATAAGAAATTACTGACAGAAAAGAATATGTAATCATTTATATATAATTATGGGGTTATTTAAAAACAAAACAAGCAAAAAAAAAAAAAAAAAAAACCAGACATCAGACCCATACTGATCTCATTAAAGAAAGGTGTTAGAAATGGAAGAATGAATAAAGTGGCAACAGTTCCCTTTCTTACCTCTCCAAGCCCCAGCACTGAACCAAGGAGGAGCGAAAGAGTGTCATCACAAATCTAACTTCCTGGTTTTTAATACCATCTTTTGCGACACCTCACTTCTCAGTTACAGGAAACGGCAGGCACCCTGGGCATTTGGGTTTAGGATCTTTGAAATGTTAGGAGCCACAAAATAGGTTTAGGCAAATATTCTACAAAGAAACATGTACTTTAGTCTGTGTTCAACCAAACAAAGCCTCAAAAGATCGGTAAGGCATAAATTCTTTCACGCTCCTCAGGATTTACAGTAATGTTTTGAGGTAAATACTTTAAAATAAGTACACATTTTGAAGAAACTACCAACATAACAGCATCTAGATAGCCTCAGTAACAACAGTATAAAATATGTTTTAAATGAATCAAATTTATCACCACCACATTTAGTAGCTAATTGGAATTATTTTATCTGATAAATGTTTAAGTCCCATCTACTTTGAAAATGTAACAAAAGCCTTTTCAACAAAAGTCCACTCAGAAAAAAGCACAGAAAAATAAAGCCAAATAGAGTAACTTACATGAAAACTATAAACTGCAAACTCAAATATTATTACAGTATGAAAGACTAACTTCCTCTCATGTCATAACTAGAAAGGGTAATTCCAGGATCATAAGAGGTCCTATAGGGTCACCATGAGTTGGAATCAACTCAACAGCACCTAAAAAAAAACATAGCCTAAGGAAAAACCTCGGTCACATGCCAAAAATTGGCTGAGAGAACCCAGGATATTCATTCATTTATCAACATGTGCTGGGTGCATACTTTATGCCCGGTACTGTTTTGGGTCCTGGGAAGACCACTGAACAGAAGTCACTACCCTTATGGAGTTTACATCCTAATTGGGAAAGCAGAGAACAAAGAAAGAAGTAAAAATATACTGAAGAATAAAAACTATAAGGAAAATAAAGTAAGGTAAGATCAACAGTGATTCCTTTAAGGTATAAGACAAAAGATGAAACATATCTTTTTGATATACAGGTGATAAAAGAAGGTCTTTTTGATGACACTGAAGCAGAGACGTAAAAAAAAACTAATGGAGTGAGGGGAGAGAACCTTTCAGAAAGAGGGAATGAGAAGGAAATGCATGTAGCTTAAGTAAAGTGATCCTGAGAAAAACGGCAGGAAATGAGGCCAGGGGTATAACAGGGGGTCAAACTCCTGAATTAAGATGGGAGGCCCTTATTAGAGAGTTTTTAGCAGAAACATGACACACTCTAACTTACCTTTCAAAAAGATAACTATGGGAGGCGGAGCCAAGATGGCGGACTAGGCAGACGCTACCTCGGATCCCTCTTACAACAAAGACACGGAAAAACAAGTGAATCGATCACATACATAACAATCTACGAACCCTGAACAACAAACACAGATTTAGAGACGGAGAACGAACTAATACGGGGAAGCAGCGATTGTTTCCAGAGCCTGGAGCCAGCGTACCAGTCAGGTACGGCACAAGCACAGAGACCTGCTCCACCCCCCTGAACTAACCCCGGGAGGGGGACTAGCCAGTTCCACGGGCGGCGTGGGACGCAGCCGTTAGGAGAAGTCCCCGGGAGGCAGTGACTGATCTTGGAGCAGAAAGAGCAGCATCCGAGCCGGGGAACCGTCCCACAGGGATTTGGACTGCACGCAGGTACGCCATAAACACGGAGAGTTGCTCCACCCCCTGAACTAACCCCGGGAAGGTGACCATCCGGGTCGCGCGGGCGGCGTGGGACGCAGCCGGTAGGAGAAGTCCCCGGGAGGCAGCGACTGGTATTGGAGCGGGGAGAACAGCGTTCCAGCCGGGACACTCGGTCGCGGCACAAGCACGGGGAGCTACTCCACCAATCTGAACTAACCCCGGGAGGGGGCCTACCTGGTTCACGGGGGCGGCACGGCCACGCGGCTGGAGGGACGAGAAGTCCCCAGGAGGCAGCGACTGATTTTGGAGTCGAGAGTGCACCGTCCCAGTAGGGGAGCCTTGACGCTGGGCGTGGGGCTGGAAGCGGAGGATCTGACCGTGACTCCAGCGGGCCAGACCCCCCGGGGGCAATCTCCACACAGACAGCACACATAGGCGACGCGCCCGCGGGAATCTCAGATATAATAGTCATTCCAAGCAAGACAAGCAACTCTGGCTATATTCTGAGGTGCTACTCTCCTATCTCTCTGTTCCCTCCCCCACCCTCCCCAGGCGGCTTCATTAACATCTGAATAGCCTGAGCCAGAGGGAGAACTCTGATAGGGATCTGACTGCAGTTTTTTTTTAGCGGATTTTCTGGAAAAACTAGTTTCCCAGTGATGGCTCGGAGACAACAATCCATATCAAACCACTTAAAGAAGCAGACCGTGACAGCTTCTCCAACTCCCCAAACAAAAGAATCAAAATCTTTCCCAAATGAAGACACAATTTTGGAATTATCAGATACAGAATATAAAAAACTAATTTACAGAATGCTTAATGATATCACAAATGAAATTAGGATATCTGCAGAAAAAGCCAAGGAACACACTGATAAAACTGTTGAAGAACTCAAAAAGATTATTCAAGAACATACTGGAAAAATTAATAAGTTGCAAGAATCCATAGAGAGACAACATGTAGAAATCCAAAAGATTAACAATAAAATAACAGAATTAGACAACACACTAGGAAGTCAGAGGAGCAGACTCGAGCAATTAGAATGCAGACTGGGACATCTGGAGGACCAGGGAATCAACACCAACATAGCTGAAAAAAAATCAGATAAAAGAATTAAAAAAAATGAAGAAACCCTAAGAATTATGTGGGACTCTATCAAGAAGGATAACCTGCGGGTGATTGGAGTCCCAGAACAGGGAGGGGGGACAGAAAACACAGAGAAAATAGTTGAAGAACTTCTGACAGAAAACTTCCCTGACATCATGAAAGACGAAAGGATATCTATCCAAGATGCTCATCGAACCCCATTTAAGATTGATCCAAAAAGAAAAACACCAAGACATATTATCATCAAACTCACCAAAACCAAAGATAAACAGAAAATTTTAAAAGCAGCCAGGGAGAAAAGAAAGGTTTCCTTCAAGGGAGAATCAATAAGAATATGTTCTGACTACTCAGCAGAAACCATGCAGGCAAGAAGGGAATGGGACGACATATACAGAACACTGAAGGAGAAAAACTGCCAACCAAGGATCATATATCCAGCAAAACTCTCTCTGAAATATGAAGGCGAAATTAAGATATTTACAGACAAACACAAGTTTAGAGAATTTGCAAAAACCAAACCAAAGCTACAAGAAATACTAAAGGATATTGTTTGGTCAGAGAACCAATAATATCAGATATCAGCACAACACAAGGTCACAAAACAGAACGTCCTGATATCAACTCAAATAGGGAAATCACAAAAACAAACAAATTAAGATTAATTAAAAAAAAAATACACATAACAGGGAATCATGGAAGTCAATAGGTAAAAGATCACAATAATCAAAAAGAGGGACTAAATACAGGAGGCATTGAACTGCCATATGGAGAGTGATACAAGGCGATATAGAACAATACAAGTTAGGTTTTTACTTAGAAAAATAGGGGTATATAATGAGGTAACCACAAAAAGGTATAACAACTCTATAACTCAAGACAAAAACCAAGAAAAACGTAACGACTCAACTAACATAAAGTCAAACACTATGAAAGTGAGGATCTCACAATTTACTAAGAAAAACGCCTCAGCACAAAAAAGTATGTGGAAAAATGAAATTGTCAACAACACACATAAAAAGGCATCAAAATGACAGCACTAAAAACTTATTTATCTATAATTACCCTGAATGTAAATGGACTAAATGCACCAATAAAGAGACAGAGAGTCACAGACTGGATAAAGAAACACGATCCATCTATATGCTGCCTACAAGAGACACACCTTAGACTTAGAGACACAAACAAACTAAAACTCAAAGGATGGAAAAAAGTATATCAAGCAAACAATAAGCAAAAAAGAAGAGGAGTAGCAATATTAATTTCTGACAAAATAGACTTTAGACTTAAATCCACCACAAAGGATAAAGAAGGACACTATATAATGATAAAAGGGACAATTGATCAGGAAGACATAACCATATTAAATATTTACGCACCCAATGACAGGGCTGCAAGATATATAAATCAAATTTTAACAGAACTGAAAAGCGAGATAGATACCTCCACAATTATAGTAGGAGACTTCAACACACCCCTTTCGGAGAAGGACAGGACATCCAGTAAGAAGCTCAACAGAGACACGGAAGATCTAATTACAACAATCAACCAACTTGACCTCATTGACTTATACAGAACTCTCCACCCAACTGCTGCAAAATATACTTTTTTTTCTAGCGCACATGGAACATTCTCTAGAATAGACCACATATTAGGTCATAAAACAAACCTTTGCAGAGTCCAAAACATCGAAATATTACAAAGCATCTTCTCAGACCACAAGGCAATAAAACTAGAGATCAATAACAGAAGAACGAGGGAAAAGAAATCAAATACTTGGAAAATGAACAATACCCTCCTGAAAAAAGACTGGGTTATAGAAGACATCAAGGAGGGAATAAGGAAATTCATAGAAAGCAACGAGAATGAAAATACTTCCTATCAAAACCTCTGGGACACAGCAAAAGCAGTGCTCAGAGGTCAATTTATATCAATAAATGCACACATACAAAAAGAAGAAAGAGCCAAAATCAGAGAACTGTCCCTACAACTTGAACAAATAGAAAGTGAGCAACAAAAGAATCCATCAGGCACCAGAAGAAAACAAATAATAAAAATTAGAGCTGAACTAAATGAATTAGAGAACAGAAAAACAATTGAAAGAATTAACAAAGCCAAAAGCTGGTTCTTTGAAAAAATTAACAAAATTGATAAACCATTGGCTAGACTGACTAAAGAAATACAGGAAAGGAAACAAATAACCCGAATAAGAAATGAGAAGGACCACATCACAACAGAACCAAATGAAATTAAAAGAATCATTTCAGATTATTATGAAAAATTGTACTCTAACAAATTTGAAAACCTAGAAGAAATGGATGAATTCCTTGAAAAACACTACCTACCTAAACTAACACATTCAGAAGCAGAACAACTAAATAGACCCATAACAAAAAAAGAGATTGAAACGGTAATCAAAAAACTCCCAACAAAAAAAAGTCCTGGCCCGGACGGCTTCACTGCAGAGTTCTACCAAATTTTCAGAGAAGAGTTAACACCACTACTACTAAAGGTATTCCAAAGCATAGAAAATGACGGAATACTACCCAACTCATTCTATGAAGCCACCATCTCCCTGATACCAAAACCAGGTAAAGACATTACAAAAAAAGAAAATTATAGACCTATATCCCTCATGAACATTGATGCAAAAATCCTCAACAAAATTCTAGCCAATAGAATCCAACAACACATCAAAAAAATAATTCACCCTGATCAAGTGGGATTTATACCAGGTATGCAAGGCTGGTTTAATATCAGAAAAACCATTAATGTAATCCATCACATAAATAAAACAAAAGACAAAAACCACATGATCTTATCAATTGATGCAGAAAAGGCATTTGACAAAGTCCAACACCCATTTATGATAAAAACTCTTACCAAAATAGGAATTGAAGGAAAATTCCTCAACATAATAAAGGGCATCTATGCAAAGCCAACAGCCAATATCACTCTAAATGGAGAGAACCTGAAAGCATTTCCCTTGAGAACGGGAACCAGACAAGGATGCCCTTTATCACCGCTCTTATTCAACATCGTGTTGGAAGTCTTAGCCAGGGCAATCAGGCTAGACAAAGAAATAAAAGGTATCCGGATTGGCAAGGAAGAAGTAAAGTTATCACTATTTGCAGATGACATGATTATATACACAGAAAACCCTAAGGAATCCTCCAGAAAACTACTGAAACTAATAGAAGAGTTTGGCAGAGTCTCAGGTTATAAAATAAACATACAAAAATCACTTGGATTCCTCTACATCAACAAAAAGAACACCGAAGAGGAAATAACCAAATCAATACCATTCACGGTAGCCCCCAAGAAGATAAGATACTTAGGAATAAATCTTACCAAGGATGTAAAAGACCTATACAAAGAAAACTACAAAGCTCTACTACAAGAAATTCAAAAGGACATACTTAAGTGGAAAAACATACCTTGCTCATGGATAGGAAGACTTAACATAGTAAAAATGTCTATTCTACCAAAAGCCATCTATACATTTAACGCACTTCCGATCCAAATTCCAATGTCATATTTTAAGGGGATAGAGAAACAAATCACCAATTTCATATGGAAGGGAAAGAAGCCCCGGATAAGCAAAGCACTACTGAAAAAGAAGAAGAAAGTGGGAGGCCTCACCTTACCTGACTTCAGAACCTATTATACAGCCACAGTAGTCAAAACAGCCTGGTATTGGTACAACAACAGACACATAGACCAATGGAACAGAATTGAGAACCCAGACATAGATCCATCCACGTATGAGCAGCTGATATTTGACAAAGGACCAGTGTCAATTAACTGGGGAAAAGACAGCCTTTTTAACAAATGGTGCTGGCATAACTGGATATCCATTTGCAAAAAAATGAAACAGGACCCATACCTCACACCATGCACAAAAACTAACTCCAAGTGGATCAAAGACCTAAACATAAAGACTAAAACGATAAAGATCATGGAAGAAAAAATTGGGACAACCCTAGGAGCCCTAATACAAGGTATAAACAGAATACAAAACATTACCAAAAATGATGAAGAGAAACCCGATAACTGGGAGCTCCTAAAAATCAAACACCTATGCTCATCTAAAGACTTCACCAAAAGAGTAAAAAGACCACCTACAGATTGGGAAAGAATTTTCAGCTATGACATCTCCGACCAGCGCCTGATCTCTAAAATCTACATGATTCTGTCAAAACTCAACCACAAAAAGACAAACAACCCATTCAAGAAGTGGGCAAAGGATATGAACACACATTTCTCTAAAGAAGATATTCAGGCAGCCAACAGATACATGAGAAAATGCTCTCGATCATTAGCCATTAGAGAAATGCAAATTAAAACTACGATGAGATTCCATCTCACACCAGCAAGGCTGGCATTAATCCAAAAAACACAAAATAATAAATGTTGGAGAGGCTGCGGAGAGATTGGAACTCTCATACACTGCTGGTGGGAATGTAAAATGGTACAACCACTTTGGAAATCTATCTGGCGTTATCTTAAACAGTTAGAAATAGAACTACCATACAACCCAGAAATCCCACTCCTCGGAATATACCCTAGAGATACAAGAGCCTTCATACAAACAGATATATGCACACCCATGTTTATTGCAGCTCTGTTTACAATAGCAAAAAGTTGGAAGCAACCAAGGTGTCCATCAACGGATGAATGGGTAAATAAATTGTGGTATATTCACACAATGGAATACTACGCATCGATAAAGAACAGTGACGAATCTCTGAAACATTTCATAACATGGAGGAACCTGGAAGGCATTATGCTGAGCGAAATGAGTCAGAGGCAAAAGGACAAATACTGTATAAGACCACTATTATAAGATCTTGAGAAATAGAAAACCTGAGAAGAACACATACTTTTGTGGTTACGAGGGGGGGAGGGAGGGAGGGTGGGAGAGGGTTTTTTTATTGATTAATCAGTAGATAAGAACTGCTTTAGGTGAAGGGAAAGACAACACTCAATACATGGAAGGTCAGCCTAATTGGACTGGACCAAAAGCAAAGAAGTTTCCGGGATAAAATGAATGCTTCAAAGCTCAGCGGAGCAAGCGCGGGGGTCTGGGGAACATGGTTTGCGGGGACTTCTAAGTCAATTGGCAAAATAATTCTATTATGAAATCATTCTGCATCCCACTTTGAAATGTGGCGTCTGGGGTCTTAAATGCTAACAAGCAGCCATCTAAGATGCAGCAATTGGTCTCAACCCACCTGGAGCAAAGGAAAATGAAGAACACCAAGCCCACATGACAACTAAGAGCCCAAGAGACAGAAAGGGCCACATGAACCAGAGACCTACATCATCCTGAGACCAGAAGAACTAGTTGGTGCCCGGCCACAATCGATGACTGCCCTGACAGGGAGCTCAGCAGAGGACCCCTGAGGGAGCAGGAGAGCAGTGGGATGCAGACCCCAAATTCTCATAAGAAGACCAAACTTAATGGTCTGACTGAGACTGGAGGAATCCCGGCGGTCATGCTCTCCAGACCTTCTGTTGACACAGGACAGGAACCATCCCTGAAGACAACTCATCAGACATGAAAGGGACTGGTCAGCGGGTGGGAGAGAGACGCTGATGAAGAGTGAGCTAATTATATCAGGTGTACACTTGAGATTGTGTTGGCAACTCTTGTCTGGAGGGGGGATGGGAGGATAGAGAGAGAGGGAAGCCGGCAAAATTGTCAAGAAAGGAGAGACTGAAAGGGCTGACTCAAGACGGGGAGAGTAAGTGGGAGTAGGGAGTGAGATGTATGTAAACTTATATGTGACAGACTGATTGGATTTGTAAACGTTCACTTGAAGCTTAATAAAAGTTATTATAAAAAAAAAAAAAAAAAGATAACTATGCCCTTAACAGAAGAGATGGTAAAGACAAGGACTAAACAAAGATATTAGTTGTTGTTGTTAGGTGTCATGGAGTGGGTTCTGACTCACAGCGAACCTTTATACAAGAAAATGAAACACTGCCTGGGGTCCTATGCCATCCTCACAATGATTACGCTTGAGCCCATTGTTATATCCACTGTGTCAATCCATTTCGTTGAGGGTATTCTTTTCAATCTTTTTTTTTTTTTAATTTTTATTGTGTCTTAGGTGAAAGTTTACAAATCAAGTCAGTATCTCATAGAAAAAACTTATATACACCTTGCTATATACTCCTAATTGCTCTCCCCCTAATGACACAGCACACTCCTTCCCTCCACTCTCTCTTTTCCTGTCCCTTTTGCCCAGCTTCTAACCCCCTTCACCCTCCTGTCTCCACCCCAGACAGGATATGCCAACATAGTCCCATGTGTCTACTTGATCCTAGAAGCTCACTCTTCACCAGTATCGTTTTCTATCCCATTGTCCAGTCCAATCCCTGTCTGAAGAGTTGGCTTTGGGAATAGTTCCTGTCTTGGGCTAACAGAAGGTCTGGGGACCATGACCTCTGGGGTCCTTCAAGTCTCAGTCAGACCATCAAGCCTAGTCTTTTTATGAAAATTGGGAGTCTGCATTCCACTGCTCTCCTGCTCCCTCAGGGGTTCTCGTGTTCCCTGTCAAAGCATTCATCGGCTACAGCCAGGCACCATCTAGCTCTTCTGATCTCAGGCTGATGTCGTCTCTGGTTTATGTGGCCCTTTCTGTCTCTTGGGCTCCTAATTACCTTGTGTCTTTAATGTTCTACATTCTCCTTTGATCCAGGTGGGTTGAGACCAACTGATGCATCTTAGATGGCCGCTTGCTACCGTTTAAGACCCCCAGAAGCCACTCTCCAAAGTGGGATGCGGAATGTCTTCCTAACAGATTTTATTATGCCAGCTGATGCAGAAGTCCGCTGAGACCCCCGCCCCTGCTACACTGGCCTTCGAAGCATTCAGTCTGTTTAGGAGCCTTCTCTGCTGTTGCTTTAGTCCAGCTGTGCTGACCTCTACTCTATTGTTTGTTGTCTTCCCTTAACCTAAAATAGTCCTCATCTTCTATCTAATTAGTGAAAAACCCTTTCCCTCCCTCCCTCGCCCCTCTCGTAACCATCAAAGAATATTTTCTTCTTTCTTTAAACTATTTCTTGAGTTCTTGCAATAGTGGTCTTACATAATATTTGTCCTTTTGCAACTGACTAACTTCACTTAGGATAATGCCTTCCAGATTCCTCCATGTTATGAAATGTTTCACGGATTCACCATTGTTCTTCCTCAATGCACAGTATTCCCTTGTGTGAATATACCATAATTTATCTATTCATCCGCTGATGCGCACCTTAGCTGCTTCCATCGTCCTGCTATTGTAAACGGTGATGCAATGAACATGGGTGTGCATATATCTGTTCATGCAAAGGCTCTTATTTCTCTAGTATATATGCCAAGGAGTGGGAATTCTGGTTGGAATGGTAGTTCTATTTCTAGATTTTTAAGGAAGGGCCAAATCCATTCCCAAACTGGACGTACCATTTTACATTCCCACCAGTAGTGTCGAAGTGTTCCACTCTCTCCACAACCTCTCCAACATTTACTATTTTCCATTTTTTGGATTAATGCCAGCCTTGTTGGAGTTAGATGGAATCTCATTGTACTTTTGATTTGCATTTCTCTAATGGCTAATGAGCGCGAGCATTTCCTTATGTATCTGTTAGGTACCTGAATGTCTTCTTTAGTGAAGTGCCTATTCATATCTTTCGCCCATTTTTTTAACTGGGTTATTTGTCTTTTTGTAGTTGAGTTTTTGGAGTATCATGTAGATCTTAGAGATCAGGCGCTGATCAGAAATGCCATAGCTAAAAGCTTTTTCCCAGTCTGTAGGTAATCTTTTTACTCTTTTGGTGAAGTCCCTGGATGAGCACAGGTGTTTGATTTTTAGGAGCTCCCAGTTATCCAGTTTCTCTTCTGCATTGTCAGTAATGTTTTGTATACTGTTTATGCCATGTATTAGGGCTCCTAACGTTGTCCCTAGTTTTTCTTCCATGATCTTTATCATTTTAGATTTTATATTTAGGTCTTTGATCCATTTTGAGTTAGTTTTTCTGCATGGTATCAGGTATGGGTCTTGTTTCATTTTTTTGCAGATGGATATCCAGTTATGCCAGCACAATTTGTTAAAAAGACTGTCTTTTCCCCCATTTAACTGACTTTCACCCTTTGTCAAACATCAGCTGCTCCTATGTGGATGGGTTTATGTCTGGATTCTCACCTCCATTCCATTGGTCAATGTATCTGTTCTTATACCAGTACGAGGCTGTTTTGACTACTCTGGCAGTATAACAGGTTCTAAAATCACGTAGAGTAAGGCCTCCCACTTTGTTCTTCTTTTTCAGTTATGCTTGAATTATCTAGGGCCTCTTTCCCTTCCATATGAAGTTGGTGATTTGTTTCTCCATCTCATTAAAAATTGTCATTGGAATTTGGATCGGAATTGCATTGTATCTTTAGATTGCTTTTGGTAGAACAGACATTTTTACATGGTTAAGTTTTTCTATCCATGAGCAAGGTATGTTTTTCCACTTACGTAGGTCTCTTTTGAGAGGGTATTCTTCTTTTTCACTGACCCTCTACTTTATCAAGCATGATGTCCTTCTCCAGGGACGGGTCCCTCTTGATAACATGGCCAAAGTATGTGACACATAGTCTCACCATCTTTGCTTCTAAGGACCATTCTGGTTGTACTTCTTCCAAGACAGATTTGTTCACTCTTTTGGCGGTCCACGGTATATTCAGTATTCTTCATCAGCATCACAATTCAAAGGCGTCAATTCCTCTCTGGTCTTCTCTAGTCATTGCTCAGTTCCCGTACCAGTTGCGTAAGAGGCAACTGAAAACACCATGGCTTCAGTCAGGGGCACCTTAGTCTTCAAAGTGACATCTTTGCTTTTCAACACTTTAAAGAGGTCTTTTGCAGTGGATTTGTCCAAGGCAATGTGTCTTTTGATTTCCTGGCTGCTGCTTCCATGGGTGTTGATTGTGGATCCAAGTAAAATGAATTCCTAGATGACTTCCAGCTTTTCTCCGTTTATCAAGATGTTCCTTATTGGTCTATAGTTGTGAGGATTTTTGTTTTCTGTATGTTGAGGTATAATCCATACCGAAGGCTGTGGTGTTTAATCTTCATTAGTAAATGCTTCAAAGTCCTCTTTGCTTTCAGCAAGCAAGGTTGTGTCACCTGCATAATGCAAGTTGTTAATGAGCCTTCCTCCAATCCTGATGCCCCCATTCTTCTTCATATAGTCCACCTTTTCAGATTATTTGCTCAGTATACAGATTGAATAGCTATGGTGAAAGGATACAACCCTGATGCACACCTTTCTTGACTTTAAACCACAAAGTATCCCCTTGTTTGGTTTGAAGAACTGCCTTTTGATCTACGTACAGATTCCTCACGAGCACAATTAAGTGTTCTGGAATTATCATTCTTTACAATGCTACCCATAATTTGTTATGATCCACATAGTCAAATGCCTTTGCACAGTCAATAAAACACAGGTACACATCTTTGTGGTATTCTTTGCTCTCAGGCAGGATCCATCTGATGTCAACAATGATATCCCTGGTTCCGCGTTCTCTTCTGAATCCGGCTTCAGTTTCTGGTGTTTTCCTGTTGATATACTGCTGCAGCCGCTTTTGAATGATCTTGGGCAAAATTTTACTTGCATGTGGTATTAATGGTATTCTTCAATAACTTCGACATTCGGTTGGATCACCTTTCTTGGGAATAGGCATAAATACGGATCTCTTCCAGTCGGCTGATCAGGAAGCTCTCTTCCAAATTTCTTGGCATAGACAAGTGAGCACATCCAGTGCTGCAACCGTTTGTTGAAATATCTCAATTGGTATTCCTTCAATTCCTGGAGCCTTGTTTTTCGCCAAAGCCTTCAGTGCAGCTTGGACTTCTTCCTATAGCACAACTGGTTCCAGATCATATGCTACCTCCTGAAATGACTGAATGTCGACCAATTCTTTTTGGTATAATGACTCTGTATTCCTTCCATCCTCTTCTGGTGCTTCTTGTGTCCTTTAATATTATTCAAATTTATGCACCAACCTCTAAGGCCAAAGATGAGGAAACTGAAGATTTTTACTAACTTCTGCAGCCTGAAATTGATCAAATACGCAATCAGGATGCATTGGTAACTACTGGTGATTGGAATGCGAAGGCTGGAAACCAAGAAAAACAATCGGTAGTTGGAAAACATGGCCTTGTGTGGATGGAAATGCCAGAAATCACATAACAGAATTTTTAAAGACCAGCCACTTCTTCATTGCAAGTACCTTTTATCAACAACATGTGACTATACACATGGACCTCGCCAGATGGAATACACAGGAATCAAATCAACTACATCTATAGAAAGAGATGATGGAAAAGCTCAATGTCATCACAGTCAGAACAAGGCAAGGGGCCAACTGCGAAACACACCATCAACTGCTCGTATGCAAGTTCAAGTTGAAGAAAATTAGAACATGTCTACAAGGGCCAGAGTACAACCCTGAGTATATTCCACCTGAATTTTAGAGACTATCTCAAGACTAGATTTGACACACCGAACACTAATGACCGAGGACAAGGTGAGTTGTGCAGTGACATTGAAGACATCATATATGAAAGCAAGAGGTCATTAAAAAAGCCAGCAAAGATAACAGATACATGAGTAAATGCTCACGATCATTAGCCATTAGAGAAATGCAGACCAAAACTACAATGAGATTTCATCTCACTCCAACAAGGATGGCATTTATCCAAAAAACACAAAATAATAAATGTTGGAGAGGCTGTGGAGAGACCGGAACACTTATACACCGCTGGTGGCAATGTAAAATGGTACAACCACTTTGGAAATCAATTTGGAGCTTCCGTAGAAAGTTAGAAATGGAACTAACTTATGATCCAGCAATCCCACTCCTTGGAATATATCCTGGAGAAGTAAGAGCCTTTACACGAACAGATACATACACACCCACGTTTACTGCAGCACTGTTTACAATAGCAAAAACATGGAAAAAACCAAGGTGCCCATCAATGGATGAATGGATAAATAAATTATGGTATACTCACACAATGGAATACTACACATCGATAAAGAACAGTGAGGAACCTGTGAAACATTTCATAACATGGAGGAACCTGGAAGGCATCGTGCTGAGTAAAATTAGTCAGTTGCAAAAGGACAAATATTGTATAAGACCACTAACATAAGAACTTGAGAAATAGTTTAAACTGAGAAGAAAACACTACTTTGTGGTGACGAGAGGGGGGAGGGAGGGAGGATGGGAGGGGGTATTCACTAATTAGATAGTAGATAAGAACTACTTTAGTTGAAGGGAAAGACAGCACACAATACAGGAGAGGTCAGCACAATTGGACTAAACCAAAAGCAAAAAAGTTTCCGGAATAAATTGAAATGCTTCGAAGGCCAGCATAGCAGGGGCAGGGGTCTGGGGACCATGGTTTCAGGGGACATCCAAGTCAATTGGCATAATAAAATCTATTAACAAAACATTCTGCATTCCACTTTGAAGAGTGGCGTCTGGGCTCTTAAATGCTACCAAGCAGCCATCTAAGATGCATCAATTGGTCTCAAACCACCTGGATCAAGGGACAATGAAGAACACCAAGGACACAAGGTGATTACGAGCTCAAGAGACAGAAAGGGCCACATGAACCAGCAACTTCATCTTCCTGAGACCAGAAGAGCTAGATGGTGCCTGGCTACAACCCATGACTGCCCTGACAGGGAACACAACAGAGAACCCCTGAGGGAGCAGGAGAGCAGTGGGATGCAGACCCCAAATTCTCATAAGACCAGACTTAATGGCCAGACTGGGACTGGAAGGACCCCGGTGGTCATGGCCCCCAGACCTTCTGTTGCCCCAGGACAGGAACTATTCCCGAAGCCAACTCTTCAGATATGGACTGGACTGGACAATGGGTTGGAGAGAGATGCTGGTGAGGAGTGAGCTTCTTGGATCAGGTGGACACTTGAGGCTATGCTGGCATCTCCTGCCTGGAGGAGATGAGAGGGTGCAGGGGGTTAAAAGCTGACGAAAAGGACACAAAAAGAGAGTGTGGAGGGAGAGCGCAGGCTGTCTCACTAGGAGGACAGTAATTGGAAGTGTTTAGCAAGGTGTATATGGGTTTTTGTGTGAGAGACTGACTTGATTTATAAACTTTCACTTAAAGCACAATAAAAATTATTTTTAAAAAAAGGCAGCAAAGAAAGAAAAAACTAAAATGAATATTGGAAAAGACTCTGAAACTTGCTTTTGAATGTCGAGTAGCTAAACGAATGGAAGATATGATGAAGTAGGTGCTGGCATAACTGGATACCCATCTGAAAAAAGACAAAACAAAACCCCACACCACACGCCATGCACAAAAACAAACTCAAAATGAATCAGAGACCTAAGTAGAAAATCTAAAACGATAAAGGCCACAGAAGAAAAAATAGAGACAACACTACAAGCCCTAATACATGGCATAAACAGTATATAAAACATTACTAACAACACACAAATACCAGAAAAGAAACTAGGTAACTGGGACCTCCTAAACATCAAACACCTATGCTTATCCAGGGACTTCACCAAAAGAGTAAAAAGATTACCTACAGACTGGGAAAAAGTTTTTAGCTACGACAGTTCCAATCAGTGCCTGATCTCTAAAATCTACATGACACTGCAAAAAGACAAACAACCCAGTTAAAAAACGGGCAAAAGATATGAACAGACACTTAAGAAGACATTCAGGCCGCTAAGAGATACACGAGGAAATGCTCACGATCATTAGCCATTAGAGAAACGCAAATCAAAAATACAATGAGATTTCATCTCACTCCAACAAGGCTGGCGTTAATCCAAAAAACACAAAATAATAAATGTTGGAGAGGCTGTGGAGAGACTGGAACACTTATACACTGCTGGTAGGAATGTAAAATGGTACAACCACTTTGGAAATCGATTTGGCGCTTCTTTAAAAAGCTAGAAATAGAACTACCATACGATCCAGCAATCCCACTCCTTGGAATACATCCTAGAGAAACAAGAGCCTTTATGTGAACCGATATATGCACACCCATGTTCATTGCAGCACTGTTTACAATAGCAAAAACATGGAACCAACCAAGGTATCCATTAAGGGATAAATGGATAAATTATGGTATATTCACACAAAGGAATACTATGCATCGATAAGGAACAATGATGAATCCACGAAACATCTCATAACGCGGAGGAATTTGAAAGGCATTAAGGTGAGTGAAATTAGTCATTGCAAAAGGACAAATATTGTATGAGACCACTATTATACGAACTGGAGAAATACTTTAAAACAGAGAAGACAATATTCTTTGATGGTTAGTAGAGTGGGGAGGAAGGGATGGAGATGGGCATTCACTAATCAGATAGTAAAAAAAAAAAAAAAAATTTTTTTTTTTTTTAATCAGATAGTAGACAAGAACTATTTCAGGTGAAGGGAAAGTCAACACACAAAACAGGAGAGGTCAGCACAAATGAACTAAACCAAAAGCAAAGACGTTTGCTGAATAAACCGAACACTTCAAAGGCCAGTGTAGCAGGGGTGGGGGTTTGGAGGCCATGGTTTTGTGGGACATCTAAGTCAATTGGCATAACAAAATGCATTAAGAGAACATTCTGCATCCCACTTTGGAGAGTGGCTTCTGGGGTCTTAAACACTAGCAAGTAGCCATTTAAGATGCATCAATGGGTTTCAACCCACCTGGAGCAAAGGAGGGTGAAGAACACCAAAATCACAAGGTAATTATGAGCCCACGAGTCAGAAAGGGCCACATAAACCAGAGACTACATCACCCTGAGATCAGAAGAACTAGATGGTGCCCGGCTACAACTGATGACTGCCCTGACAGGGAACACAACAGAGAACCCCTGAGGGAGCAGGAGAGCAGTGGGATGCAGACCTCAAATTCTCATAAAAAGATCAGACCTAATGGTCTAACTTAGACTAGAAGGAAACCCCGGAGCTCATGGTCCCCAGACCTTCTGTTAGCCCAAGACAGGAACCATTCCCAAAGCCAACTCTTCATACAGGGGTTGGACTGGATTATAGGATAGAAAATGATACTGGTGAGGAGTGAGCTTCTTTGATCAAGTAGACACATGAGGCTATTTGGGCAGCTCCTCTCTGGTGGGGAGATGAGACAGCAGAGGGGTCAGAAGCTGGCTGAATGGACAGGAAAATAGAGGGTGGAGAGCAGTGTGCTGTCTCATTGCAGGGAAAGCAACTAGGAGTATATAGCAAGGTGTATATAAATTTTTATATGAGAGACTGACTTGATTTATAAACTTACACTTAAAACACAATAAAAAATTTAAAAAATTTAAAAAAAAGAAATGATGAAGTAAAAGAGCTGAAGAGAAGATTTCAAAGGGTGACTCAAGACGACAAAGTATTATAATGACATGTGCATGGACCTGGAGTTAGAAAACCAAAAGGGAAGAACACGCTCAGCATTTCTCAAGCTGAAAGGGCTGAAGAAAAAAATTCAAGGATATTAGTTAGGAACCTATTAATTCCGAGAGAAAGCTTTACTGGCTGGAGCAACTGGAATGATGGAGTTGACATGTGCCAAAATGAGAATGAGCAAAAGGAACACTTCTAAGGCTAAGGGGTAGAGAGAATTTCAGAAGTGCAGCTTTGGCCTGGTTATTCTGAGATGCCTATATGACAACGAAAGGGGCCCTCATGGTGCAGTGGTTAAGCATTTGCCTACCAAATGAAAGGTCAGTGGTTTGAAACCACCAGCTGCTCCATAGGAGAAAGACGTGGCAGTCTGCTTCTGTACAGGTTACAGCCTTGGAAACCCTATGGCGCAGGTCTATTCTGTCCTATAGGGTCTCTATGAGTCAGAATTGACTCAACGGAAACGGGTTATATGACAACCAAATGGATATGTTGAGTAAGCAGCTAGATTACATAAAAGTATGGAGTTCTGGACAAAGTGATGAACTAGAGATATAAATTCAGAGTGACTGACACATAAAAGGTATATGAACTCATGAGAGTAGATAAAATAATCCAGAGAGTATTAACAGTTTAGAGAACACAGGTCTGAAGACGAAGTTATTTAGACTAGCCTCAAAAAAATATGGAATAGGAGTAAGTTTGACAAAAGGAGTGAAAGACCTGTACAGTTAAAACTATAAAACACTGCTGAGAGAAAGTAAAAATGACCTAATTAACTGGAGAGCGCTATACCTTGTTCATGGTTCAGAAGACTCAATATTCTTAAGATGTTGGTTCTTTCTAAACTGGTCTATAGATTCAATGGGACCCCAATCAAAATCCAAACACGTTTTTGGTAGAAATTGATAAGCTTTTTCTAAAATTCATATGGAAATGTAAAGCACCTAGAATAGCCAAAACAAATCTGAAAAAGAACAAAATTGAATGGGTAACACTATCTGATTTTAAGAAATATTATAAAACTACATCAATCAAAATCATGTGGCACTGTCGTAGAGATGACAAATAGAACAGTGGAACCCAATGCAGGCCAGAATATTATACACACAAACTGATTTTTGACAAAGGTGCAAAGGCAGTTAATAACAGCCTTTTTAATAAATTACACTAATAACTGGGTGTTCCTGTGCAAAAAAATGAAGTTGGATCTATACATTATATATTAATAAAAAAATTAACTCACAATGGATCATACATCTAAATGTAAAACTATAAAACTTCTATAAGAAAATATAGGAGAAAATCTTTCCATACTTCGTTAGACAAAGATTTCTTAGATAAACCACCAAAAAAGCACAACCACTGAATTTCATCAAAATTAAAAATTTCTGCTCTTAAAAAGACACACTTGTTGACACGTCGCTGGGTTGGCAACCAATGTCACATATAACAATTTGCATATTAATTATTTAATGAGAGATGAATTTGCTCTGTAAACTTTACCTAAAACGTAACAAAAATAAATAATAAATATATACATACATAAAAATAAAGACACTCAACACAAGCTACCAACTGGGAGAAAATCTTTGCAAAAGAATTCCCATTTCAACCTCTGAATGTGCAACCACATTGTTGCAAACTTTGACTATTAATGAAATACTGAATGTTAATCATAATACAATTTATTAGCCAAAATTCTACAATTATGTGATAATTTAGTATTATTCCAGTAGCAAAATTTATAATCAACAGTATCATGACAAATTTCAACAAGAGCAATTAAGTTGTTGTAAAAATATTAATGAATTTACTTCCGGTCCTTAAATTACTTCAAATTTAGTGTAAGTGGTACATATATAAACACAGAAAGCATGTGAACATGTAAATACCTCTCTCAGAAGAAGTGTATGTTGTTTTTACCACGGTTAATAACTAGCACTTCAAAGATGCCGATCTAATATCAATTGTCATAAATGATGGTCTATTACTTTTCTATTGACCCCTTCTGGGTTTATAATTATCCAGGTAAAAATTTATACAGATATGTTGACACTCTTTCATATTCCAAAATCTCAAATCTACTGTTTTAAAAAGGCATCAGCTCATAAACTGGTTAAAAGCAAAACAACTTTACTTCCTCTGTAATTTGCTGAAGAAAACTCTCCAGGTTCGAGGAACATCTAGGACAACTGGCCTAACAAAATTTATCAAGAAAATGTTCTGCATCCCATTTTGGAGAGTGGAATCTGGGGTCTTAAAAGCTTGCAAGGGGCCATCTAAGATGTATTAACTGGTCCCATCCCACTTGGAGCAATGGAGAATGAAGTACACCAAAGACACAAGGAAAATATTAGCCCAAGAGACAAAAGTACCACATAAATCAGAGACTCTACCAGCCTGAGACCAGAAGAACTAGATGGTGCCCGGCTACCACCAACGACCATCTGGACAGGGAACACAACAGAGAGTCCTGGACAAAGCAGGAGAAAAGTGTGGAGCAGAACTCAAATTCACATAAAAAGACCAGACTTAATGGTCTGACAGAGACTGCAGGAACCCTCAAAACTCTGGCCCCCCGACGCTCTGTTAACCCAGAAGTGAAGCCATTCCCGAAGCATACTCTTCAAAGACTGGACAGGAGTATAAAACAAAAAATAATACACTTGAGGAGTATGCTTCTTAGTTCAATGAGACACACGAGATCAAACAGGCACCGTCTGTCCAGAGGCTGGATGAGAAGGCAGGAAGGAACAGAGCTGGGTGAACGGACACAGGGAACCTGGGGTGGAAAGGGTGAGTGTGCTCTCAAATTACAGGGATTGCAACTAATGTCACAAAATAATAAGTGTATAAATTTTTGTATGAGAAATTAACTTGAGCTGTAAACTTTCACCTAAAGCACAAAAGGAAAAAAAGACTTTAAAATGCATCTCTAAATAGGTACACTGACCTTATAGTGCAGTAGTATACTTTTCAGACCTAAGAATGAGACTTAAGACTGAATAGGTAACAGGATGGAATAAAAAAGAACTGCAGAACCAAACTAACCTAGATTCAAGAACACACAGATCTCTTGTTATTACCAGTGTCACCCTGGATACTTGAGCCTGTTTTATCACCTATAAAATGGGACTATTATCACCTGATTAACAAGGTATCAGTGTAAAAAAAAAACATCCTTCAACATGAAGAGCGAGCACTAACTATGCTCAGAATTGCTAGGTAAGGCTTATTAGGTTCCAGTTGAAACTAAAGCCTAACTTCTGTAGTGGCACCAAGTTACACTGTTACATGATTTTTTTCTCCCCAAGCAGCTAGGAGGTAAGGACAGAGAATGTACATAGCTTGACTGATACTGAGTTAAGATATTACAAGACTGGTATAAAAATGAAAAGCACTGCAGCAAGGGATTAGATACAGCAAGAGAAAATTTTAATTGATCAAGTTTAGGCTGAAAAGTGATATAACTGGTAAAATATAGAAGGTGCATAGTAAAGTTGAAAGTATGTGCTGAATTTCACTCACTGAATATTAAGTACTAGGTAGTATAAGAGAGAAAATAGCATAGCTTGAGACTTCCAAGAGCCGAGAAGCTAGAAGAGAAAATAAGACATACAAAGCCATGGACAGTGGCCACATAGTTTGTTACCCAAGCCAAAACATTTTCTTTAGTGAAACAAGAGTTGGGGGCAGTAATATTAATTACGCTAGAATAACAGTCGTAAACATAGACAGTCCTGGGCAAACTGGGACATAGGGGTCACCCCTATCAGAGATACTCTAGTTAAGAGTGCAAACCTATAATTAGTGAGTTGGGACAGGGAATGACAAGCGCGTAAAGTAAGAAAAATTATGTCTAGAAACTAAAATCTTCCTTTACCTAAATCTGAACTAGAGATTCTAATTTTATATGAGTCATCTGGAGAAGAACATTGTTGTTAGGTGACATCAAGTTGGTTCCAACTCACACTGACCTTAAGTTTAATACAACAAAACTGCCTAGTCCCACACCATCTTCATGATCATTTGTAGGTCTGAATCCACCGTTGCAGCAATTGTGTCAATCCAACTCATTGAGGGTTTCCCTCATTTTCACTGATCCTCTACTTTACAAACCATGTTGTCCTTTTCTAGCTTGGTCTTTCCTGATGACATGCCCGAAGCAAAGAAGACAAAGTTCCACCTTCCTCACTTCTAAGAAGCATTCCGGTCGCAGCTCTTCTGGTCGTGTACGATGTGTATGTACTGCTGGCAGTCCACGGTGTATTCAATACTCTTCGACCACACTACAATTTGAATGCGTCAGTTCTTCTGTATCTATTTTCACTGTCCAGCTTTTAAATCCACATGAGGTGGCTGAGAAGACCGAGGCTTGAGTCAGGTGCACCTTAGTCACCAAAGTAACCTCTCTGGTTTTTGAAGCGTTAAAGAGGTCTTCTGCAGCAGACATGCCCGACGCACTGCTTCCACAGGCACTGACGGTTGATCCAGGTAGAATGAAACCCTTGACAACTTCAATTTCTTCACCATTCATCATGATGCTGATTATTTTTTTTCCTACTTCTCTATGTTACTATTATCATCAAACATTTAAAACTTTATGACATTTCATAGCAGATATTGTATATAACTGAAAAGATCAATATATCATTGATAATTTTGTAATATTGTATTAAGCAAAAGGTCATTTTATTTTAACATAGTGGGTTTTAAATACATGAGCAAAAATCAAGCCATTCTCATAAATATCATGGGGGAAAAATAAAACTCAAACACACACACCTTAAATTTTCCAATGACATAACATCTACCAAAAAAAAAAAAAAACTCAGTAAACATTAGCTTTTTCTTATACCTGCCACTGTAAAACATTTCAAATCTCAAGAAAAATTGAAAGTTTTACTCCTGAGTTTGCTTAATCAGAGCTCAAGTTAATAATTAAGGTATACAGTGCAGCACCTACTACCTTCGAGGCTTGGTTCTATCTTTATAGTGAAGAGACTACCATGTTTGAACATTCCATAATACAAATATTTATCTTTCCTCTACATATCTTATTTCTTAATCTCTGTTCCTCATTCTGCTGTTTCCAGTTACCATAATTTGTATATAAAAATTGAAATCTACCACCTCATCTCATAAAAGGGTATTTAGTGTTTATGATATATTAAGTACACATAACCTTTTTAAGTTTAAGCAAATACTGCTAGCTTGTCAGGCACTTTTCTGGTTTAAAGCTTATTATTTAAGGTTGGCATTTGATTTGTTTTTTCTTTCATTTTCCTTCATCTATCTAGTTTGTATCCCTGAAACTGTTAACAAAGAGCATTGAAAACTAATGCAGGTGGAGGCTGTATCTTTTCATAATAGTTGTTTTCTATTTCCCTGCTTAGTATAGGGAAAATCTGGTGGCATTGTGGTTCAGGGCTACAGCTGCTAACCAAAAGACTGGCAGTTCCAACCCACCAGGCACTCCTTGGAAGCTCTATGGGGCAGTTGTAAGCTGCCCTAAAAAGTCACTATGAGTCGGAATTGAATCAATGGCAGCAAGTTGCGTTTGGTTTTCTTCCTTAGTATGGTGCTTTTACCTATAAAAGGCTCACAGCAAATGCTGTTAATTAACACAGTCCTTTTGTGGTTCCATTTTTCCTGTGGCCTTCTCCTCTATTCCTTAACTTTTTTTTTTAACTGTGCTTTAAGTGAAAGTTTACAAATCAAGTCAGTCTCCTACAAAAATTTATATGCACCTTGCTATGTATTTATGTATGAGTTGTTCTCCTTTTTTAATGAGTCAGCATACTCCTTCTCTCTACCCTGTATTCCCCTGTCCATTCATCCAGCTTCTGTCCCCCTCTACCTTTTCATATTCCCTCCAGACAGAAGCTGCCCACATAATCTCATGTGTCTGCTTGATCCAAGAAGCTCATTCCTTACCAGTATCACTGTCTATCTTACAGTCCAGCCCAATCCCTGTCTGAAGAGTTGGCTTTGGGTATGGTTTCAGTATTGGGCTAATAGAAGGTCTGGGGACCAGGACTACCAGGTTCCTTCAAGTTTCAGTCAGATTGTTAACTCTGGTCTTTTTACAACAATTTGAGGTCTGCATCCCACTGCTCTCCTGCTCCATCAGGGATTCTCTGTTGCGTTCCCAGTCAGGGCAGTCACGATGCTGATTATGGATACAGTTGCCAGAATTTTCGTTTTCTTCATTTTCAGATGTAATCCATACTGAAGGATGTAGTCTTTGACCTTCATCAGTAAGTGCTTCAAGTCATCTTTATTTCCAACAAAAAACGCTGTATTATTTGCATATCCCAGGCTGCTGCCACATTATTCTTCATGTAAACCAGCTTATTTGTTCGACATGCAGATTAAATGAGGTGAAAGGACGCAAACCTGCCACACATCTTTTCTACTTCTGAACCACACAGTATCCCCTTATTCTCTTACAACTGTATCTGGGCCCATGTACAGGTTCCTCATAAGCACAATTAAGTGTTCTAAAAGTCCCATGATTCTTAATGTTATGTGTAATTTATTATGACCCACACAGTGGAATACTTTCAGATAATCGATAAAAGACCAGTAAACATCTTTCTCATATTCTCTGCTTTTGGCCAAGATCCAGCTGACATCAGCAATGATTTCTGAGTTCATCATAAACTTCTGGCAGTACTCTGTCGATGCACACCTAAGTCATTTTATATTATCATAAGCAAAATTTTGCTAGAATGTCATAATGAAGATACTGTTTGATAATTTCTGCATTCCACTGGATCACCTCTCTGTGGAATGGGCACAAATATAGACCTCTTCCAGTTCGCTGGCCAGGTAGCCATCTTCCAGATTTCTTGACGTAGACAAGTGAATGCTTCCAGGTTGCATCCACCTGTTGAAGCATCTTAACTGGAATTATGTCAACTCCTGGAGCCTTGTTTTCCACCAATGCCTTCAGCCTGACTTTAACTTCTTCCCGCTGTACCAGCTGTTCTTGATCACATCCCACCCATCCGAAATAACTGAACATCGACCAATACTTTTTGGTATAGTGACTGGGTGTATTCCTTCCATCTTTCCCTTAATATTTCCTGCATCATTCAATTTTTTACCCACAGGCTCCATCAGTATTGTAATTCAAGGCTTGAATTTCCTCACTTCTTTCAGCATAAGAAATGTCAATCACAATATTAATTTTCAACAAAATGGACTTTAAAGTTAAATCCGCCACAAAGGATAAGGAAGGACACTAAATAATGATTAAAGGGACAATATACCAGGAGGATATAACCATATTAAATATTTATGCACCCAAAGACAGGACTGCAAGGTACATAAACTCTAACAGCATTGAAAAGTGAGATAGACAACTACAACCTAATAGTAGGAAACTTCAACACATCACTTTCAGTGAAGGACAGGACATCCAGAAAGAAGCTCGATAAACACACAGAAGATCTAAATGCTACGATCAACCAACTTGACCTCACAGACATGTACATGTACAGAACGCTTCATCCAACAGTAGACAAGTATACTTTCTAGTGCATATGGAATATTCTCTAGAATAGACCACATATTAGGTCAAAAGGAAAGCCTTAACAGAATTCAAAGCATCAAAATATTACAAAGCATCTGCTCTGACCATAAGAACATAAAAGTAGAAATCAGTAACAAAAAAAGCAGGGAAAAGGAATCAAACACTCGGAAACTGAACAACAGCCTCCTCAAAGACGACTGGGTTACAGGAGACATTAAGGATGGAATAAAGAAATTCATAGACTCCGATGAGAATGAAAACACTTCCTATCAGAACCTTTGGGACACAGAGAAAGCAGTGCTCAGAAGTTAATTTGTAGCAATAACCCGAACACCCAAAAAGAAGAAAGGGCCAGAATCAAAAATTATCCGTACAACTTGAACAAATAAAGAGAGAGCAACAAAAGAAACCCTAAGGCATCAAGGAAAGCAAATACTAAAAATTAGAGCAGAAATAAATAAAATAGAGAACAGAAAAACACTTTAAATAAAGAGTTAACAAGACCAAAAGCTGGTTCTTTGAAAAAATTAACAAAATTGATAAAGCACTGGCCAAACCTACAAAACAAAAACAAGAGAGGAAGCAAATAACCTGAGTAAGAGCTGAGATTGGCAATATTACAACAGACTCAACTGAAATTAAAAAAGAATCATACCAGATTACTATGAAAAATTGTACTCTAACAAATTTGAAAACCTAGAAAAAACGGAGGAATTCCTAGAAACACACTACCTACCTAAACTAACACAAACAGAGATAGAACAATGAAATACACCCATAACAAAAGAAGAGATTGAAAAGGTAATTGAAAAACCATGAACAAAAAAAAGCCCTGGCCAGGACAGCTTCACTGGAGAGTTCTAACAAACTTCCAGAAAAGAATAAGGCCACTACTATTAAAGGTATTTCAGAGCACAAAAAAGGACAGAATACTCCCAAAACTCATTCTATGAAGCCAGCATGTCCCTGATACCAAAAAAGACAGCACGAAAAAAGAAAATTACAAACCTATATCCCTCATGAACTTAGATGCAAAAATCCTCAACAAAATTCTAGCCAACAGAATTCCACAACATATCAAAAAATGATTCACCATGACCAAGTGGAAGTCATACCAGGTGCTGACTCGAGGGCACCTAACAACAACAACAATGCAGTGATGGGTCAACATTAGAAAAACAACTGATGTAATCTATCATATAAATAAAACACAAGAACCACATGATCTTATCAACTGATGCAGAAAAGGCATTTGACAAAGTTCAACACCCACTCGTGAGAAAAACTGTCAGCAAAACAGGCATAGAAGGAAAATTCCTCAACAAACTAAAGGGCATTTATACAAAGCCAACAGCCAACATTATCCTAAACAGAGAGTCTGAAAGCATTCCCCTGGAGAGCTGGAACCAGACAAGGATGACCTTTATCACCACTCTCATTCAACATTATGCTGAAGGTCCTAGCCAGAGCAAGTGAGCTAGATAAACAAAAAAAGGGCATAAGGAAAAAGTAAAAGTATCTCTATTTCCAGATGACATTATCTTATACACAAAAAAACCTTAAAGAATCCTCAAGAAACCTACTCAAGCCAAAAGAAGAGTTCAGCAGATTATCACGATACAAGATAAACATCCAAAAATCACCTGGATTCCTCTACACCAACAAAAAGAACATTGAAGAGGAAATCACCAAATCAATACCATTTACAGTAGCCTCCAAGAAGATAAAAATGCAAATAAATTTTACCAGAGACAAAAAAGACCTATACAAAGAAAACTACGAGACGCTATTGCAACAAACCAAAAGAGACCTACATAAATGGAAAAACATACGTTGTTCACGGATAGGAAGACTCAACATTGTAAAAATGTCTATCCTACCAAAAGCAATCTAAAGATACAATGCAATTCCAATCCAAATTCCAACAACATTTTTTAAGGAGATGGAGAAACAAATCACCAACTTCAAATGGAAAGGAAAGAGGCCCCGGATAAGTAAAGCATTACGGAAAAAGAAGAACAAAGTGGGAGGCCTCACTCTACCTGATTTTAGAACCTATTATACCACCACAGTAGCCAAAACATCCTGGTACTGGTACAACAACAGGTACATAGACCAATGGAACAGAATTGAGAATCCAGACATAAATCCATCCACATATGACCAGCCGATATTTGACAAAGGCCCAGTGTCAGTTAAATGAGGAAAGGACAGTCTCTTTAACAAATGGTGCTGGCATAACTGGATATCCATCTGCAAAAAAAATGAAACAAGACCCACACCTCACACTGTGCACAAAAACTAACTCAAAAGGGATCAAAGACCTAAATATAAAATCTAAAACGATAAAGATCACAGAAGAAACAGTAGGGACAACTCTAGGAGACCTAATACATGGCATAAATAGTGTACAAAACATTACCAACAATGCACAAATACCAGAAGAGAAGCTAGATAACTGGGAGCTCCTAAAAATCAAACACCTATGCTCATCCAAAGTCTTCACCAAAAGAGTAAAAAGATTACCTACAGACTGGGAAAAAGTTTCTGGGTATGACATTTCCGACCAGAGCCTGATCTCTAAAATCTACATGATACTGCAAAAACTTAACTACAAAAAGCCAAATAACCCAATTAAAAAATGGGCAAAGGATATGAACAGGTACTTCACTAAAGACAACATTCAGGCAGCTAACAGATACATGAGGAAATGCTCACGATCATTAGCCATTAGAGAAATGCAAATCAAAACTACAAGGAGATTCCTTCTCACTCCAACAAGGCTGGCATTTATCAAAAAAACACAAAATAATAAATGTTGGAGAGGTTGTGGAGAGACTGGAAAACTTATACACTGCTGATAGGAATGTCCAATGGTACAACCACTTTGGAAATTGATTTGGCACTTCCTTAAAAAGCTAGAAGTAGAGCTACCACACGATCCAACAATTCGACTCCTTGGAATATATCCTAGAGAAATAAAAGCCTTTACTTGAACAGATATATGCACTCCCATGTTTACTGCAGCACTGTTTACCATAGCAAAAAGAAGAAAGTAACCAAGGTGCCCATCAACAGATGAATGGATAAATAAATTATGGTACATTCACACAATGGAATACTATGCATCAATAAAGAACAATGACGAATCCATGAAACATTTCATAATATGGAGGAATCTGGAAAGCATTATGCTGAGTGAAATTACTCAGTTGCAAAAGGACAAATATTGTACAAGACCACTATTATAAGAACTCGAGAAATAGTTTAAAAAGAAAATATTCTTTGATGGTTATGAGAGGGGGGAGGGAGGGAGGGAAGAAGGGAGGTAGAAGGGTATTTACTAATTAGATAGTAGATAAGAACTATTTTAGGTGAAGGGAAAGACAACGCACAGTATAGGAGAGGTCAGCACACCTGGACTAAGCCAAAAGCAAAGAAGTTTCCTGAATAAACGGAGTGCTTCAAAGGCCATCGTAGCAGGGGCGGGGGTTTTGGGGACCAGGGTTTCAGGGGACATCTAGGTCAACTGGCAGAATAAAATCTATTAAGAAAACATTCTGCATCCCACTTTGGACAGTGGCTTCTGAGGTCTCAAATGTTAGCAATCGGCCACCTAAGATGCACCAATTGGTCTCAACCCACCTGAAGCAAAGGAGAATGAAGAACACCAAAGATGCAAGGTAATTATGAGCCCAAGAGACAGAAAGGGCCACATAAATCAAGAGAATACATCAGCCTGAGATGGGAAGAACTAGATGATGCCCAGCTACAACCAATGACTGCCCTGACAGGAAACACAACAGAGAATCTCTGAAGAAGCAGGACAGCAGCAAGATGCAGACCTCAAATTCTCATAAAAAGACCAGATTTAATGGTCTGACAGACTAGAAGGACCCAGAGGTCATGGTCCCCAGACCTTCTGTTAGCCCAAGACTGGAACCATGCCCAAAGCCAACTCTTCAGACAGGGATTGGACTGGACTATAAGATAGATGATGATACTGGTGAGGGGTGAGCTTCTTGGATCAAGTAGACACATGAGACTGTGGGCAGCTCCTGTCTGGATGGGAGATGAGAGGGCAGAGGGGGACAGAAGCTGGCTGAATGGACACGGAAATACAGGGTGGAGAGGAGTGTGCTGTCTCATTAGGGGGAGGGCAAATAGGAGTACATGTCAAGGTGTATACAAATTTTTGTATGAGAGACTGACTTGATTTGTAAACTTTTACTTAAAGCACAAGAGAAAAAAAATTTTTTTTAAATTCCGATGGTGTTCTTCCCTTTTGGTTTTCCAACTCCATGTCTTTGCAGATTTCATTATAACACTTTACCTTGTCTTCTGAAGCTGCCCTTTGAAATCTTCTGTTCTGCTCCTGCTCCAGCATTTCTTCCATTTGCTTTAGTGACTCCGCATTTATGAGCAAGTTTCAGAAAGTCTCTTCTGACAACCATTTTGGTCTTTTTCTTCTTTCTTGTCTTTTGAATGCCCTTTCGTATTCTTCACGTATGATGTCCTTGATGCCATTTCAAAATTCTCCTGAACTTTCTTAGTGTTCAGTGCATCAAATTAATTCTTGAGATGCCCTCTCCCATCAGCAGGAATGTATTTGACGTCATACTTTGGCTTTTGTAGACTTGCTTTGATTTTCTTCAGCTTCAACTTGAACTTATACACAAGCCATTGACAGTCTGTTCTGGAGTCAGCCCCTAGCTTTGTCTTGACTGACAATATCAAGCTTACCCATCATCTCTTTCCATAGATACAGTCAATTCAGTTCCTATCTAATCTGTCTAATGAGGTCTAGATATATATTCACTAATTTTTCTTTTATTGAAAAGAAGTATTTCCAATGAACAAGTTGTTCTTCTCGCAGAATATTATCACGTGGTCTCTAGCATTGTTTTTGTCACCAAGGACATATTTTCCAACTACAGATCCTTTGTCCTCTCTAGCTTTTGCATACCAATCACCAGTAATTATCGATGCATCTTGACTGTATACTTAATCAATTTGAGACTGCAGGAGACCATAAAAGTTTTCATTTTTTCATCTTTGCTATTTCTGCTGCTGCGTAAATTTGAACAACAGATGTACTTACTGGTTTCTCTTGTAGGCATAGGGATATTAACTTATCATTGATAGTGTTCTACTTCAAGATAGATCTTGAAATGTTCTTTTGGACAGTGAATGCAACACATTCCACTTCGATTTGATGTTCCCAGCACAGCAGACCATACTAATGTCCGATTCAAAATGTCAAATACCAGTCCATTTCACACACTAACACCTAGGATATAGATCTTCAAGTGTTCCATTTCATTTTCGACGACTACCAATTTTCCTTAATTTAGTTTACATTCTATGTTCTAATTATTAATGCATGCTTACAGGTGTTACTTCTCATTTAAGTCATGCCCCATCAGTAAATGAAGGTTCTGAAGGCTGTGTTCCACTGGTGTCATTAAGACTGACTCTACTTACTTTAAGGAGGTACCTCTTCCCCAGTTGTATTCTGACTGCCTTCCAACCTAAGGGGCTCATCTTCCAGCACTATATCAGAAAACGTTCTGATGTTATCCATAAGGTTTTCATTGCCTGGCTTTTAGAACTAGATCGCCAGGCTCTTCTTCCTAGTTAATCACCCATGTGCCAGTTTGTCATGCCCTGGTGGTTTCTATGATGGTGGAAACAATACCACCAGTATTTCAAATACCAGCAGGGTCACCATGGTAGACAGCTTTCAGCTGAGCTTCCAGACTAAGACAAAGAAGAAAGGCTTGGTTACCTGCTTCCGAAAATTAGCCAACTGTGAAAGAATAGCAGAATTCACGCTGGATTTTATGCGAGGTGAGTTTTTCCAAGCTGAATAAGAGTATTTCAGGTAGAAGAATAAAAGCAAAGAGATCCACAGAAACAGAAAATGCAAGGAAAAGTTTGGAGATGTGAGAAAAATCCAAGTGTTATTTAAAAAAATAGCCAGGCAGGGAGACAGAAAGACAAATTCTTAATTCAGGTTGTTAGCACATTCATGTTTTCCACTAATGTTTATTTAATATCTATTTGTATGGGCTAGCCATTATGAAGAAGGATAAAGAAGGAGTCATGCTCCTTACCTTCAGGAATTTAAAGCCTAGTCACAGAAATATTGAATAAGGTGGCAGGGGCGGGGGGGGGGGGGGCGGGGACATTACAGGGTAAGAATCCAAAGCTAAAGTATCTGGACTACAGATCCACTGAGAAACATGCTGTTGTTGTTAGCTGCCGTCGAGTCGGTTCCAACTCACAACGACCTTCTGAACAACAGAACTAAACACTGCTTGCTTGGCCCTGTGTATTCCTCACAATCATTGTTATCCTTGAGCCCACTGCTGAAGCCACTGTGTCAATCGGTCTCACTGAGGGTCTTCTCCTTTTTCACTGACCCTCTACTTTACCAAGCATGATGTCCTTCTCCAGGGACTGATCCCTCCTGATAATATGGCCAAAGTATGTGAGACGCAGTCTTGCCATCTCTCCTTCTAAGGAGCATTCTGGCTGTACTTCTTCCAAGACAGATTTGTTCATTCTTTTGGCAGTCCATGGTATATTCAATATTCTTCACCAACACCATAATTCAAAGGCATTAATTCTTCTTCGGTCTTCCATATTCACTGTCCAGCTTTTGCATGCATATGAGATGACTGAAAACACCATGGCTTGGGTCAGGCACACCTTAGTCTTCAAGGTGACATCTTTGTTTTTCAATATTTTAAAGAGGTCTTTTGTAGCAAATTTGTCCAATGCAATGTGTCATTTGATTTCTTGTCTGCTACTTCCATGGATGTTGATTGTGGATCCACGTAAAATGAAATCCTTGAAAGCTTCAATCTTTTCTCCATTTATCATATTACTTATTGGTCCAGTTATGAGGATTTTTGTTCTCTTTATGTTGAGGTGTAATCCATACTGAAGGCTGTAGACTTTGATCTTCATCAATAAGCGTGTCAAGTCCTCTTCACTTTCAGCAAGCAAGGTTGTGTCATCTGCGTATTGCAGGTTGTTAATGAGTCTTCCTCCAATCCTGATGCCCCGTTCTAGCCAAAAAATTAAGCCAGGGCATTAGAAAAATTAATCTAGCAGGAGTTCACGTATTATAGTGAAAACAAGAAGGCCAGGATGGAGAAAGATCAATTAGGAGGCATGCTGGGTAGAATGACAGCCCTCAAAAAGATCCATTCACATCTTTTACAAACTGTGAATGAGACCTTATGGGAGGAGGGGGGAAGAGTCTTTGCAGATGTAATTAAGTTAAGGACCTCATAATGAGATCATCTGGGTTATCTAGGTGAGCTGTACATCCAATGACAAGTGTCCTTTTAAGAAACACACAGAGGAGAGACATGTAAAGGAGACAACTAGGGATGAAGTAAGAAGACAGTGGGAGAGATTGAAGTTAAGCAACCATAAGCCAAGGAAGCCTTGGGACCACCAGAAGAAGCTAGAAAAAACAAGGAACAAAATCTCCCCCAAAGGTATTCACCATGCTACCAACATTTTGATTTTATATTTCTGTTCTCTGGAACTATGAGAATAAGTTTCTTGTTTTAAGCCACAAAGTTTGTGTCAATTTTTTACAGGAGTCCTAGGAAACTAAAACCAGAGGCTACTGCTCTAAACTAGGCATCAGGTAATAATACCCAGAAGAAAAATGGTGGTAATTATGAACGTAAACAGGGCAGATGTTTGGATTCTCAGACCCCTCAAAAGTTCCAGAGAAAGGTCCGAAGTCCATTAAATGTGGGAAAAGACAGTCTTTTTAATAAATGGAGCTGGCGAAACCAGATATCTATCTTTAAAAAAAGGAAATAGGGCCCATACCTCACACTATACACAAAAACTATTTCAAAATATACCAAAGACCTAAATATAAAACCAAAGACTATAAATAGAAAAAAAAAAACAGCATCAACGTTAGAGGCACTAATACACAGTATAAACAGGATACAAACCATAACTAACAATATACAAACACCAGAAGATAAGCTAGATAACTGGGATCTTCTAAATTTAAACACTTATACTCATCAAAAGACTTCACCAAAAGAGTAAAAAGAGAGCCTAGAGATCAGGAAAATAATTTTGGCTATGACAAACCAACAAAGTTCTAATCTCTAAAATCTATAGGAAAATCCAAAACTTCTACAACAAAAAGACAAATAATCCAATTAAAAAACATACACCAGAGACTACATCAGCCTGAAACCAAAAGAACTAGATGGTGCCCAGCTACAACCAATGACTGCCCCAACAGGGAACACAACTGAGAACCCCTGAGGGAGCAGGAGAGCAGTGGGATGAAGACCCCAAATTCTCGTAAAAAGACCAGACTTAATGGTCTGACTGAAAACTAGAAGGACCCTGGAGGTCATGGTCCCCAGACCTTCTGTTAGCCCAAGACAGAAGCCATCCCCAAAACCAACTCTTCAGACAGGGATTGGTCTGGACAATGGGATAGAAAATGATACTGGTGAAGAGTGAGCTTCTTGGATCAAGTAGACACATGAGATTATGTTGGCAACTCCTGTCTGGATGGGAGATGGGAGGGTGGGGGGGGGGGTCAAAGCTGGCCAAAAGGACACGAAAACAGAGTGGAGGGAAGGAGTATGCTGTCTCATTAGGGGAGAGCAACTAGGAGTATATAACAAAGTGTGTATAAATTTTTGTATGAGAGACTGACTTGATCTGTAAACTTTCACCTAAAGCACATAAAAATTAAAAAAAAAAAAAAAATGGGCAAAGGATATGACAGACACTTCACCAAAGAAGATATTCAGGTGGCTAACAGACACATGAGGAAATATGCTTGCATTCATTACCCATTAACCAAACCAAACTTGACGCCATTGAGTCGACTGGACCCATAGCGACCCTATACGACAGAGCAGAACTGCCCCCACAGACTTTCCAAGGAGCACCTGGTAGATTCGAACTGCCGACCTTTTGGTAAGTAGCCGTAGCTCTTAAAATTGCTATGCCATCAGGGTTTTAGGGAAAAGCAAATCAAAACTACAGTAAGATACCATCTCACCCCAACATTACTGGCACGAATCAAAAAAAACAGAAAACTAACAAATGTTACAGAGGCTATGCACTGCTGGTGGGAATGCAAAATGGTGCAACCTTCCTTAAAAAGCTAGACACAGAAATACCATATAATCTAACAATTCCACTCCTGGAAATATATCCTACAGGAATAAGAGCTGTTACGTGAATAGACATATGGACATTCATATTCATTGCAGCACTATTCACAACAGCAAAAACATGGCAACAACCTAAGTGCCCATCAACAGAAGAATGGATAAACTATGGTAACACACACAATGGAATACTAACCGACAATAAAGAACAATGTGAGTCTGAGAAACATTTCACAACATAGATGAATCTGGAGGAGATTATGCTAGGTGAAATTAGTCACAAAACAACAAATATCATATGAGACCACTATTATAAGAGCTCAAGAAAAGATTTAAACAGAAGAAAACATTCTTTGATAGTTATAAGAGTGGTGACGGACTGAGAGGGGAATTCACTAACTAGATAGGAGGACAAGAATCATCTTAGGTGCAGGGAAGGACAGAACATAATACAGGGGAAGTATGCACTAATGGACTAAACCAAAATCTTAAGAAGTTTCCTGAACACAACCAAACACTTCGAGGGACAAAGTAGCAGGAACTGGGGTCTGGGAACCATGGTTTTGGGGGACATCTAGGTCAACTGGCACAACAAAGTTTAATAAGAAAATGTTCTGCATCCCACTTTGGTGAGCGACATCTGGGGTCTTAAAAGCTTTCAAGCAGTCATCTAAGATGCATCAACTGGTCCCAAACCACTTGGAACAAAGGAGAATGAAGTACACCAAAGGCACAAGGAAAATATTAGCCCAAGAGACAAAAGGGCCACAAAAACCAGAGGCTCCATTAGCCTGAGACGAGAATAACTAGATGGTGCCTGGCTACCACCAACGATCATCCTGACAGGGAATACAACAGAGTGTCCCAGACCAAGCAGGAGAAAAGTGGGGTGCAGAACTCAAATTCAAGTAAAAAGACCAGACTTAATGGTCTGATTGAGACCAGAGGAACCCCCAAAGTCATGGCCCCAGATGCTCTATTTACCCAGAACTAAAACCATTTCCAAAGCCCACTCTTCAGATGAAGATTAGACTAGACTAGACTATCAAACATAAAATAACACTCACGGAGACTGTGCTTCTTGTTCTTAGTTCAAGCAGATACACAAGGCCAGATGGGCGGCTCCTGTCCAGAAGTAGGATGAGAAGGCATGAAGGGACTAGAACTGACTGAACGGACACAAGAAACCCGGAGTGAAAAGAGGAAGTGTACTGTCACATTACAGGGATTGCAACTAATGTCGCCGAACAATATGTACATAAATTTTTTATGAGAAATTAACATGAGCTGTAAACTTTCACCTAAAGCATAAAAAAAAAAAAGGACAAATACTGTATCAGACCGCCATTACAAAAACTCACAAAAAGGTCTGCACACAGAAAGAACCAATCTTTGATGGTTACAAGGGAGGGGAGAGGTGGGAAGGGGAAAACACTGAATAAACAACAGATAACTGGTAACTTCGGTGAAGTGTAAGAAAGTACACAATACTGCGGACGTTGGCATAACTTGACCAAGGCTAATTCATGGATGCTTCATAGACACATCCAAACTCCGTGAGGGACCAAATTACTAGTCTAAGCGGTGAGGGCTGCGGACCACAGCTGTCAGGGAAAATCAAGCTCAGCTGGCACAACACAGTTTATAATGGAAATGTTCTACATTCTAGTTTGGTGAGTAGTGTCTAGGGTATTAAAACTTCTGAGTGGCCATTTAAGATACTCCACTGGTCGCACCTCATCTGGAACAAGGGAGAATGAAAAAAACCAAAGACACAAGGGAAAACAAGGACTAATGGACCACAACTACCACAGCCTCTACCAGACTGAATCCAGCACAACTAGATGGTGCCCAGCTACCACCACTAAATGCTCTGACAAGCATCATTATAGAAGGTCCCACACAGAGCAGAGGAAAAAGGTGGAAAAAATTTCTAACTCTCAGAAAAAGGACCAGACTTACTGATCTGACAGACTGGTGATACCCTGAGAGTATGTCCCCCAGTCACCCTTTTAACTCAGTGCTGAAGTCATTTCTGAGTTCACCCTTCAACCAAAGATTAGACAGGCCCATAAAACAAAACGAGACTAAACAGGCATATCAGCCCAGAGACAAGGACAAGAAGGCAGGAGGGGACAGGAAAGCTGGTAATGGGGAGGCCAAGGTCAAGAAGGGGAGAGTGCTGATACATCGTGGGGTTGGCAACCAAGGTCACAAAACAATATATGTATTAACTGTTTAGTGAGAAACTAATTTGCTCTGTAAACTTTCATCTACAGCACAATAAAAACAAAAAAAGTTCCACAGAATTTTACATATTAAGAAAAAAAAAAAAAAAGCAAATTACAACTTCAATAGGCCTCAGATTCCTCATCTAGAAAAAGATGACTCCGGACTGGAAAAACGGTTTTCAAATTTTTCTCCAGTTTTAATTCTGAGATATTACTCAATTTTTCCAATTGCTACATAGAGAATTTTAAAGGACAGGGATTAGAGCTTCTAAAAAAGCAGTTTCACTTTTATACATGTAAAATTGTTTGAAGAAAGGAAGAAGAGAAGAGAAGAGGGACAAGGGAAACAAAAGGAAAGGAGAAGGGAAGGCAGAGTATGGAAAAAAGAAGGGGAAAGAAAGGACAAAGATAGGAAAAGGAAAGGAGGCTAGATCCAGGTTACTTGTCTAGAATGTTTTTATTTTTAAGCACCATCTGGCAACTTATTCTTTCTTGTGCACTGTGGATAAAGGAGAATCAAAGCTAGACTCCCAAAATTTAAACTATAATCCAACTATTCTCTTCTACCATAATTTTCATGAAGCATTTCAACAGCAAAACACAGTACTCTTTGAACTGGGTTAAGTTCTTCAATATGAGCAAGCAACTTCAAGAACGGGAATTTTTAGTTTTGTATGTCAACGATTCCAAGACGCACTTTTTTTTTTTCACAACTCTAAAATCTGAACACAGGTGGCAGGTTGTGACATTGTCTTTGCATATACAAACTTGGTTGTTATTCCTGGTACCATGACTGGCAGCTTTAATTCTACGACCTTTAATGTTAACAGCAAGCATTGATATGTTCTGGTATTGTTTGTAAGGAGCGCTGGTGGTACAGTAGTTAAAACTGGTTGGCTACTAACCAAAAGGTCAGTGGTTCGAACCTACCAGCTGCTCCACAAGAGAAAGATATGGCAGTCTGCTTTCCTACATGTAACAGCTTTGGAAACCCTATGGGGCAGTTCTAGTTCTACCCTGTCCTATAGGGTCACTCCTAGTTGGAGTCAACTCAGTGCCAGTCGGTTTGGTTTTGGGTTGTTTGTAAAACTTCCAACTAATTCCTTCTGGTAATATCAGGATAGCACTGGAATCAAAACTTCCAGAATGGGTATTAGAGACCTTTAAGAAAAACCTCATAGATTACAATCTTTTGTGCAGAAAAGTTACCACAGCAGGCCTAAAATGCTATTTTAGAAAAGGTCTGCTTGCGAGGTTGGTACCTTACATTACAAAGGGCTATGAGGATGTAGTGCAACTGAAACCTTTATACACTACCAGTGGGAGTTGGTACAAACTGAAAAATTGTTTCAACAAAAACAAGCAAAATTTGAACCAGTAATTCTGCCACCAAAAGACGTACAATAACAGGTACAATAGTTCACAGCAGTACTATTCATAAAAGGCTCAAGTTGAAAACAACCCAAATGTCTGTCCAACATTAAAAGTGATATCAACTATGGGATAATACTGTACAGTGGTTAATGTCGGGAGGGTAGTCTGTCACGTGGCCTTGTGACTCTCATTTGGACCACCTAATTAAGAGCCTGGAGCTTAGAATATTCCCAGCTAATGGGAGGCTGGGAACTTAGCCTCCCGCTGTTCCAGCTTCTTCTAGTCCTCCCTCATCAGGGAAACTCTTTCCCTTTTCTGTACACAGTAAAGCTTCTTTATACTGCTTTTGTGTGTGCATCACACAACACCTGGCCAACCCCACTGCTCTATTTATTCCCAGCAGGGAGGAAGCAGCGTCCTTCTCCTGCAACAGAAGTGGGTTAGAAGCAGACCACCAGCACTAAGTTGGCTAACAAGTGAAATCTGCTGGCCACGGAGGACCAATACCCATTATGGAAGCTGACCTTTCTGTCTCTTCTCTATGTGAGTAAAGCATTATTCCAACCAGTACCTGCATGAGTTGTCTTTCTTGGCGACCTCGGATTTGTCTTGACAGTTAAAAAAAAAAAAAAAAAATCACTGCTACGTGTAACAACATGAATGAATCTCACAAACAATGTTCAGTAAAAGAAGTTAACAAAGTTTTTTAAAAAAAAAAGGTAAAACTAATTTATGGTGTTTGAAGTCAGAATTGCAGTTACTTCCAAAAAAGAGACATGGATTTCTGATTAGGAAGGACTGGCAGGAGGCATCTGGAACACTGGTAATGTTTTTTTTTTTCCTTGACCAGAGTGACAGTTGCATGGATACGATCATTTTCTAATAGTTAATTTTTATCATTACATTTATCATGTATACTTTTCTGTATGTATACGTCAACAAAAAGGTTTTAATATTTCATTAATCTATGCCTCAAGAATTGTTCGAACCAACTCACACCTCACATCTACAAATTCTATATTTACCAGCATGTTGGCGTGGATCAAGCCCTAAATCTCATAGTTAAAAGTCAAAACCAAAATCATTCTCCCATTCATGTAATATCTAATTTTTACCTCAACCTCTCTTTTATCAATATTTATATTCTCCCACCTGTCCAATACAAAAATTCCAAATTCACTCATTTATCCCTACTCCTTTTATCCTGTTATCATCAGAAGTTTTTGTTTCACCTTCTGTCTCTCATTTCTTAAACATCTCCCTTTTATTTCTACTATTATCATCCTAATTTAGGCCTTAAGAACTCCATATCTGGACCACCCTGCTTATGACGAATCAGTATTTCTTAAATACTGCTTTCCTTATATCATTCGGAGCCCTGGTGGTACAGTGGTAAAGCATTTGGCTGCTAATCAAAAGGTTGGCAGTTCAAATCCACCAGCCACTCCTTGGAAACCCTATGGGGCAGTTCTACTCTGTCCTATAGGGTCACTATGAGTTGGAACTGACTCAACAGCAATGGGTTTGGTAGGTTTGGTTTTATCATTGATCTTTTCCCAAGCTTTCAATAATACTCTACTGCATTGTATTCAAAAAGCACTCAGGGGACTTCCTGAAAGATGACAGCACGAATAGTTCTATGCTTCCTTCCCCTCATGCTATAACCAAAAAAAAAAAAAAGCCTAACCCCAAATCAGTAGACACAGCCATGTAATATATCAAAAAAGCAACTGGAGAGTTTCAGCAACTAGGCAAATGCTAACTCAAGAAAAAGGTGACCTTTGGCGTAGGAAAAATTTTTTTTTCTGTTGATACCTTTCCCCCTCCCCATTATGAGGCGGCAACTGCTGTAACAGTGCCGCAGCTGCAGCATGAACCACGGACCATCCTCAGAGAAGGGGCCATTCTCTGGCTCTGGAGTGGACAAAGTAGGCTTCGCTTTTGTTGGTGACAGTTATACGTGTCTGTTCAAAGCTGTCGGGGGGCTACCTGAAGGACTGAAAAGGGGCAATCCTCTGGGTTTTGCCAGCCTCTGAACTTCTGTGGGGTGAGGAAGCAACAAACAAGGTCTAGAGTGATATATGCACACACTGGGCTTCTTAGGGTAAAAGGAGAGGCAGTGGTGTGAGAATTTCTTGCAGAATTTAGCCCTTTCAAAAGCACCATATATGAGGAGCTGAAAAGCCACATATGCACAGGGCAAAACATGTGCAACACACACCTAAGGACATCCTACACTTTCACGTCAGGCTGATTCCTAAGCCCAGACCCAAGCTGCAAAGCCTGGGAAAAGTGTCTGTTGTTCCCCCAACCCCCACCTGCACTGGAGTACAAGGAAATCTTCTTTGAAATGCTAGTTGGAAACAGGCTGGGAAACAGAGTCCTTGGTGTCTACATATAACCACAAGTTCAGTAGTTGCAAAAAGAGTTAGAGGAAGTCCCTAACAAACTACTACAGTAGCAGATGAACTACTACAGCTTCAATAATCAAAAAATTTCAAACACTGGGGAAGGGGAAAAATTGTGAGACTCAGAGATAATACATTATAATATTCACAGGTCCTGGTTCCAAGGAAAAAATTACAAGATATACAAAGAAACAGGAAAGGATGGCCTGTTCAAAGACCAATATAAAGCTACAGAAACTGTCAATACAAAAGCCCAGATAACAGACATACCGAAAGCCTTTAAAACAACAGTATTAAATATACTAGAAGAACTAAAGGAACATGGGCAATGAACCAAAGAAAATCACGAAAACAATATATGAACAAAACGAGATTATCAGTAAAAAGATACGCACTATAAAAATGAACCAATTAGAACTGGACAATGGGCTGGAGATGGACGCTGGTGAGGACTGAGCTTCTTGAATCAGTGGACACTTGAGACTATTTTGGGATCTCCTGCCTGGAGGGGAGATGAGAGGGTAGAGGGGGAAAAAAGCTGGCAAAATGGACATGAAAAAAGAGAGTGGAGGGGAGAACGGGCTGTCTCATTAGGGGGAGAGTAATTGGGAGTGTGTAGCAAGGTGTACATAAGTTTTTATGTGAAAGACTGACTTGATTTGTAAACTTTCACTTAAAGCTCAATAAAAATTACAAAATAAAAAGGAACCAATTACTGGAGGTGAAAAATAACTGGAATGAAAAATTCAGTGGAGGGTCTCAATGGCAGATTTGAGCTGGCAGAACAAAGAAATCAGTGAACTAGAGGATAAGGCAAGCGAAATGATTGCATCTGTAAAGCAAAAGGAGAAAATGATAAAGAAAACTGAGCAAAGCCTAATGAAATTGTAGCACACCATTATGTGAACCAATACATACATCATGGGAATCCCAGAAGGAGGAGAGAGAAAGGGAAAGCAAGAATATTTGGAGAAATAATTGCAGAAAACTTTCTAGATCTGAAGGACATGAATCCACAAATTCAAAATGCTCAACAAACTCCAAGCGGTATAAACTCAGAGATCCACACTGAGACACATTACAGCCATGTCTCGCTAAACCTCCATGATATGTTCTATGAAACAGGACATTATGTGATTTGGACACTGTGTGAATACGCCTAAATTGCGAGCAATGGCATTCACTGATTTTCAACCTTCGTGTTGTTTAATAACCTTTTGTTTCACTTCCAAACTGATACTTCTGCTTTGCCCCTTGCTGCTGCTGCTATCACTAGCACTGGTTTTGCTGTGTTTGGGAGCCATGATGCACTTCACAATAATATTTTCCCAAGAAAATCAGACAGAAGAATAATGCTACAACACTCAAGAGACACACAGTACATGAGATCGGATGCTGCTGCCCACAAGTTGAAGCACACACTGTCATGTAGTAAACTTTTTATTTGTTAAGTAGAGAAAGTTCACATTAAAATAACAACAGAAAGTGCAGGACAAGTACATACATAACCTGGTAACACACACATTTACTGTGACCATCAAGACATGTATTAGAAGTTAAACACGTACCATTACATACCTGGCAGTACAATCACTGTGTATACAAACGACATGATACACACGTTGTGTGCGGGAAGCTGCTGCATTCACTACGTTCTGTTCCATCCACTATGGCCTGTTCTCTGACTGGGATTTCTGAACTCTATTATAACCTTGGAAACCCTGGTGGTGTAGCAGTTAAGTGCTACAGCTGTTGGCCAGGAGGTCAGCAGTTCAAATCTGCCAGGCACTCCTTGGAAACTCTGTGGGGCAGTTCTGCTCTGTCCTATAGGGTCGCTATGAGTCGGAATTGACTTGAAGGCAGTGGGTTTGGTTTTTCTGGTTTTATTGTAACCTTATAGGGCCACAGACACATATGCAGTTGGACATTCCCCAAACGGACGTTACATGGCACGTGGCTGTATAATAAAAATCTTAAAAACCAAAGACAGAGGTGTAAACCATAACATATAAGAGATCCTCTATTAGAATCAGTACCAATTGCTCCTCAGAAATCCTGGAAGCCAGAAGGTAGTGGAATGACATTTTTAAAGTGCTGAAAGAAAAGAACTGTCGAACAAAAACTCTCTCTCTCTATATATACAACAAAATTATCCTTCAAGAAGGAGGGCAAAATTAAGGCATTCTTAAATAGAAGTGGAGAGAATTCATTATGACCCAATCTGCCCCTATAAAAAATGCTGAAGGGAGTCTTTCAGATTTCAGACAGTAAACAGAAGTTGTACATAGAAAAAAAGGTCTCCAGTAAAGGTAATTTCATGGCCAAGTATAAAGGCCAGTTTTATGGTATTTTTGCTTGGTAATTCTAGTTACATCTTACGTGCTTTTTAACCATAAATTTATATTGATAAGCACATAAGCATAAAAAAAATATTTTGTTCGTGAGCACATGACATATAAAGATTTAATTTGTCATGACAACAACATAAACAGGGAAGGAGCAGTGAAGGAAGAGAGATTTTGTAAGTTACTGCAGTTAAGAAGCTGGCATCAATTTAAATGAGGTTTTTAGAAATTTAGGGTGTTAAATGTAATTTCCATGGTAACCACAAAGAAATATCTAAAAAATATACACAAAAGAAAAGAAGGAAATCAAAATGTTTCACTACAAAAAAATCCATTAAACACAAATGCTGGTAGTACTAGAGAAAATCAGAGACAACGAAGGTATATTAGACACAAAAAACAAAAAGCAAAATATCAGATGTCCTTATCAGTAATTACTTTATAATGTAAATGAATTAAAATCTCCAATCTAAAAGCAAAGATTGGCAGATTGGATAAGAAAACACGATTCATCTATATGCTGTCTCCAAGAAAGGCACTTTAGACACAAAGCCACAAATAAGTTGAAAGTAACAGTGTGGGGAAAAAAAAAAATTCCACATAAATAATAACCAAGAGAGAGCCAGGAAGGTTATGTGACTATTCTGGTATCAGATAAAATGGACTTTAAGTCAAAATTTGTTACAAGAAACAAAGAAGGGCATTACTAGTAAAGATAAAGGGGTCAATTCATTAAGAATATATAAAAATCATAAATACATATTCACCTAGCCTCAGAGCCCAAAAATATACAAAAGCAAACAATGACAGAACTGAAGTAAACAGTTCTACAGTAATAGTAATAGTGGACTTAAATACACTACTTTTGATAATAAATGGAACATCTACAAAGAAGATCAATAAGAAAACAGAAGATGTGAACAACAGTATAAAACTACTAGCCCTAGAAGACATATATAAAACACTCCACCCAACAATAGCATGAAACACATTCTTCTCCAGTTCTGCAAGTTAGACCATGTGCTAGGTCACAAGATAAGTCTCAATAGGTTTATGGACTCATAAAAAGTTTCTCTTCTCTGATGGTAATGTAATAAATCTAGAAATCAAAAAACAGAAGAAAAACTAGAAATTACACAAATATGTGAAATTAAACAACACACTATTATACAACCAATGGGTCAAAGAAGAAATCAAAAGCGAAATCAGAAAATACTTAGAAATGAATGAAAGTGAAAATATAATAAACCAAAACTTACAGGATTCGGCAAACCAAACCAAAAAAAAAGCGCTCAGGTGGAAATCTATGGCAGTTGGAAAAAAAAAAAAGGATTTCAAATCAGTAGTCAAACTTTATAACTGGAGGAACTAGGAAAAGGAGCCCTGATTAAGCCAAAGTAATAACTGTACATATGGTAAGGGTTCAATATCCAGAATATACAAAGAGCTCCAATCACTCAACAACAAAAAGACAAACAACCCAAAAATTGGACAAAGGGCTCAAACAGACATTTCTCCAAAGAAGATATACAAATGGCTTATATGCACGAGGAAAGAAAAGATGCTCAATGTCAACAGTTATTCACACCCAAACCAGCTGCTGCTGAGTCAATACTGACTCCTGGCGACCTCACGTGTTTCAGGGTAGAACTGTGCTCCATAGGGTTTTCAATGGCTGTAATCTTAAGGAAGTAGATTGTCAGGTCTTTCTTCCATGGTACCGCTGAGAGGATTCAACTAGCCTTATGGCTGAGCCAAACACAAACCATTTGTGCCATCCAGGGACCTAAATTTGGGGAAATGCAAATCAAAACCACAATGAGATACCATTTCACCCCTACACCCACCCAGAGGCACATCAAAAGACAGGCCTGGCAATCTGTTTCCAAAACATTACAGCCTTGAAACCCCTACGAAGTAGTTCTACTCTGCAAGCAAGGTCGCCATGAGCTGAAATCTACTCAACAGCAACTAACAACAAGAAGGATGGCTGTAATCAGAAAACAAAAAGCGACAAGTGTTGGTGAAAATGTGAAGAAACTGAAACATTCATTGCTGTGGGGCTGCAAAATGGTGCAGCTTTGTGTAAAACAATTTGACAGTTCCTCAAATAGTTAAACACAGATTACCATATGATCCAGCAATTCCACTCCTAGGTATACGCCCAAAAGTCTTCAAAGCAGGGACTCAAATAGATACTTGTACACCAATGTTCAGTCCAGCATTATTCACACCCGCCAAAAGGTGGAAACAACCAAGTGTCCGTTAGCAGACAAATGGATAAACAAAATGTGGTATACCCACACAATGGAATATTACTCAGCCATAAGGAGAAATAACATTCTGATACAAGCTATGACACAGATGAACCCTGAGAATATCACGCTGAGGGAAATGTCACAGAAGGACAAATACAGACATACTTGCATAAAAAGAAAAAAGTTTATTAGTGTTCATTAGTATTAACCAGGAGCTACGGGGGAAGGGGAAACCCTGGTGGTACAGCGGTTAAAGAGTTCTGCTGCTAACCAAAAGGTCGGCAGTTCAAATCCACCAGGCGCTCCTTGGAAACCTTACGGGGCAGCTCTACTCTGTCGTATACGGTCGCTATGAGTCAGAATCAACTCGATGGCAATGGGTTTGCTTTTACGGTTTTAAGGGGAAAGGAGAATGGAGAGTTATTGTTTAAGTGATACTGAGTCTCTGTGTAAGGTGATGAAAAACATTTGAAAATGGATGGTGGTGATGGCTGTACAACATGTTGAATATAATTAATATTAAATTATATACTTAAAAAGGTTAAAATGGCAAATATTTCAGGAAAAAAAATACTCAGTGGTCTGACTATATTCTACTTCCTTCAATACATAAACACAATTGATTTCCAAAAACATATTTTATTCCTTATCAGCTAGTCTGTTGACAGCACCAGAGTAATCTCTAGCACACATAAATAAAATACCAACCAAAAGCCACCAACGTAAACTTATTACTTGCACTACATCATCATTCATATTTTACAAATTTATGTTATACCAACTCAGCTAGGTTTTCTACGTTGATCCCTTATGTCGTTCATTTGCAGTTCATTATTTATTCCTTTTCCCCCAAAGCTTCCTCTTCATAAATGCCAATATCACCCCACACTCATTTATTCTCAAAACATATCACTTAAATTACTAAAGATCAAACCCTCTCCTTTGATCTTTGTATCCTAGTCCTAAAATCATCTTTTTATCTTCATCTGTCATTTTTCTCTCAATAGAGTAAAAAGAGAAACCTACGGACTGGGAAAAAAAACGTTGGCTACAACATAACCCAGAAGGGTCTAATCTCTAAAATCTATACCTCAACACCTCAATAACAAAAACACAAATGGTCAAGTAAAAAATGGACAGAGGATATGGACACTTCACCAAAGGAGACATTCAAGCAGCTAACAGACACATGAGTAAACACTCGTGATCATTACCCATTAGAGAAACAAAAATCAAAACTACAATGAGATACCATCTCACCCCAACATTACCGGCACTAATCAAAAAAAACAAAAACAAAATAACGAAAGTCAGAGAGGTTGTGGGGAGATTGGAACTCTTATGCACTGCTGGTGGGAAAACAAAATGGTCCAAGCACTACAGAAAATGGCGCCTCCTTAAAAAGCTAGAAACAGGAATACCATACCATCCAGCTATCCCATTCCTAGGAATATATCCTAGAGAAATTAGAGCTGTCACACAGATATATGCACACCCACGTTCACTGTAGCATTACCTGCAAAAGCAAAAAAATGGAAACAACCTAAGTTCCCATCAACAGATAAATGGATAAATAAATTGTGGTACATACATAAAATGGGACACAATGATAAAGAATGATGAATCTGCAAAACTTCTCACAACATGGATGCATCTGGAGGGCATTATGCTGAGTGAAATAAGTCAATCACAAAAGGACAAATACGAGATCACTATTATAAAAGCCTTAGAAAAGGTTTACATCCAGAAAAAAAACAATCTCTGACGGTTACAAGAGAGGGGAGGAGTAGAGAGGGGAAGTCACTAACTAGATAGCAGACAAGTCTTAATTCTGGTGAAGGGAAAGACAACACACAATATAGGGGAAGTCAGCACAACTTGATCAAGGCAAAATCACCGAAGCTTCATAGACACATTCTTGTCAACCTTGAGGGAACGAGCTACCAGGATGAAGGGCTGGGGACCATGGTCTCAGGGAACATCTAGGTCAATGGGTATAACACAGTCCATAAAGAAAATGTTCTACATCCTAGTTTGGTGAGTACCATCTACAATCTTAAAAGCTTGCAAGCAGCCATCTAAGATATCTATTGGTCTCATCACATTCAGAGCAAAGGAGAATGAAGAAAACCAAAGACACAAGGAAAATATTAGCCCAAAGGACTGACAAACCGATGAACCACTGCCTCCACCAGCCTGAGCCCAGAAGAGCTAGACAGTGCCCGGTTACCACCACTGACCACTTTGACAGGGGTCACAATAGAAAGTTCCAGACAGAGCAGGAGAAAAATGTAGAACAAAATTCAAATTCACAAAAAAAGACCAGATTTACTGGTCTGTCAGAAACTGGAGGAACCCCTGACTATGGCTCCCAGACACTCTGCTAACTCAAAACTGAAGCCACTCCTGAAGTCCACCTTTCAGTCAAAGATTAGACAGGCCTATGACATAAACAATAACACACGTGAGGAACATGCTTCTTAGTTCAACCAAGTGGACGAGACACAATAACACACGTGAGGAACATGCTTCTTAGTTCAACCAAGTGGACAAGACACAATAACACACGTGAGGAACATGCTTCTTAGTTCAACCAAGTGGACGATACAGGATGGGCAACACCTTTAACAGCCAAGGAGAGAAGGCAGGAAGGGACAGGGAGGACCTGGACTGTAAAGGAAAAGAGGCAGAGTGCTGGCACATGTGGGGACTGAAACCAGTGTCACTGAACAATATGTGTGTAAATTTTTGAATGAAAAACTGACTTGTGCTGTGAACCTTCACCTAAAACAAATTAAAATTAAAAAAAAAAAAACCTCAATTCTGATAATTCCCAATTCTACATCCTACCACTCCCCACCTCTCATAACAAATTTCCAACTACATCTCGAAAACATGGCCAAGAGACAGCACAATTAAAATGCCTCCAAAAAATTGGCTTGATTAAAAGTTATCCCCACTCTCTCTTCATCATTCAAGGGAGTAACCCAACTTCATCTCCAACTCTTCTTCACCCACTCTGATTATCCAAACACCAGGAAATTTACTTAAGTGATAGTTCTCAGATCCATTCCTTCCTTTATATTTCTCTGTCAAACTGCATTTCACTCCTGAATCCTATCTTCCTATGGACCATTCCAATAGTTTTCCTTTCTGCCTGTCTCTCCTATCTCCAATTTATCTTTTACATTGCAGCCAGACTATATAATATTCTCAAATCACAGGCAAAACTCAGTAGTTCCCTGCCTACCATACAAAGTCTAATCTCCTCAGCATGATATTAAAAAATTCATGACTCCCTCCATAAAGCTCACGCTTGAAACCACATGGGAACACTAATTCCCTCTATAGATACCTCATCCCATGGTCTCCTACAATGTCCTTTTTCATCAACCTTCCCTCCTAAATCAAAATCCAAATTCCTCAAGGTTCAACTAAAAAACTACTACTTTATGAAGACTTCCTCCATCCCCAGTTAAACTGCTCTTTCCTTATAACCCCACACTGTTTATATTCCTAGCATAAAACAATTCATTTTCCTTTGCATCGTTGTATTTGTAGAGCAATGTACTGCAGTTGAGTGAGATTTCACTTAATCTTCACAGCAACTCTGTGAAGTATTTATCATGTAGCCAATTTTAAAGGGGATGAAACTGGCAGGGAGAGGCTAAATAACTTGGTTAAAACACGCAACTTTCCTAATTCCAAATTCTGTACTTCAAATATTTGAAAATTAATTTTTACATTTCTTAAGGGCAAAGACTCCAAAGGGCCTAGCATAGTACTTTCTGTGAAACAGATACTTTGTTTTAAATATTCTCCTTCCTGTTTGAAATACAGGCAGTCCTTGGGTTATGAACGAGATCTGTTTCTGTGTCTTTAAGTTGAATATGCAAGTAAATTGGAACTGGTACCCATGATTCTTAGTTAGCCTTCCTTTAGTGCAAGAGGAAACCCTGGTGGCGTAGTGGTTAAGAGCTCGCTGCTAACCAAAGAGTCAGCAGTTCGAATTCACCAAGCGCTCCCTGGAAACTCTATGGGGCAGTTGTACCCTTGTCCTACAGGGTCACAATGAGTCGGAATCGACTCGACGGCAACGGGTTTGGTTTTGGGTTTGGGTTTAGTGCAAGAAGGAGCCCTGGTGGCATAGTGGGTGAAAGCTTGGCTGCTAACCAAAAAGTCGATAGTTTGAATCCACCAGCCACTCCTTGCAAACCCTATGGGGCACTTGTACCCTGCCCTGTAGGGTCACTATGAGCCAGAATCAACTCAAGGACAATGGGGTTTTTGGGCAAGAAAAGGCTGGAAGCCTTTTCAAGGATTTAAAAGGTGCGTGTACGACAAGGGAAGAATTCGTTGAGAGCAGGGGTTGTGGGTTCAGTCTTTTCAAAGCGAGGGCAAATTTACATCACACTAAAAGGCAAGTACAAGTTGTAAGTCAGAAGTTAGTGACAGGGACTGCCTGTGAACCTGTTTGAGACCTATGTGAACTCTATCCATTCCTGAAGACACAAACCAAAAATTTCATCTCTAGTTAGCCTTCCTTGACTCTTTCAGGGCTTTCTGACCTTATTTTTGGCTGTATTACACCCCTTGGTGTGTTGTTGCGAATGTCTTTTTTTCACATACATTCTAACAGGCAATTAGCCGTACTAATGGGTTTAGAGGAAACCCCGGTGGCATGGTGGTTAAGAGCTACTGCTGCTAACCCAAAAGTAGGCGGTTTGAATCCACCAGGTGCTCCATGGAAACCCTACGGGGCAGTTTTACTCTGTCCTGTAAGGTCGCTATGAGTCAGAATGGACTCCACAGGCAACAGGTTTTCTGGTTTGAATGGGTTTGTAAGTTTGGGAGCGGCCACCGTGTCTGTAATTCTCTATACTACCTAGCACATGGTTGGTACTCGCACCTGTTTTCCTGACTGATGTGCAACAGTCCCCAATCTAACCTCTGCTCCAATTGCTAAGCCCTTTATTTTCTGCATCACAGGTATATAAGTCAACTCTTGTGCCTAACTAAATTTTGTCATATTTTAATAGTAAATATTACTCAAACCAGTTCTGAAATTTAAAGCTCACAAGTTGAGAAAGTAGTCTAATTATCTGATAGGAGAAAAATCTACAGTGACTATTACAGATGACTGTAGAGGGCAGCAAAGCAGCAGCAGTGTCCTCAAAGAAAAACACGCATTTTTCATAGGGAACTTCAGACTTGTTTTCATATGTTAACAGCTGCTGTTAAGATTAAAGCTTTTATAGGACAAGAGACTTTCCAGCATGCTATAACACAAATTTTACCAGCTACTTATCAACTATAATCACCACAAAAATGTATCAGTGCCCAGATCCTTTTACACAATATGGAAAAATCAGTTTGATAAACAATGCATGACTTCAAAATAGCCACCATAATTGCTGACTCCTTTGAGAATCTAAAAGTTGAAAATGTTTTCTCATTGAAAACTGTAAAAATAATCTATCTCAAATACAGAAAACAATGTCACGAATCTAACTAGACAGTTTTAGTTCCTGCTAAGAAAGAATAGCTATCTTCAGTCTAGCCTTGATACTCGTCTTCTTTATGTTATTCAAAATCAGTCAGCTGCGCGGATAATATAGCTTTAAAAGAATAACTAGTCCTTTGACCAGTGTACTACTGTACAACAACAAACAAGGTAACGAGTAGAAACAGGAGCTCCTTATTGTTATTTCAATAGGAAGAGTTCATTTTCGTTTTATACGAACTAGGCAGACCAAATTGCATCATCATAAAGACAATCATATATCTATAATCTCAAGAACGCTTATAAAAAAAAAATTTTTTTTTTCTTTTTTTTTTAGGAATGGGGAAATTACTATCAAACTAGACGCTGAAACGATGCAACTACCATATCTGCAAACGTTCCTCAAGGGTTTTACTGGTGGTGGTTTTTCACCTCCTTTAAATTTAACAAGCAGAAAACCAAAGATTTACAGTGGATGCTACACCGTTAACATAGGCAGACTCATCGTTAGTGAAAAATGCTACGATGATATTCTAGCCTCGAACCTTTAACGGGAAGGACAGAATTGTTAACCATGTACCTTCTCCCATTTGACTCTCTTAAAAAAAAAAAAAAAAGCATTTTTTAAAAATTTTGTATGTAAAGGAAGCAAAGTATCTGTAAATAAGTTTGAAAACTCGACAGTGTATGACTGAGTCAGTATTAAGCTGAAATTACAGCCATGAACGATTATCACAAAGTCAAATTAGTAGAGTCTGGAGTTCACAAGTCAATGAAATCAATCTTAAATCTCTTATCTAGCCCACAGTAGATAGATAAAGCAGAAATCTCACTAACAATCTTCAAAAACTACGGCCTAAGATATTCTAGGAGCCCTGGTGGCACAGTGGTTAAGAGCTCGCCTACTGATCAAAAGGCTGGTAGTTCGAATCCACCAGCCTCTCCTTAGAAACCCTAAGGAGCAGCTGTACTCTGTCCCACAGAATCGCTGAGTTGGAATCGACTCAATGGCAACGGGTCAAACAGGTTAAGATATTCTAGTAATGGCAATCATGTCTATTATGGATGCTGCTGTCCTTGTCAGGTGCTGTGCAATGGATTCTGATTCACAGCGGCCCTACGTACAACAGAACGAAGGACCATCCCGTCCCGCGCCATCCTCAGAACGGCTGCTATGGTTCAGCCCACTGTTGCAGCCGCTGTGTCAATCACCAATTACTAACATAAACAAGGTTACCGTATGAAATTGATATTACCACAGTTTACCAACACTAACACTTCATTAATACGTTCCTCCTCTAAACCATGGCAATTAGAAGGGTCCAGCACACTCCTCATTTTATACAATGTTCTCAAACCCTGAGCTGGAACCCTGACAGTCTGCACCTATTTTTATTTGCCCCTTAGTTTTTTGTCCTTACCAGCAGCAGCACTGGCATATCTTCCATCACAAAACAGACTCGCTATCTGAAATTTACCCACTTTATTCCTAAAACTCAAACCCAAAGTGAGATGTGTTATACATAAAGTGAGATACACCCCGACGTAAATAAATATCCAGCAAATTCTGCAATTTGCAGCCCTAAAGAACAAAAATTGTACTCCCCCTAGAAGGTCAGTTTTTGCAAACACCTCAGGTTTAAAATGGATGAAACCATGGGGAATAAAGATATTTGAGTAAGAAGAAGAATAATAATTAAATGGAAAACTATCCCATCAAGAAACATCTTTAAAACCTACAAATCTCTTCTGGTTTATAACTCAAATTTAATGCCTTCCAAGGCAGAATAATATCAAAAGCACAAAGCTCTCTAAGGATACGTTTCCCATAGTGTATTCTACACAACTTCTGAAACATGGTAATAGGTGTTACACACACACAAAATCAAATATTGCTTGAGTTTGTAAAATTGGATATCTTACTGAAGAATTTCTTAAAACCATTAACATACAGTTGGCAGTTCAAATCCACCAGATCCTCCTTGGAAAACATATGGCCAATTCTACTGTGTCCTATAGGGTCACTATGAGTCGGAATCTGCTCGAAGACTGTGGGTTTGGTTTTGGTTTTACACATATATGATCAAGAGCTGCAGCTGCTAACCAAAAGGTTGACAGTTCAAATTCACCAGCAACTCTCTGGAAAACCTATGGGGCAGTTCTGTTCGGTCCTACAGGGTCACTATGAGTCAGAATCAACTGGACGGTAACAGGTTTGGTTTTGGTTTATATGTATATGAAGTATAAGTGACACAGTCCTTGGGTGGTACAACAGTTAAGGAGCTTAGTTAACCAAAAGACTGGAACTTCAAGTCCACCCAGAGGTGCCTCGGAAGAAAGGTGTGACAACCTACTTCAGAAAAATTAGTCACTGAAAATACTACGGAGCACACCTCTGCTCTGACACACACGCGAGGTCGCCGGAGCACACCTCTGCTCTGACACACACGCGAGGTCGCCGGAGCACACCTCTGCTCTGACACACACGCGAGGTCGCCGGAGCACACCTCTGCTCTGACACACACGCGAGGTCGCCGGAGCACACCTCTGCTCTGACACACACGCGAGGTCGCCGGAGCACACCTCTGCTCTGACACACACGCGAGGTCGCCGGAGCACACCTCTGCTCTGACACACACGCGAGGTCGCCGGAGCACACCTCTGCTCTGACACACACGCGAGGTCGCCGGAGCACACCTCTGCTCTGACACACACGCGAGGTCGCCGAGAGCTAGAGCTGGCTCTCTATGGCAACGGACTTTTACAAGTGACACAAGCAAGGCAGGCCCACAGCTACACGGGTGCAGATGCAGCGATCGCTGTAACTCCCCAGCATTTTCCAATTCCTGTGGCTAACTGGAGGAAAAAAAAAAAATCGGTCTATTATGTTTTCTTTTAAATTTGGTACACTTTCCAATTATACCTGTTTAGGATACAGAAAGATTCCTATAAGCAACATGTATCGTGGGCCCTACCCTGACACTATCAGGGATCTGATAAAGCAGAAGCTGAACTTCAACCACACGTCTCAATGTAACTGCTACATTCCAAGTGACGTTACAGAACCGCCAAACCCTAGACGGCATTCTGGGCCACTGGAGAAACATTCACCTGGGTTCCACACGGTCACACAGCCGAATTAATTCCACTGTGGTCTAATACTCTGAAAATCGGTATGTTTTCATTTTTATATTTATCTAAAGTAAACTTAACAAATATTTAATAAGCACTGATTGCGCTATGCACTTAATATAAAAATGTCAAGTACAAACACAGCAAATCAATTACTTGAATATGCAATTTTCAGGACATCGGGGTAGAATTTATGAATCACAAATACCAGGCTGGTTGGCTTATATTTTACAATACAATAAATGCTAACATTTGAGTATTTACTATATGCCATATACTCCGCTAAATGATTTATTTTATTCTTTCATGTGATCCTCACAAGAACTCTATGAGCCAGGTGAAAATATCCTTTTCTAAAGAGCAGAAACTTGAAGTTTACTTAAGTTAAATCTTCCAAAGATTCACAGCTAGTAAGCAGCAGTCTTTTTTTTTTTTCTTTTTCAGAATCAAATTGTCTCTTTAGAAACTACACTAACTATAAACTGCCTAGAGAGCAAGATATGATCTGACCCAGTTGATTTTTGAAAAGTGACTTTTTTTTTCTCTATTTCACATTCATATGTCTTTACTCACTGGGTTAGGAACCCCCCCTCTGGGCACCTTATGCAGACCTGTCACAAACATCAAAGCCCTAGGACCACCTCTCTCCTTATTATCTATCACAATGCTGTAAGCTCCTGGGAGCCAGGACTCTGTCTTACTTTTGTGTTATGTACCCAAGTGCCAGTAATACAAAAAGGTTAAATAACATTTTAGATTTTCTCTTTTTTTTTAATCATCTTCTAAACACCCATCCTAAGATAAAACCTTGCTGCATATGGACAAAGTCGGGGAACCCCAGAGTCAAATGCAATCTTACAAAGGTCCAAAAATCTATTTTTCCTTTCATCGGCACCATGTTCAGCTAATTTTCTGTATCTAAGAAAAAAAAGTAAGAAGAAAAAATGATAATATTGATTACCCATGAAGAAAAAATGATAATATTGATTACCCATGAAGAAAAAATGATAATATTGATTACCCATGAATCGACAGAATCGACTCGATGGCAACTTTTTTTTTTTTTTTTTAATGAATTGATTACGGTCATCATAAAGAAATGTGGAATTAAATGAACATGATTCATCAAGCCTGATGTTCCTGCAAACCCAGCCCCCTTGACCTTTATTTTAAGGAATTTCCTAAACTAAAGGAAAAAAACCTGGCAGTCTGTCAACTTGTAAAATCCTCATTTTAGAAGTTCAGTTCTTCAAATAAGATAAGATAGATAATATAAATCCCCAAACCTAACGAAGAGCCAATCAGAGGTAAATCATTTTTTTTCCCCTTGGGGAGGGGAGGGGCAGGTGGCTATAGCTTTCTGAATCTTGGGCCTACCACGAGTGTGAGGGGTTTTTTAGTGGTCCAATTAACATCCTATAAAAACTATCCTGTGCTAACAGATACTGCAGTAGCCGAAAAAAAAAAGGCCACGATAAACGTAAGCAGCGTTATCAAAAACAGCAGCAAAAAAGGAGGAAAAAAACCTGTATATGCTAAACAAGTTTTCTGATTAACAAATCATAAGGTAGTCATCTTTTGAAAGCCTAAAAACTTTTAAACTCTAAAACTGGTTCTACTTAGTAAAACGTTTAAGTATATGCCAAACCTTGTTCGTAATGCTATGGATGTAAGATAATTTTCTTGTTACACAAAGAAAATTCAGTTTCCATACTTACTGAGCATCCATAAGTCACAACAACTGTGCCCTACTCACAGGCTGAATTCTAAAATAGAGAAGGATAGGTGGAAAAAACTTGTCATAAGGGTTCACAATGTGAGGTGTTATAACACTACAAGCCAAAAAAGGAAGCTCTTTAACTGAGCAGTGCACAGTAATACAAACCTACTGTCTGTCTGTACAACTACAAAAGTTGATTCTATACCTTCAATTTACACTTCCTCTAAATCAGTCCATTTAACTAGACTGAGTTTTTAGGTTTCTAAAATAAAACAAGTCTCTCCACTAACACATTACAAAAAAGATTAAAAAAAATTTTTTTCTTCTTTTTCCACGTTAAAACCAATGTGTTCCTTCGAAAGTAATCAACACTTCACTTGCACAACCACTGTGAAATTATTACGCACATTTATCTCTTTGTATCAGCTCTACATTATTGCCTAGCTTCACAGACTGGAGTAGGGTTTTGCATAGCTGCGTTTGCCTTTACTGGAGAAACAAATATTCTCTCAGTCCTAAAACAAAGTCTGGATAGGAACTGTTAACCGCCCCCCCAACTTTCCTCCCATCTAAAGTGGCAGTCACAATCCTCCTCAATGGAAAAAAACAGCACACAAATCTAGAATCTCACGCCAATTTAAAGAGATAATAGCATTAAAAATTGTGTCTTAGAACCAAACATCTGGGGAATAAGGATATATAACCGTCTAGATTAGATAACACGCCATTTACCACACTATAATCTGTGTAAACCAGAAACTCATTACAGTGCTTTAAACGTGGTAGTGAATTGCTAGTGGAAAGTCTCAACTTTTAAGGGGCACTACAGAGTAGAACTGCCCTGTAGGGTTTCTGAGTAGCGGCTGGTGGATTCGAACTGCCAACATTTTGGTTAGCAGCTCTAGCCCTTAACCACTGTGCCACCAGGGCTTATTAAATTGAGTGCCCCTTAAAAGTTGAGACTTTCCACTAGCAATTCACTACCACGTTTAAAGCACTGTAAGGAGAGTTTCTGGTTTACACAGATTATGATGTGATAAATGGCGTGTTATCTCATCTAGGCGGTTATATATCCCTATTCCCCAGATGTTTGGTTCCAAGACTCTGTCTTACAGGGTCTCTAAGAGTCAGAAACGACTGTAAGGCAATGAGTTATGGAAACCCTGGTGGTGTACTGGTTCAGCGCTACAGCTGTTAACCAAAGGTCGGCAGTTCAAATCCGCCAGGTGCTCTTTGGAAACTCTGGGGCAGTTCTACCCTGTCCCATAGGGTCGCTATGAGTCGGAATCCACTCGAGGGCACTGGGTTTGGTTTGTTTGTTTGTTTGTTTTTCAATTTAATATGAAAACTTGGCCTCCACCATAACCACCTACTGCCCTGACACATCTACCCGCATCAAGGTTCTCTTCTAAATCACACCATGCGGACACAGGTAAACATCTCTCCTTTTAAAAAATGCTGATAAAACTTCAGTTTCATAAAACACCGCGACCTAACAGCAGCCTTATATACGGTAAAAATGTTTTGGGTAAACCAATCTTTGAGCAAGCCTAAGGTTTGCTCCTCCACCTTCCTCACCAAGTAAAAGCCCTGGAAGGAATAAGGTCCTGCCGTGTTCTGATGTTACCTAAAGACACACAGCGCAAATCCCCAAAGACTGGTGGCCTTACTTTCCCAGTCCCCCACTTCCCCTTATCATTTTCGTCCACTTCTCTGCGTGTAGGCCACTTTTTTTTTTTTTTTTTTTTTTTTGTACGATCCTTAACAAGGAGGCGTATAGTTACCGATACCTGGGAACAGAGCTCAACAAGAGACCAGTCACAGGTAAAACGGTAACAAAACCTGAGAGCAGAAAGAGACCGGGAAGAGGCTCCGGGATACGCTCAGGCAGTCAACACGTAAAGAGAATTCCTGGGGACAAACGGGGTTTGCTGAAACAAACAGGGACAGTGTGAGGCGTCCCATAAACAGGACAGCAGCGACCAGCTCAGTGCAGAGTCCAGAGGCTGCCAGGGCAGGAGCAGGGCTGGAAGAGCGAAGAGGGCCGACTGTAGGGGATGCTGTAGGGTGGGCTGACACGGTGCCTTCTCCAGGTGGAACGCCTCGGAGGGTGGACCCGAAGGGCTCGTTCCTCCGAGCTATGGCCCCTAAAGGGTTCTGGGCTCAGAGCTCAAGTTCCATCGGGAAAACGAACGAGGGAGCAAACGTGCGCCCCACACCGTAATTAACCCCAAGTCCCAGTCCGCGCTCGCAGCTCCCGCCGCCCACAGGCGAGGAAGTCACGGTCCCCGGAGCAGTCGGCGTCCGGAGCAGTCGGCGTCCGGGCAGGAGGCAGCTCCGCGGACGCCGGGCGACGGGGGCGACGGGCCGCGGGGACGGGAGCCGGCAGCCGGAGCACTCGGCGTCCCGGCAGGAGGCAGCTCCCGCACCCGCCCGGCCCGCCCCGGCCCGCCCCGGCCTCGCCCCGGCCCGGCGAAAACTTTCCAGCCCGAGTCCGCGGCCCCGCTCGCGCAGCCAACCGCCGGCACAACCGCCTCGGCCCCGGAGGGCGGCCAGCGTCGGCCCTGCCGCGTTGCCGGGACCCTCAGCCGCCCCGGCCGCCGAGGTTCACCTACCACAGAGCCGGGAGAGGAGCAGCAGCGCGAGCAACAGCAGCGGCGGCGGCGGCGGCAGCAGCCCGGCCCCGGGGGGAGCAGCGGCGGAAAGTTGGGCTCTGCCGCCTCCGGGACGCGGCGGGGCTGGCCCTGGGGTCCGCGCCATGGCCACCCTCCCCCCGGCCGGCCCCGCGGCTCGCCCGCCGGCCCGCCCCGCGGCTCGCCCCTCGGCTCCGGGCGCCTGAGGCTCCGGGCGCCTGAGGCTCTGGGCGGCGGCGGCGGCAGGTCCGGCGCGCGCGTCTCCAACTCCCAGCTGCGGAGCCCTGGCCGCCGGCTGACGCTCGGCCGAGCGCTCGAGCCCCTCTCGGCTCCGCCGTCGCCGACGCGGCCGCCGAGGCTGAGGCGGGAGCCGCCCGCCGCCCCTCCCCGCCCCGCCCCCACTCCCCTCCCCGCCCCGCCCGCCCGGAACCCCTGGGAACTCGGAGCGCACCACCCGCCCCGCGCGGCAGGGGGAGAGGGAACGGACCCTCGGCGCCGGCACCCGCCCGAGCTCCCGCGCGAAGCCGGCGGCCGTCCGCTCCCGGAGTGCGAGCCGCGGTCCCCCACCCCGCCCTCCTGCAACGCTCCTCCCCTCGGAACGGAAAAATTCCTCTGTCCGCTTAGATAACGGGCTGTCTGCACAAACAGGGCTTTAAAACGCCGAGAACAATCTGGAACGCGCTAGCCCGCCCCGCCCCTCGTTCCTGCCTCGTCCCCCTCCCGGCGTGGCCAGTGGTCTCGCCCACCCCGCCCCTCGCGGGTCCGCCGCGGCCCCGGCGCTGACGGAGGCGAAGGGCGGCGGACGGTCGCGCTCGGCGTTCGCCTCCGTGGGGCGGTGCCTCGGCCCGGCGGGACCCGGGCGGGACGGGGCGGTGCTCTGGGCCCGGCGGGACCCGGGCGGGACGGGACGGGGCGGGCGGGCGGGCAGGGGGGGACGGGGCGGTGCTCTGGGCCCGGCGGGACCCGGGCGGGACGGGGGGAGGGGGAGGCGGGACGCGGGGGGAGGGGGAGGCGGGACGCGGGGGGAGGGGCTGCCCTCCCGTCGTCCACGCTGAAGGCTCCTGACTGAGAAGCTGGGCGCTGCCTGCAAGACCCGTCGTCCGCTCCTCGCCCAGGGCTGCGGGGCGCTGGAGGGAGCCCTTCTCCGCCCTCCTGCTCCCCGGATCCCCCCTTCCCAGGGCTGCGGGGCGCTGGAGGCAGCCCTTCTCCGCCCTCCTGCTCCCCGGATCCCCCCTTCCCAGGGCTGCGGGGCGCTGGAAGGAGCCCTTCTCCGCCCTCCTGCTCCCCGGATCCCCCCTTCCCAGGGGAGCCCTTCTCCGCCCTCCTGCTCCCCGGATCCCCCCTTCCCAGGGGAGCCCTTCTCCGCCCTTCTGCTCCCCGGATCCCCCAGCCCGCCGAGGCAGGTCTGCACAGCCGTTTTTCCAGCTTTTTCTTTGGAGGGCTGCTCGGTGCGGACCCGGAGAGGCCCCGGAAGGATTGCTTCCTCTCCCCGGATGCGCTCTCCGTGCCGGGCGACTGGCAGCAGGAGGCTGTGGGTGCTCCACCGGGGCGCCTCGAGCGGGGTGCTCTTCTCGCTTGGTTAGTTTCACTTCCGTATTCGCACGCCTGACTATTCTCATTGCTTGTTTTCCTTTGAGCCGTGAACTAATTGCGGGAAAGCGACCTCGGGGAGTAGTAAACATTTGCCCGTGAGAGGACCGTCTGCAGCCTTCCACGACCCTCGTCACCCTCACCCCGCGTGGGCGCCCGCCTCGTCCTCCTCGGGCGCCGGCCACGGGCAGCCCAGGCGGCCTGACGACGGAGCCACAGCTGCCGGGCTCTGCGGAGCGGGGGTGGCGGAGTGAAGAGTTCGGATTGTCCGGGGCTGATGAGGTCGGGACACTAGCCCTCATGATTGAGACCAACGCACTGTCGTACCCTCTGCCCAACTCTCCAGGGCTACGCACTGTCCTGCCCTCTGCCCACCTCTCCAAGGCGACGCACCGTCCTGCCCCCTGCCCACCTCTCCAAGGCGACACACTGTCCTGCCCTCTGCCCACCTCTCCGGGGCGACGCACTGTCCTGCCCTCTGCTCACCTCTCCAAGGCGACGCACTGTCCTGCCCCCTGCCCACCTCTCCAAGGCGACGCAGTGTCCTGCCCCCTGCCCACCTCTCCAAGGCGACACACTGTCCTGCCCTCTGCCCACCTCTCCAAGGCGACACACTGTCCTGCCCTCAGCCCACACTGTCCTGCCCTCTGCCCACCTCGCCGGGGCGACGCACCGCCCTGCCCTCTGCCCACCTGTCTTCTCGCCTAACCTGTGCCTCCTAGCCTAACCTGTGCCTCCCAGCCTGTCTCCCCGCGCTGCATCTGGTACCTGTTTTCCTCCACCCCCTGCTTCCTTCTTTGCCAGCCTGCCTATGGTGTCCGCTGTCAGGTGTCTCCTGCAACCACTCCTTTCCATCACCTACCCTCAGGGTGCACTTAGGAAAAGACCTCTCCCTTCATGGCTCAGAGACGTCCCCTGATGTTGATCATAATTGACGAAATGTAGCTATCCTGACATTCCTCAGCTGTGCTGACACCACTCTTTCCCTTGAGAAAATTTCTCTTCCCATTTTCGCATTGCTAAATCTAATTTCACTGCTAAATTCAAACAGAGCCCAATGCGCAATGCTTAGCTAATTACCTGTTTATATAGCACTTTAACAGGTTCATCATCAGTTAAATGTTAAACAAGCAAATTTTAATTGTTGTTGTTAGATGCTATCGAGTCGGTTCTGACTCAGCGACCCCATGCACAACAGAATGAAGCACTGCCCAATCCTGCGCCATCCTCAAAATCGTTGTTATGCTTGAGCTCGTTGCTGCAGCCACTGTGTCAATCCACCTCTTTGAGGATCTTCCTGTTTTCCTCTGACCCTGTACTCTGCCAAGCATGATGTTCTTCTCCAGAGACTTATCCCTCCTGACAACATGTCCAAAGTAAGTAAGACCCAGCCTCACCATCCTTGCCTCTAAGGAGCATTCTGGCCACACTTTTTCCAAGACAGACTTGTTCGTTCTTTTGGCAGTCCATGGTATATTCAATATTCTTAACCAACACCACAATTCAAAGGCGTCAACTCTTCAGTCTTCCTTATTCATTGTCCCGCTTTCACATAGGTATGATGTGATTGAAAATACCATGGCTTGGGTCAGGCACACCTTAGTCTTCAGGGTTACATCTTTGCTCTTCAACACTTTGAAGAGGTCCTTTGCAGCAGATTTGCCCAATGCAATGCGTCTTTTGATTTCTTGACTGCTGCTTCCATGGCTGTTGATTGTGGATCCAAGTAAAATGAAATCCTTGACAACTTCAATCTTTTCTCTGTTTATCATGATGTTGCTCATTGGTCCAGTTGTGAGGATTTTTGTTTTCTTTATGTTGAGGTGTAATCCATACTGAAGGCTGTGGTCTTTGACCTTCATTAGTAAGTGCTTCAAGTCCTCTTCATTTCAGCAAGCAAGGTTGTGTCATCTGCATAACACAGGTTGTTAATGAGTCTTCCTCCAATTCTGATGCCCCGTTCTTCATGTAGTCCAGCTTCTCGTACTATTTGTTCAGCATACAGATTAAATAGGGATGGTGAAAGAATACAACCCTGAGGCACACCTTTCCTGACTTTAAACCAATCAGTATTCCCTCGTTCTGTCCAAACAGCTGCCTCTTGATCTATGTAAAGGTTCCTCATGAGCACAATTAAGTGTTCTGGTATTCCCATTCTTCGCAGTGTTACCCATAGTTTGTTATAATCCACACAAGTCGAATGCCTTTGCATAGTCAATAAAACACAGGTAAACATCCTTGTGGTATTCTCTGCTTTCAGCCAGGATCCATCTGACATCAGCAATGATATCCCTGGTTTCACGTCCTCTTCTGAAACCGGCCTGAATTTCTGGCAGTTCCCTGTCGATATACTGCTGCAGTCGTTTTTGAATGATCTTCAGCAAAATTTTGCTTGCATGTGATATTAATATTGTTCTATAATTTCCACATTCAGTTGGATCACCTTTCTTGGGAATAGGCATAAATATGGATCTCTTCCAGTCAGTTGGCCAGGAAGCTGTCTTCCATATTTCGTGGCACAGACGAATGAGTACCTCCAGCGAAGCATCTGTTTGTTGAAACATATCAATCGCTATTTAACATTTAATACTGCTAGCCAATTTCACCCCTAGCCTTTCTCTGATGGTTCCAGTCTCCAGAAAAAGTAATTTAGCCGACACTTGAAAAAGTGCCCAAAAAGCTTAATATGGGGCCGTAGTGTAATTGCTACAGACACCATGAGGAATTAGCAGGTTTAGTGCTTCTCGAAAGGTTGATATGGAGCTTTAGAATACATATTTCCTCCATGTCTAGAAAGATTAGTGGCATGCTATGATTATGTTCTCCTCTGACCTAAATTGAAGACAGAGCATGGAAGAGCAGTATTTTTAGATGCTATATATGTAACCATCGAAAGAGTAACATGCTTGTGTTTTATGTGCATACGTGCATTATGTTCTAATAGTGATAATTTGGGTTGATATGGCATGGTCAGCCAGTGATGTGGAAGCACACTCACTTCCCATGGAAGGTAGTAATTACTGTCACCCCTACTTGACAGCGGAGCATCCTAAGCACAAAGGTAGAGTGCTCTGCAAACACTCCCAGCCACAGGTGGTGGCTTTTCTGCCAGAACAAAGTTTTTCTGGTCCAATGGGCACCACTGACCTCTTAAGATGCCATTTTAAGTTACAAACAAGTTTATTAAGGTAACCCAAGTTTCTACTTAAGTGTTCAGTCTTAAATTACATTCTCCTCAAGTGAGTGAAGTTAGACATAGCCACCTCAAGCCTTTCTTGTTGCAAATTATTACTGGCTACAGAGAAGGATTTGACATTACATGGTACAGCTTGTTTATTTCAAGGACCAGAATTATTGTTTTTTTAACCTTTAACATGAAAGCTTTACTGGGTTTTATACCATTTTCAGTGTTCTCTAATTTTAAAGATAAATTCACTGTTTTTGTTTGGGTAACAAACTGGTTGAAGGAATAATTATAGCTAACTCATTAATATTTCTGGCACCATTAAATACCAAAGAATACATGTATTTTCTCAGAAAAAAAAGTCATGATCTTAATGCCAAAAGTGGTTTCATTGTGCTGGGTAAAAGCACTGATAGTGTCCATCTCACTTTCTGCCTCAAAGACTGTTTGCCAATTACCAAGGTTCATTAACTCTTAACTAAAAAGACAAAGGTTGACATCTCAACAAAGAAGTAATTATGTACAGTGCTGGGCATTTTACATTTACTCAAATAATCCAAATAAAAGGTTTGAGGCTATTAAAATTTCATAGCTGACAAAAGAAGCATTTTATTGTAGAGGTAGGACATTACAGACTTCAGCTAGTCCTCACATCAGCAATTTTCACGACCTGCTGTCTGAACAAGTATAGCTGTTCCTGTGTGGAATGGATGAGCAATGCTTTGTGGAACGTTTGAACTCAGTACTATATTTGATGATAAGTTCATGTTTGACCAACTAGAACCACAGTCTTTTAAAGCAGAACTAGCCAATGTATTAAAAAAACAAACTACAAACCCACCAAAAAAGTCTACCCATGCGCACAATATTCAGCAAAGGAAAAACCCAAGATCTGACCCCAAAGAGTGGTAAGAACAAGATTCTTAAAACCATGAAGAGTTGTACCACGTAGAAAAGCAGAGGTGTTACCTCAGGTCTCCCCAGAAGAGACCGGAAAGGCTTCCCAGCAGAGGTGACATTTGAACAGCCTTAAAAAATGACTAGGAGCTTTTCACATGGATGGGATAAAAGCAGAAGAGGGGATATGGGAGCAACAGATGGAAGGTTACAGAGGCATGAGAGCATGTTGTATTTGGAAACCACAAATACTTCTGTGCTGCTGGAGGGTAACCTGCAAAGGAGAATTAATGAAAAGGGTAAAAATGAAGTAAGATGGATAGGCAGGAATTTTTAAACTTAGCAAAGAAGTTTGGATCTTATCTGGTAGATCATGGGAACCACTGAAGAATTATTAATAGTGGAATGACAAAACAGATGTGCTAGAAAAGTCAGAAAACTGTGAAGGTGAGGATGGATGGATTGTCAGGGGATTTGGGAGAAATGTAAGCTGGAGTTGAGTAAGGGGTTAGTTGTATGGGGCAGAGAGTGAGGGTCTGAGGTTGAGCAGTGATAAAGGGAATGGAGAACACAAAGTCAGGAACTTTTTAATATTTTAAAACAAAATAGTTTGTTTCCACAGTGGTTTGAATATGGTCTGGCTAGCTAGAAGATAGAAATCTAGGCAGTTGAGGGAAGCAGGAGGCAAAAGGCACAAGAGCAAAGTGATGAAAATAGAATAAAAAGAGAAGCATTCAAATGAAGGTAATGAGGAAAATATGAGTAGAGGCAGAAGGATACTAAAAGGAGAGAGCACAGAGGAGAAGATGCGGGAGACCAAATGACAGGCTGTAATCATGCAATTGGTAATTTTATAATTATTGGTAAATTTAGATTTCATGATTTACTTCCACTGAATACTATGCCTTTGACTCTATGTCTCAGATTCATGTAATGCCCAGTACAGTTCGTTTTACGTTGTCAATAATCAATATTTGTTGAATGGAAGGGAGGGAGAGAAGAAAAAGAACGAGTAGCTTTTTGGATAGCTTTGCTGTTTTATTTAGATTAAACTGAACTAAAGAAGTCTGGTGTCTGCTGAAATTGAGAAAAATAAGAGCCACCTCCCTCTCCATGGGTGTTTCAACAAATCCTGTCCTAATTAATCACCTGAAGCTTTGTTTCTAATTTGTCCCAAAAATGTCCGTGTCCTAATCCCCAGAATTTGTGAATATGTTAGGTTACGTGGCAAGGGGTAATTGAATTTGACGGTGCAATTAGGGTTGTTACTTAGCTGGCCTTAAAAATAGGGAGTTTTTTTTATCCAGTTGGGTCCAATGTAATCACAAATCCTTCAAAGAGGAAGAGGGAGGCAGAAGAGCCAGAAGGCAGGTGACTGGAGAAGAATGGTCAGAGAGATGCACTGTTGCTGGCTTTGAAGATGGAGGGAAGAGACAACAAGTCAAGAAATGTGGTAGCCTCTAGAAGACTGAAAAAGAAATGGGTTGTCCTCTAGAGCCTTCAAGAGGGAATGCAGCCCTGCCCACATCTTAATTTTAGCCCTGTCTTAGTCATCTAGTGCTGTTATAACAGAAATACAAGTGGATGGCTTTAACAAACAGAAATTTATTTTCTCACAGCCCAGTAGGCTAGAAGTCCGAATTCAGGGCATCTGCACGGCAGTTCCACTCTGTCCTATAGGGTTGCTATGAGTTGGAATCGACTCAATGGCAGTGGGTTTGGTTTGGTTTTTGGTGCTCCAGGGTAAGGCTTTCTCTCTCTGTCAGCTCTGGAGGAAGGTCCTTGTGATATATCAGTCTTCCATTGTTCTGGGAGGATCTCAGCAGGAACCTTAGGTCAAAAGGATGCGCTCTGCTTCAGGTGCTGCTTTCTTGGTGGTATGAGGTCCCCTGGCTCCGCTAGCTTCCCTTTCCTTTTATCTCTTGAGAGATAAAAGGTGGGGCAGGCCATTGGATCAGGGAAGTGACCTGAGTAAGGGTGGTGTTACAATCCCACCCTAATCCTCTCAACATAAAATTACAATCACAAAATGGAGGACAACCACAAAATACTGGGAATCTTGGCCCAACCAAATTGATACATGCATTTTGGGGGGACATAATTCAGTCCATGACAAGTCTGGTGAAATTCATGTTAGATTCCTAACCTGTACAATTGTAAGATAATAAATGGGTGTTTTTGTAAGTTTGTGGTAATTTTTTACAGTAGCAATAGAAAACTAATATGCCTTCCAACGCTCTTACCTTAAAATCCTTTGGTCAATACTCAGGAACAACCTTAACATAAAACTCAGCATTATTTCTAACCACCCTTATCTAGTTTGCCTCAGTGCTACCCTAGGCCCACTCCATTCTTGACCAGTCTCTTTGTTTTTTTCACGAGACCCTGTAGGACCCCTATTCCACCTGGACAAACATCCCTGTATCTTTGCCTTGAATATTCCTACCTCCTCAAACTAACTGAAACAGATTTTCTTTTAAATTTTATATATTTTTTGCATCTTTTTTGTAAAAGAGCCTTCTGTTTTTTCCTACTTCCTTCAACCCATGTTGCCTGGAACGGGGCTGAGTCTACCTACTTCTAGACCATTGTTCTGTAGCCTTCATTCAGCAATCCTTTTTTGAACCTCTGTGTACACTTCTTTATGCTGCTTCTCTTTGAATTCTTTGACAACATCAATGCTTTTTAACCTGCTGTGAAAATTTCTTCTCAGTGGAAATTTCTCATTTAAGAGCGTTTTCTAATGTAGCTTCCTGTTTTCCGACGAGTTTGTCATCACTTCCATTTATTCCTTATTTATTTATTAATTTTTGTCTTTTAACATTTATCTCCAGATTCATTATTCCCATTCTGACTGTTCTGTCTCCCTATCCAGACTGGACTTTATGTTAAACTCTTCAGTAATCATCAACTCTTGTCTGTTTTGCTAGCCTTCACTAATGATATTCAGCATTCTTGCTGAACAGGAATTGCTTGATAAAGAATCAACAGGTGCCAGTTATAATTTCACAGTATCATACTTCTCCTGAGGTTCTCAAACCTACTCAACAATCGTTATAGTCATCCTTATTGAACACTTTACAGCGACTGTTTTAATTTTTTTCCATTTTCCTTAAGCCTTCATCATCTTCCTAAGCCCACGCACTCTCATCGGATAACATCGCTTCTCATTTCCCCTCCCCCCCAAACTGAAGCAATCTAGAGGTACTTCATCAATGACCTGATTCAACTTATTTTGTCGTCTCTTCTCCCTCAGTAGTGATCAATAAGTAACAATTTATAAGTTTAGTGACACCCTCCCCGACAAACCAGAGCCTGTTAATTTTCATATTCTAGGCAATTGAGGAGAAGCCCTCTTGGTGCAACAGTTAAGTGCTCAGCTGCCAATCAAAGGTCTGCAGTCTGAACCCAGCAGCTGCTCTGCAGGAGAAAAGAACTGGTGGTCTAGTCCCATAAAGACTCCCACTGCCCCCACGGCCATCAAGTGGATTCCAACTCTTAATGACCCTACAGGACTGCACTGCAGGGTTTCCAAGGCTATAAATCTTTATGGAAGCGGACTGACACATCTTTATCCAGCAAACCAACTGGTAACTGGTGAGTTCAAACTGCCACCTTTATGTTAGCAGTCAAGGGCTTTAGCCACTGTGCCACCAGCCTAGGAAACTGGGGCAGCCCTGCTGTGAGTCAAAATCAACTGAGTGGCATATACCAAGGACAGGGCAGCTGAGGATGGAAGAGTATAGACATTCCTCACCTCTTAAAAATAGATCAAATGCTTTGAGCATTAGGATTCTTAAAATCCAGTTTCAGAAGCAGGAGCCTATCTTCCAAGTGAACAGACTGCCAGTAGCTCAATGCCTTCTTGTACCCTACAATCTCTGGTGTGGGACTAAAAAAGCCAAATACACACCAAGGAGTTTACCTAATGAATGCTACTAAATTGGGGAGCTACTAGCCAGGGATTTTCTTTGTTGCTGTTTTCATATGCAATTCTATACTGTCTGTGCTGTCTAATTTTCTTTGTCCCCTTTATTATTTCCCTTAATTTATGTCATAAGAATTTCATCTATTTAATTGCTAAAATTTGGCTTTTCCCATCTATTTCAATAACTACCTCCATGGTTACTTAAATTGCTGTGAAATACTCTAGATTATTGAAAAATATCTAGGCATTCATATTTCTGGTACAATTTATCCAGAGAAACTTACCTAGATTGTCCTTTCTGGCAATCTTTATATTTATAACAATATGAAAGAAATCCCTTTGAAACTGGCCCTTTTTGCGTGATGATAAAATAACCCTTCAGGATTATTAAACGCTTTGTCCCTGAAGCATTTACTAACAATGAATGAAGGAATACTCATTTGAATGCTGCACATTTCATTTATTCAGCAAATAATTATTCCATACCTAACATGTTCAATGCAGTAGAGATGTGGCAATGAACAAGACATGCAGGTCCTTCTCTTCAATGACTTCTAAGTTTAGCAAGGGAGAAAAATATTAAGTGAACGATTATTCAAATAATTATTTAGTCACAATTAATGTTATTTAAAAAGGCATATGGTGTTGTAAAAGTATACACTGGGGACTAAGTCAATATGCAAGGGACCCTGGTGGTATAGTGGTTAAGTTCTCAGCTGCTGACAGAAAGGTCGGAGATTCAAACCTACCAGCCACTCCACGAGAGAAAAAATGTGGCAGTCTGCTTCCATAAATCCTTGGAAACTCTATGGGGCAGCTCTAACCTGTCCTATAAAGTCACCATGAGTCAGAGTCAACTCAATGGCAACAGTTTTGGGTTTACGTTAATATAACGGGTCAAAAAAAGCTTCCTTGATGAACTGTCATTTGAGCTAAGACTCAAAGATAAATCAGTATTAATCATGTGAAAACTGTGCATATGTGTGTTTTGAGAGGGTTGGATGTAAAAGCCTAAAGTTTTGTCAACTTGAACAATTGGAATAGGAGTATGTGCCAGTTATTTGTCTGTAGTTCTCAGTTCCATTCCTGACCTTCTGTGTTCTACACTGAATCACAGGGGTTGGAAGCCTGCAAACTACATTTTCCAGCCTCCTTTGTCAGCTCACTTACATTAAATTCTGCCACCAGGCAGCACTGGCACAATATTAGAAGGAAGGTGTCTTAGGCAGGGTTCTATAGACAAGCAAAACCAGTAAATCAAAGAATGTATATAGAAAGAGATTTATATTAAAGAAATGGTTCACATGGCTATAGAGGCTGTAACATCCCAAGTCCAAGGGTCAGGATGGAGGCTTCTCCTGTTTCACACAGCCACAGGGGTGTGAACAAAGATCAGCAAGTCAGACAACAGAGCTCTGGCTCACAGGCTGCAAAGACCAATGAATCACAAGATCAGAAAGCAAGATGGCAGTTAACCTCCTAGTTCAAGTCCCAAGAACCAGGTGTCAGGCAAACAAGAGCCAGCTGCAGGATCCAGAGCAAGCAAAAGCCCATAAGCCTTGCCAGAAAGTCTACCTATACTGGACGCACGCCACATCCCCAAGGAAACTCCCATTCAACTGATTGTCTACTCACAGCAGATCCCACCATAGAGGTGATCACATAATATCAGGTCTCATACAATTCCCCACCCTCTAACACAAAAATGTTTTACCAACAAGTCCAGAGTCATTGACACTTCTGCCTTACTAGGTCCAATGAGAATAATGTCATCAATATAACGGATCAGTGTGACATCTTGTGGAAGGGAAAGGCGATCAAGTTCCCTGTGTACTAAATTATGGCATAGGGCAGGAGAGGTGATATAGCTATGAGGTAGGACATTGAAGTTGTATTATTGGCCTTGCCAGCTGAAGGTACACTGCTTCTGGCCATCCTTCAAAACAGGTATGGAGAAAAAGACATTAGCCAGATCAACAGCTGCATACCAGGTACCAGGAGATGTATTAATTTGCTCAAGCAATAAAACTACATCTCGAACAGCACTTGCAATTGGAGCCACCACCTGGTTAAATTTTCGATAATCCACTATCATTCTCCAAGACCCATCTGTTTTTTGCACAGGCTAAATAGGCAAGTTGAATGGGGACATGGTGGAAATCACCACTCTTGCATCCTTCAAGTCCTTGATGGTGGCAATAATCTCTGTAATCCCTCCAGGAATGCAGTATTGCTTTTGGTTTACTATTTTCCTAGGTAGGGGCAGTTCTAATTGCTCCCAGTTGGCTTTTCCTATCACAATAGCCCTAACTCTTTTGTCAGGGATCCAATGTGGGGGTTCTGCCAGTTGCTAAGTATTATCTATTTCAATTATGCATTCTGGAATCGGAGAAATCACTATAGGATGGGCTCGGGGACACATTGGACCTACTGTGAGATGGACATGAACTAAAACACCATTAATAACCTGCCCTTCATATGCCCCCACTCTGGTGAGCCACAGTACCATTTTGGGTCCCCTGGAATTAGTGTCGGTTCAGAGCCAGTATCCAGCAATCCCCAAGTAGTCTGATTATTTCCTTTTCCCCAATGTATAGTCACTTTTGTAAAAGGCCTTAGATCCCTTTGGGGAAGGCTGGGAGAAAGATTAACAGTATAAATTTTGGCAATGTAGTGAGGTCCTTCCTCAAGGGGACGCGGCATTTCCTTCATTCAAGAGGTTGTGGGTCTTTAAAACTCGCTTTTCTCTGGGAATTGATTAAGGAGCCCAAACTCTATTCTGGCAATTTGAGTTAGACTGCTGTTTGCTTAACCTAGAATTCTTCTGCTTGTACAGATGAAGTAAATATTTAGTAGATTTTCTATCTATTTCACTCCTAGATATACCATGACCGGGTAGCTAACTCCACAAATCCATACGAGTCAGACTATTCTGGTTACTATTTCGGCTCTGCTATCCACCCATCTGGAAACTCTGGTGGTGTAGTGGTTAAGTGCTATGGCTATTAACCCAGAGGTTGGCAGTTTGAATCCACCAGGCGCTCCTTGGAAACTCTGTGGTGCAGTTCTACTCTGTCCTATAGGGTCCTATGAGTCAGAATCAACTCGACGGCACTGGGTTATCCACCCATCTTGTCTTTGTCGGTTGTGTGCTGCCACTTGGCCCCCACCACCGCAGGATCCAATCAGCCCCTTTGTAGTTAAAAACAAACAAACAAATCTACTGTCATTGAGTCCAACTCATAGTGACCCATTGTGGAAACCCTGGTGGTATAATGGTTAAGAGCTATGGCTCCTAACCAAAAAGTCAGCAGTTTGAATTCACCAGGCACTCCTTGGAAACTCTATGAGGCATTGTAGTTAGGTGTCTTAATTCAGTTAGGGCAGTAAAAAAAAAAAAAAAAAATTTTTTTTTTTTGTCAAATCTGACTTACATAAAATAGCAATCACACAAGGCTTCAAGGATCTGGGGCTCCCTCCATAAATTATTTCCCTCCTATTTTGTAAAAGGCGTGTCCTCTGGGCACTCTATAGGTGGGTCTATAGGTTTAACCTGATAAATTTACTCTAACATGCCAATTTTCCTAAACCTTTAGATACCTTCTTTTTAGGTGAAGGGAAGGACAACACACAATACAGGGGAAGTCAGCACAACTGAACTAAACCAAAAGCTAAAAAGTTTCCTGAAAACAACCAAACACTTCAAGGGACAGAGTAGCAGGGGCAGGGGTCTGGGAACCATGGTTTCAGGGGACGTCTGGGTCAATTGACATAATAAAATCTATTAAGAAAACATTCTGCATCCAACTTTGGTGAGTGGTGTCCGGGGTCTTAAAAGCTAACAAGTGGCCATCTAAGATGAGTCAATCTGTCCCAAATCACCTGGAGCAAAGGAGAATGAAGAACACCAAGACACTAGGAAAATATGAGCCCAAGAGACAGAAAGGGCCACATAAACCAGAGACTCCATCAGCTTGAGACTGGAAAAACTAGATGGTACCTGATAGGGAACAAAACAGAGCCCCTGATGCAGCAGGAGAAAAGTGGGGTGCAGAACTCAAATTCTAGTAAAAAGACTAGGTTTAGTGGTCTGACTGAGGCTAGAGGGACCCCTGAAAACACGGCCCCCGGACTCTCTGTGAGCCCAAAACTAAACCCATTCCCAAAGCCGACTCTTCAGACAAAGATTAGGCTGAACTGTAAAACAGAAAATGATACTGGTGAGGAGTGTGCTTCTTAGCTCAAGTAGACACATAAGACTAAGTTGGCAGCTCCTGTCCGGAGGTGAGATGAGAAGACAGAGGGGGACGGTAGCTGGGTGAATGGATACAGGAAATACACGGCAGAGAGGAGGGGGCTTTCACATTATGGGGAGAGCAAACTAGGGTTACATAGCAATGTGTGTATAAGTTTTTGTATGAGAAACTGACTTGAATGGTAAACTTTCACTTAAAGCACAACAAATAAATAAATAGATACCGTCTTCTACAATACACCAAGGCAGATCTGGTACTTCAAACTGATTTAGTGCAGGCCACCATGTAATCCATGCTTCAGCAACCCAACTAAATAAACTATTAGATCCTTTCCTAAATTCTGAAGACGAAACATTGAATGAAGAATCTGTACTTAGTGGACCCATATCAGTAAACTCAGACTGATCCATTTTTAAGTTCCTTGCACCATTATCCCACAACCTTAACAGCCATTGCTGTGCATGTTCCCCAGGTTTCTGTTTGAACATATTAGAAATGTCAAGCAGTTCTTTTGGAATGTAGCGTACCCCCTCCTGGGTCACACTTTGTACTTCAACTTTCGGACTCACGGGGATTTAAGCCTACTTATGGGTCCAAAAAAAAAAAAAATTTTTTTTTTTTTTTTTTTTTTTTGTGGGTCTAGAAGCAAAAGTGGGTGGTGGAGATGTCTTTTGAGAACATTCAGCATTGTCTTGTAAGGCATTTGCCTTAGGCAATACCCCAGGCAATGACTCACACAAATGCTCTTTCGATACAGCTGAGTTAATCTCATCAGATGGGGGTGGAGGGGCTAGTGGTTTTACTGAGGAGGGTGGCTTCGCAGACAAAGATGGAATAATCTCTTCAGATGGGAGTGAAAGGGAGAGTGCTCATTCTGTTGGCAGGACTGAATCAGTGGAATTTAGGGGCTTCATGTCCCAGTTTTCTGATTATCTGTCCCTATGTCCTCATCCCAAGTTTCAGGATCGGATTTCTTCCCAATCAGTGCCCTCTCTTTAACTTCAGACACCACTTAAGGTTGGGAATTGAATTGGTGTTGTGATTCAGCCACTCTTATGATAAGACTCTGGGTTTTGTTTTCAGCAATATCAGCTCTGTTACTAGAGGAACTAAGACTTTCTTTAAGGCACAAGTGGAAACTTTGTGGTCTTTTATGCAGCACTTGAGGTTTGACTTTGAAGCCCTGAGTTCATCTTTCTTTCACCATCTTTTCTAGCGAAAGTAGGACCGACCAACAAGCTTCCTTATACTTCTCGTTATGACAAAACCGTAGAATGGTATCAAACATGTGATTACTTAGAGCCTTGCGTTTCACCAATACCTGATCTATTGGTGGTGATATTTTGCATATTTCTAGTGTCACCTCATGCCATGGATTAGCAGTGCCTTCTTTACTACTGGAAGTAGAGTCATCAATATCTGTAAGACCAACCAGACTTGAAAATGAATTAACAAACTTATCCTTACAATTTTTTTTTTCTTTAGAACCACTCCCCATTTGGTTGGTGATCCAAACCAATTCAGAAATTATAGAACAATATCATTAATATCACATGCAAGCAAAATTTTGCTGAAGATCATTCAAAAACGGCTGCAGCAGTATATCAACAGGGAACTGCTACAAATTCAGGCTGGTTTCAGAAGAGGACATGGAACCAGGGATACCATTGCTAATGTCAGATGGATACTGGCTGAAAGCAGAGAACACCGGAAGGATGTTTGCCTGTATTTTATTGACAATGCAAAGGCATTAGACTGTGTCAATCATAACAAATTATGGATAAAATTGTGAAGAATGGGAATTCCAGAACACTTAATTGTGCTCATGAGGAACCTTTATATAGATCAAGAGGCAGTTGTTCGAACAGAACAAGAGGATACTGATTGGTATAAAGTCAGGAAAGGTGTGTGCCAGGGTTATATTCTTTCACCATGCCTATTCAATCTGTATGCTGAGCAAATAATCATAGAAGCTGGACTATATGAAGAACGGGGCATCAGGATTGGAGGAAGACTCATTAACAACCTGCATTATGCAGATGACACAACCTTGCTTGCTAAAAGTAAAAAGGACTTGAAGCTCTTACTAATGAAGAACAAAGACCACAGCCTTCAGTATGGATTACACCTCAACATAAAGAAAACAAAAATCCTCACAACTGGACCAGTGAGCAACATCATGATAAACAGAGAAAAGATTGAAATTGTCAAGGATTTCATTTTACTTGGATCCACAATCAACAGCCATGGAAGCAGCAGTCAAGAAATCAAAAGACGCATTGCATTGGGCAAATCTGCTGCAAAGGACCTCTTTAAAGTGTTGAAGAGCAAAGATGTCACCCTGAAGACTAAGGTGCGTCTGACCCAAGCCATGGTATTTTCAATTGCATCATATGTATATAAAAGCCGGACAATGAATAAGGAAGACTGAAGAAGAATTGACGCCTTTGAATTGTGGTGTTGGCGAAGAATATTGAATAAACCATGGACTGCCAAAAGAACGAACAAGTCTGTCTGGGAAGAAGTACAACCAGAATGCTCCTTAGAGGCAAGGATGGCGAGACTGCATCTTACGTACTTTGGAAATGTTGTCAGGAGGGGTCAGTCCCTGGAGAAGGACATCATGCTTGGCAGAGTACAGGGTCAGCGGAAAAGAGGAAGAACCTCAACGAGGTGGATTGACACAGTGGCCGCAGCAATGAGCTCAAGCATAACAATGATTGTGAGGATGGCACAGGATCGGGCAGTGATTCACTCTGTTGTGATAGGGTCGCTATGAGTCAGAATCGACGCAACGGCACCTAACAGCAACAACAACAGGATCACTCCCGGTACCAAGTATCTTAGGCTGGTTTCTCTAGAGAAGCAAAACCAGTAAAGCATGTAAATATATTAACAGAGATTTACATTAAGGAAGTGGTTCAAGTGGTTGTAGAGGCTGGAACATCCCAATTTCGTGGGTCAGGCTGGGGGCTTCTCCTGATTTACATATCCACAGTTGCTGACAATCCCAAGATTGGCAGATCAGACAGCAGGGCTCTTGCTCACAGGCTGCAAAGACCAACAAATCCCAAGAATGGCAGACAAGACAGCAGGTAAGCTGCTACCTCAAGTCCCAAGAACTGGAGATCAGAATAACAGGAGCCAGCTGCAGGATCCAGAGAAAGCAAGAGCCCACAAGCCTTGCCAGAAAGTCCACCTATATTGGAAGCAGGCCACATCCCCAGGGAAATTCCCTTTCACCTAACTGGCTGCTCACAGCAGATCCCATCGTGGAGGTATCACATTATATCAAATCTCATCATGGAGGTGATTACATCATTATATGACTGCCAAGCTACATCACAACTGCCAAACCACTGAGCATCATGTCTTAGACAAGTTGACACACAACCTTAACCATCACAGTAGGAAAAATGAAGTCATTTTTTCCCCCTGCCCCTGGTAACTCCAGGAGAGTCAACAGAGGTTTTCAGGAGTATCTGTAGCAAGACAGGCACTTGTGTAGTTACGGCAGCAGTAGGAACAGGCACAGTGCCTCCAGCATATGAAAGGAAAGTGAAGACTAGTAGAATCTGGCCCAGGGAGGATAGTAGCTTCTTATTCAGGTAATATCTCACTCATTGAGATGGTTCTTGGTTTTTGTTTTTCTGACTGGATTGACTAATACAGAAGAGAGAATTGGTTTGACTAATACAAAGGAGTGGCATAAGAGTCTAGAGAGGTAGAAAGGGGACAGATAAAGCAGATTCTTATAGGCCATGTTACATATTCTGGACTTCATCCTAATGGTAATGGGAAGGGATTGAAGGATTTTCAATAGCGAATCAACATGATCAATTCTCTATTTTTGAATGAAAAAGCAACCTGACTACCATAGGGAGAATAGGTTGGTGAGAGTAAAGTGAACGTAGAGATCAGTTAAGTGATTATAGTAATTCAGACAAGAAATGATGGAGGTTACATCCATAGTGCTGAAAATAGAGAAGATGACAAAGATGAGATAGAATTGGTGGGGCTTGAGGGATTGGTTGGATTTCAGGGGTAAGAGGGACAAAGCCAAAAATGATTTTAAAGATTTCTGACAGAAGCACTAGGTAGGTAGAGAGTGATGCCATTCACTGAATTAAGACAGCTGTGGAGCAAATATCATAACTTCGAATTTGAGGTATAAATGAAAGATCCAAGAAAATATTTTGGGTAGACAGTTGAATAGGCAGGTACAGAACAGGTAACAATCGGCTTATGCTAGAAAAATAAGTTTAGAGGCTATCAGCAAATTGATTATATCCCAAACCATGTAAGTACATGAGGTCCCTTGGTACATAATTGTAACATGAGAAGATAAAGACTAATCATAAGAAGTGGGAATATTTAAATGACACAGTGAAGAAAAGGAAGAGCCAGCAACGGAGTCAGAGGAGTTGCCAGAGAAGAAAAAGGGAAACTATGTATACAGTGGTGTAAAAAGCAAGGGACAAGGTGTTTCTAGATAGAGAGGATAGTCAATTAGGTTGAACGCTACGGTTAAAATATGAACATTGGTAATCTTAGGAAGAGCAAGTAACAGAAATAGCTAATATAAGTAAAAATTGAATTTATTTTTAAAAATATTAGGTAGTTCACTGAATCTCTGGGGGGCTTGATAAACCAGACTGGAAACCACTAGCCAGAAACAGTGCCCAAAATCACAGTGGGTAATCAGGAGAGGATAATACTGATTCGGCCACTGGGAACTAGATGCCATATGTGGCATCAAAGGCTTGAATTGTGCACTGGATGCCAGCTCCTACACTTGAAGCTCTCAGTCTTCCTGCAACCACTGCCATCACCAGGGTTTCTTGACTGCCGTGTGATTCATTGGTCAGTGCATCTGCCATCTAGTGGTGGAAATGGGAGCTAGACGGAAATCAACGGTGGAATGGAGGATGAGGAGGGTATGAGAACAACGAGTATAGGTAACTCAAGTCATGTAGCTGTGAGAGAAAAATGATAGAGCAGTAACTGCAAAGCAACACGTTATCCACAGAGGGTTTTTCAAAATTAGAAGAATCTATTGGATAGGGAGAGACTGATGATATCAGGGAGTTAGAAAATAATTTCAAATGTAAGATTGAGTAAGAAAACAATAATGTTTACTATCACCTTTACTGTTTGACATTATTCTGGGGATACTAAATAAAGAAAATAAACAAGAGAAAAAAACTAGAGGTTTAAATATTAGAAGGGAAGAAGTTAAATTATCACTATTTGCAGGTAATGTAATTGTACACCTGAAAATTCCATGACAATTAACTAAAAACCTAAAACCTCAGAAACTCAGTAAGGTGACAAAATTAATATACAGAAATTAGTAGCCTTCATATGTTGAAATAACAACAAGTTGGGAGATCTAACACAAGACAAGACCCACTTATAATAACAATAAAAATTATAAAATGACTAGAAATGATCTGAACTAGAAATGTGTAAAATTTATATGAAGAATATTTTAAAAACAGAAACCATAAAAGTAGTAGAGAAAACCATAAGAATTTTTTTCTCATAATCTTGGAGAAGAGTTTTCTAAGCATATCACAAAAGCCAGAAACCATAAAACTAAAATTTTAATTAATTTACCTCTTAAAAATCTTCTGCATAGCCAAAAAATATATATATATAGCAACTCATATTACAAAAATCTGTCTTTACATATAAATAACCCCTACAAATCAATTAAAAACAAAACAAAACCAGAGAGCATGATGGGAAAATAGTAAAAGGATGTGAACGGAGTTCACAGAAAAGGAATTACAAATGGCTTTTAAATATTTGACAAGATGCTTAATCTTGCTCATAAGAGAAATACATAATAAGAGCAATATACTATATTGTCAATTTCTACCTACGAAAAAAAAGTATGTAGGTAAAAACCTTTTTGAAGGACTTCTGTTGGGTGAGTGTTATCACTCTGTTGTAGGGTAAAAACATCACAAAACTTAATAAAGCAAAAAGAAAATTTTGTTCGGTATATATTCAAAAAGGCAAAAGCAGGAAGTGGTCAAGCATGCTGCCAGAGTCATGTCTGCCCGAGTCCGAAGAATATTACAGAATAGGCAAGAATGGGAAAACCGACAAACATGCTGCCACAGCCATGTCTGCCTGACTCCAAGGAACATTACAGAGTCATCAGTATATATTAACATTACTAATGGACAAAATCATTGAAAGCTTCACCTTTTCACATATTGGCTAGAGACTGGGATCCTACATTTTGAATCACCTTTCTTAACCATCGTTGGTACAGTTTTCAGTAACGGACAGTCAGGGAGGTCTTCATTGTCCAACAAATTTTCTGTTCACTAAATGCTAATAGAAAAAGATAAGGGTGGAAAGTCTTTTGTGTTCTGTTTGATTTCTCCAGTTCAACTTATGTGAAAGTTTCCCTAAAAGGTATTTTCCAATATTATCCTATCTATTGTCTTTATACCTCAGGGCCCAGTTGATGTGTACTTGTAAATCCTTGTGAGCCCAACTCCAGCTGGGTCACATTCCTTATGCTCAAGGACAGGGAATTATGATTCCTATATTATCTCCTAAATAATTCCCTCCTTTTGATCAGAGATTGGAGATAACAATTCCGTCCCTCAGGGAGTTTGGATATGTCTGTGGAGAAGCCATGACCATGCCTTGGACAAGTTGTGCTGGTTTCCCCAGTATTGTGTACTGTCTTAGCCTTCACCAAAGTTAGCACTTATCTATTGTCTACTTAGTGTTTTTTCATCCCCACCCCTCCCCTCCCTCCTAACCATCAAAGATTGTTTCTTTTTGTGCATAAACCTTTTTATGAATTTTTATAGTAGTGGTTTCATACAATATTTGGCCTTCTGTGATTGACTTATTTCACTCAGCATGATGCCCTCCAGATTCATCCACGTTGAGATGTTTTGCAGATTCATCATTGTTATTTATTCTCACGTAATACTCCATTGCGTGTATGTACCATAGTTTTTTTTAACCGTTCATCCGTTGAGGGGCATCTAGGTTGTTACTATCTTTTGCTATTGTGAACAATGCTGCAATGAACATGGGTGTGCATATGTATATTTGTGTGGCGACTCTTATTTCTCTAGGGTATATTCCTAGGGGTGGGATTGCTGGATCATATGGTATTTCTATTCCTAGAAACAGAAGGAAGCCTCATATCATTTTCAAAAATGGTTGTATCATTTTGCATTCCCACCAGCAGTGCATAAAAGTTCCGATCTCCCCACAGCCTCTCCAATGTTTGTTATTTTCTGTTTTTTTGATTGGTGCCAGTAATGCCAGGGTTAGATGGTATCTCATTGTGGTTTTGATTTCCATTTCTCTAATTAAGACAGGGAGCAAAGGCCCTGAGATCAGAGGGTGCCTGTTTGAGAAATAACGAAGAGACTGGTGTGGTTAGAGGAGAAGCAAATAAAAGAGAAATAGGCGGGAGGCGGAGCCAAGATGGCGGACTAGGCAGACGCTACCTCGGATCCCTCTTACAACAAAGACACGGAAAAACAAGTGAATCGATCACATACATAACAATCTACGAACCCTGAACAACAAACACAGATTTAGAGACGGAGAACGAACTAATACGGGGAAGCAGCGATTGTTTCCAGAGCCTGGAGCCAGCATACCAGTCAGGTACGGCACAAGCACAGAGACCTGCTCCACCCCCCTGAACTAACCCCGGGAGGGGGACTAGCCGGTTCCACGGGCGGCGTGGGACGCAGCCGTTAGGAGAAGTCCCCGGGAGGCAGTGACTGATCTTGGAGCAGAAAGAGCAGCATCCGAGCCGGGGAACCGTCCCACAGGGATTTGGACTGCACGCAGGCGGCTTCATTAACATCTGAATAGCCTGAGCCAGAGGGAGAACTCTGATAGAGATCTGACTGCAGTTTTTTTTTAGCGGATTTTCTGGAAAAACTAGTTTCCCAGTGATGGCTCGGAGACAACAATCCATATCAAACCACTTAAAGAAGCAGACCGTGACAGCTTCTCCAACTCCCCAAACAAAAGAATCAAAATCTTTCCCAAATGAAGATACAATTTTGGAATTATCAGATACAGAATATAAAAAACTAATTTACAGAATGCTTAATGATATCACAAATGAAATTAGGATATCTGCAGAAAAAGCCAAGGAACACACTGATAAAACTGTTGAAGAACTCAAAAAGATTATTCAAGAACATACTGGAAAAATTAATAAGTTGCAAGAATCCATAGAGAGACAACATGTAGAAATCCAAAAGATTAACAATAAAATAACAGAATTAGACAACACACTAGGAAGTCAGAGGAGCAGACTCGAGCAATTAGAATGCAGACTGGGACATCTGGAGGACCAGGGAATCAACACCAACATAGCTGAAAAAAAATCAGATAAAAGAATTAAAAAAAATGAAGAAACCCTAAGAATTATGTGGGACTCTATCAAGAAGGATAACCTGCGGGTGATTGGAGTCCCAGAACAGGGAGGGGGGACAGAAAACACAGAGAAAATAGTTGAAGAACTTCTGACAGAAAACTTCCCTGACATCATGAAAGACGAAAGGATATCTATCCAAGATGCTCATCGAACCCCATTTAAGATTGATCCAAAAAGAAAAACACCAAGACATATTATCATCAAACTCACCAAAACCAAAGATAAACAGAAAATTTTAAAAGCAGCCAGGGAGAAAAGAAAGGTTTCCTTCAAGGGAGAATCAATAAGAATATGTTCTGACTACTCAGCAGAAACCATGCAGGCAAGAAGGGAATGGGACGACATATACAGAACACTGAAGGAGAAAAACTGCCAACCAAGGATCATATATCCAGCAAAACTCTCTCTGAAATATGAAGGCGAAATTAAGATATTTACAGACAAACACAAGTTTAGAGAATTTGCAAAAACCAAACCAAAGCTACAAGAAATACTAAAGGATATTGTTTGGTCAGAGAACCAATAATATCAGATATCAGCACAACACAAGGTCACAAAACAGAACGTCCTGATATCAACTCAAATAGGGAAATCACAAAAACAAACAAATTAAGATTAATTAAAAAAAAAATACACATAACAGGGAATCATGGAAGTCAATAGGTAAAAGATCACAATAATCAAAAAGAGGGACTAAATACAGGAGGCATTGAACTGCCATATGGAGAGTGATACAAGGCGATATAGAACAATACAAGTTAGGTTTTTACTTAGAAAAATAGGGGTATATAATGAGGTAACCACAAAAAGGTATAACAACTCTATAACTCAAGACAAAAACCAAGAAAAACGTAACGACTCAACTAACATAAAGTCAAACACTATGAAAGTGAGGATCTCACAATTTACTAAGAAAAACGCCTCAGCACAAAAAAGTATGTGGAAAAATGAAATTGTCAACAACACACATAAAAAGGCATCAAAATGACAGCACTAAAAACTTATTTATCTATAATTACCCTGAATGTAAATGGACTAAATGCACCAATAAAGAGACAGAGAGTCACAGACTGGATAAAGAAACACGATCCATCTATATGCTGCCTACAAGAGACACACCTTAGACTTAGAGACACAAACAAACTAAAACTCAAAGGATGGAAAAAAGTATATCAAGCAAACAATAAGCAAAAAAGAAGAGGAGTAGCAATATTAATTTCTGACAAAATAGACTTTAGACTTAAATCCACCACAAAGGATAAAGAAGGACACTATATAATGATAAAAGGGACAATTGATCAGGAAGACATAACCATATTAAATATTTACGCACCCAATGACAGGGCTGCAAGATATATAAATCAAATTTTAACAGAACTGAAAAGCGAGATAGATACCTCCACAATTATAGTAGGAGACTTCAACACACCCCTTTCGGAGAAGGACAGGACATCCAGTAAGAAGCTCAACAGAGACACGGAAGATCTAATTACAACAATCAACCAACTTGACCTCATTGACTTATACAGAACTCTCCACCCAACTGCTGCAAAATATACTTTTTTTTCTAGCGCACATGGAACATTCTCTAGAATAGACCACATATTAGGTCATAAAACAAACCTTTGCAGAGTCCAAAACATCGAAATATTACAAAGCATCTTCTCAGACCACAAGGCAATAAAACTAGAGATCAATAACAGAAGAACGAGGGAAAAGAAATCAAATACTTGGAAAATGAACAATACCCTCCTGAAAAAAGACTGGGTTATAGAAGACATCAAGGAGGGAATAAGGAAATTCATAGAAAGCAACGAGAATGAAAATACTTCCTATCAAAACCTCTGGGACACAGCAAAAGCAGTGCTCAGAGGTCAATTTATATCAATAAATGCACACATACAAAAAGAAGAAAGAGCCAAAATCAGAGAACTGTCCCTACAACTTGAACAAATAGAAAGTGAGCAACAAAAGAATCCATCAGGCACCAGAAGAAAACAAATAATAAAAATTAGAGCTGAACTAAATGAATTAGAGAACAGAAAAACAATTGAAAGAATTAACAAAGCCAAAAGCTGGTTCTTTGAAAAAATTAACAAAATTGATAAACCATTGGCTAGACTGACTAAAGAAATACAGGAAAGGAAACAAATAACCCGAATAAGAAATGAGAAGGACCACATCACAACAGAACCAAATGAAATTAAAAGAATCATTTCAGATTATTATGAAAAATTGTACTCTAACAAATTTGAAAACCTAGAAGAAATGGATGAATTCCTTGAAAAACACTACCTACCTAAACTAACACATTCAGAAGCAGAACAACTAAATAGACCCATAACAAAAAAAGAGATTGAAACGGTAATCAAAAAACTCCCAACAAAAAAAAGTCCTGGCCCGGACGGCTTCACTGCAGAGTTCTACCAAATTTTCAGAGAAGAGTTAACACCACTACTACTAAAGGTATTCCAAAGCATAGAAAATGACGGAATACTACCCAACTCATTCTATGAAGCCACCATCTCCCTGATACCAAAACCAGGTAAAGACATTACAAAAAAAGAAAATTATAGACCTATATCCCTCATGAACATTGATGCAAAAATCCTCAACAAAATTCTAGCCAATAGAATCCAACAACACATCAAAAAAATAATTCACCCTGATCAAGTGGGATTTATACCAGGTATGCAAGGCTGGTTTAATATCAGAAAAACCATTAATGTAATCCATCACATAAATAAAACAAAAGACAAAAACCACATGATCTTATCAATTGATGCAGAAAAGGCATTTGACAAAGTCCAACACCCATTTATGATAAAAACTCTTACCAAAATAGGAATTGAAGGAAAATTCCTCAACATAATAAAGGGCATCTATGCAAAGCCAACAGCCAATATCACTCTAAATGGAGAGAACCTGAAAGCATTTCCCTTGAGAACGGGAACCAGACAAGGATGCCCTTTATCACCGCTCTTATTCAACATCGTGTTGGAAGTCTTAGCCAGGGCAATCAGGCTAGACAAAGAAATAAAAGGTATCCGGATTGGCAAGGAAGAAGTAAAGTTATCACTATTTGCAGATGACATGATTATATACACAGAAAACCCTAAGGAATCCTCCAGAAAACTACTGAAACTAATAGAAGAGTTTGGCAGAGTCTCAGGTTATAAAATAAACATACAAAAATCACTTGGATTCCTCTACATCAACAAAAAGAACACCGAAGAGGAAATAACCAAATCAATACCATTCACGGTAGCCCCCAAGAAGATAAGATACTTAGGAATAAATCTTACCAAGGATGTAAAAGACCTATACAAAGAAAACTACAAAGCTCTACTACAAGAAATTCAAAAGGACATACTTAAGTGGAAAAACATACCTTGCTCATGGATAGGAAGACTTAACATAGTAAAAATGTCTATTCTACCAAAAGCCATCTATACATTTAACGCACTTCCGATCCAAATTCCAATGTCATATTTTAAGGGGATAGAGAAACAAATCACCAATTTCATATGGAAGGGAAAGAAGCCCCGGATAAGCAAAGCACTACTGAAAAAGAAGAAGAAAGTGGGAGGCCTCACCTTACCTGACTTCAGAACCTATTATACAGCCACAGTAGTCAAAACAGCCTGGTATTGGTACAACAACAGACACATAGACCAATGGAACAGAATTGAGAACCCAGACATAGATCCATCCACGTATGAGCAGCTGATATTTGACAAAGGACCAGTGTCAATTAACTGGGGAAAAGACAGCCTTTTTAACAAATGGTGCTGGCATAACTGGATATCCATTTGCAAAAAAATGAAACAGGACCCATACCTCACACCATGCACAAAAACTAACTCCAAGTGGATCAAAGACCTAAACATAAAGACTAAAACGATAAAGATCATGGAAGAAAAAATTGGGACAACCCTAGGAGCCCTAATACAAGGTATAAACAGAATACAAAACATTACCAAAAATGATGAAGAGAAACCCGATAACTGGGAGCTCCTAAAAATCAAACACCTATGCTCATCTAAAGACTTCACCAAAAGAGTAAAAAGACCACCTACAGATTGGGAAAGAATTTTCAGCTATGACATCTCCGACCAGCGCCTGATCTCTAAAATCTACATGATTCTGTCAAAACTCAACCACAAAAAGACAAACAACCCATTCAAGAAGTGGGCAAAGGATATGAACACACATTTCTCTAAAGAAGATATTCAGGCAGCCAACAGATACATGAGAAAATGCTCTCGATCATTAGCCATTAGAGAAATGCAAATTAAAACTACGATGAGATTCCATCTCACACCAGCAAGGCTGGCATTAATCCAAAAAACACAAAATAATAAATGTTGGAGAGGCTGCGGAGAGATTGGAACTCTCATACACTGCTGGTGGGAATGTAAAATGGTACAACCACTTTGGAAATCTATCTGGCGTTATCTTAAACAGTTAGAAATAGAACTACCATACAACCCAGAAATCCCACTCCTCGGAATATACCCTAGAGATACAAGAGCCTTCATACAAACAGATATATGCACACCCATGTTTATTGCAGCTCTGTTTACAATAGCAAAAAGTTGGAAGCAACCAAGGTGTCCATCAACGGATGAATGGGTAAATAAATTGTGGTATATTCACACAATGGAATACTACGCATCGATAAAGAACAGTGACGAATCTCTGAAACATTTCATAACATGGAGGAACCTGGAAGGCATTATGCTGAGCGAAATGAGTCAGAGGCAAAAGGACAAATACTGTATAAGACCACTATTATAAGATCTTGAGAAATAGAAAACCTGAGAAGAACACATACTTTTGTGGTTACGAGGGGGGGAGGGAGGGAGGGTGGGAGAGGGTTTTTTTATTGATTAATCAGTAGATAAGAACTGCTTTAGGTGAAGGGAAAGACAACACTCAATACATGGAAGGTCAGCCTAATTGGACTGGACCAAAAGCAAAGAAGTTTCCGGGATAAAATGAATGCTTCAAAGCTCAGCGGAGCAAGCGCGGGGGTCTGGGGAACATGGTTTGCGGGGACTTCTAAGTCAATTGGCAAAATAATTCTATTATGAAATCATTCTGCATCCCACTTTGAAATGTGGCGTCTGGGGTCTTAAATGCTAACAAGCAGCCATCTAAGATGCAGCAATTGGTCTCAACCCACCTGGAGCAAAGGAAAATGAAGAACACCAAGCCCACATGACAACTAAGAGCCCAAGAGACAGAAAGGGCCACATGAACCAGAGACCTACATCATCCTGAGACCAGAAGAACTAGTTGGTGCCCGGCCACAATCGATGACTGCCCTGACAGGGAGCTCAGCAGAGGACCCCTGAGGGAGCAGGAGAGCAGTGGGATGCAGACCCCAAATTCTCATAAGAAGACCAAACTTAATGGTCTGACTGAGACTGGAGGAATCCCGGCGGTCATGCTCTCCAGACCTTCTGTTGACACAGGACAGGAACCATCCCTGAAGACAACTCATCAGACATGAAAGGGACTGGTCAGCGGGTGGGAGAGAGACGCTGATGAAGAGTGAGCTAATTATATCAGGTGTACACTTGAGATTGTGTTGGCAACTCTTGTCTGGAGGGGGGATGGGAGGATAGAGAGAGAGGGAAGCCGGCAAAATTGTCAAGAAAGGAGAGACTGAAAGGGCTGACTCAAGACGGGGAGAGTAAGTGGGAGTAGGGAGTGAGATGTATGTAAACTTATATGTGACAGACTGATTGGATTTGTAAACGTTCACTTGAAGCTTAATAAAAGTTATTATAAAAAAAAAAAAAAAAAGAGAAATAGGCTATACTACAAGGGAGGTAACAGGGGGTTGGATACAGAGCCTAGGGACTTAGTAAGACAGAGAACAGAGGGGTCCCCAAATCCTCAAACAAAGTAACAAGAAATGGGCCAGGGGACAGAAACAAAGCCATTCCCCAGAACAATGGGGTAGAGTACCTAAAAATAGCCCACAAAATTCTTTAAAGTTGCCTTTCAGAATCAGCTGGAGAAAACCAGGCCCAGGGACATGTGCAGAACATCCACCTGTGACCACTGGGTGACCTTCCACCAGGGGCAGTGAGGGGCTACAGCCCCAGCTGGGGAAAGAGACTGCGCAGGCATGACACCCCATAATAAGTCCTGCTACGAATCCCAGAGGCCTCCAGGACAGCAGCCATCTTGGAAAGCTGCTGCTCGCACACCTTAGTTAACATATCCCTGCCTGTGTCTGTGAATAAACATGAATCTTTTCCCACCCAACAACTTTTTAAAAACTCAGGCCCATCTCGTTCTGTGAGACGGGGTATGCATTGCTCTAGGCCCTCCTCGTCTCCGCTTGCAAGCCTCTTCACTAAAGCTTTGCTCGTGTGGAAAACTACAATCCTTACCTGCTCGTTCTTGACCACTGAGAGGCAAGAACCTTGTTCCAGTAACATAACAGCTAGTGATCAGGATCATTGTCTCATGAATCATCACTATTCTTATTCTCACCTTGCTTGTGGGCAGGAACTTGGAATTCTTGGGGGGCACACACACATACGCCCCTTTTCAGAGGGATTTTAGTTCTCTTTTAAAGAACAAATCAAGCTCATGAAGAACTCTCTGTACTAATTACTGCCCTGGGAGGAGACAGTCTTAGGATTCTTGCAAGTTCTTACTTTATTTAGGGACCTATCTCCACTTTCTTCTGCATCCCTCTTTCTGAAGACACTCATGGCAGAAATGCATCTAGGATACTGTGGGTCTCACTTGGGCCAAGTTTGCCTCTGCAGGTACTAGCAACAAAGTATCTCAAGACCATGTTAAAAGTTAGGATTTATTTTCCCTTCTGCTTCTTAATATGTGATCCCATAATTGTTCTCTGAAGAAAACTAGGATGAGGTGAGGTTATCACCTCTTGAACTCTATGAAGGGATATGGCAGAAAGTATACTGGCATTTTACTGTAGGAAGCCTTCATCTGTCACTCCTTTTGGGGCAGCCTCAAGGTCTCTATGACTTACAGGAATGTTTGCCAGTGTGATAACAGCAGCAAGATCACAAGCTTTGGTGTCAGAAGGTTTGAAGCTCAGTTTCCCTACTCACTGTTTGACTATGAGCAGATCACTTGCCCTCTCTGTTTCTTCGTTATAATGGGGATAGTAATAATACCTACTTCAAAGATTTGTCTTAAGAATCAGGAGGGGTATTAATGTATATGGAAGTATTTTATTAACTAGAAAACAAGTAATAAAGGTAAGGTGTTATCTTGTTTTTTTTTTTTTTTTATTATCTTGTTAGTTCATAATTTCATTGGAGATGGGTCCAATGTGGTCCTACTTTGAGGTTCATTGTATTTCATGGATTTATAATGAAGTTCCAAAGTTAAACTAAGGCGGTGTCTGAAAAATTGTGGATTTTTATGTTCTTTGTCTCCTTTGGGTTGTCTCCTTTACAACAAAAGTGTAATCAAAGAACGGCTTGAGCCTGTCTATAATATTAAATATATATAATAAACATTAAAGGAAACCCTGGTGGCGTAATGGTTAAGTGCTACGGCTGCTAACCAAAAGGTCGGCAGCTCAAATCTGCCAGGCGCTCCTTGGAAACTCTATGGGGCAGTTCTACTCTGTCCTATAGGGTCGCTATGAGTTGGAATCAACTCGACGGCACTGGTTTTTTTTTTTAATAATATTGAACAGACTCCCTTGTCTCATTCATACTGAGCTTTTAAGTAATTTTCTTACACATCTAAAGGAAAGTGTATCTGCCCTGCTACTTTTGTCTTTACCCCGTCACTTTATTTAGTAAGTTCCATTGATATCAACTAATGAGGTATTTTTATTTGGGGGTCTTCTGTCATGGAACTAGAAAATACAAGTTTCCTAGGTAAACCTGGTTTCAGACCTAGAAAAAATGATTACTTCTACTTAGATGTATATGTTCACACCTTTCTATTATATTTATTTTGCAGACATGTAGATGTGTTCAGAAACATTTTTCTATCAGAAGACATTTGTGAACAATTTGTCCAGAATATCTAGAATCATCCTCAAATATTTTTCAGATGTTTATGTGTGTCATTCCCTCAGAGAAGTCTTTCTTGTCCCTCTAGTCTAGATTAGGTGCCCCTGGTTATTTTCTCACATAGCAATTATGGATTTGGTATAATGTCTGTCTAAATCCATGGGAGTATAAAGAGTGTAAGAGCCATTAAGACCTTATCTATTTTGTTGACTATTCGTCCGTCCATCCTCCCAACCGTCCGTCCATCTAATTTATCCCCAGCACTTAGCTAACACATAGATGCGTTCTATAATATTTGTTAAATGAATGAGCGAATAAAAGCAAGAACAGAGAATGCTTCTATTAAACACATTCCATATTTATTCACGTATTTCTTCCACAAAATGGGAGGTGGAAAAAAGGTAGGGAAACAAGAAGAAAAAAGTAATTTAAAAGCCATTCTTGCATTGAGATTTTTCTTTACTTTCAAGTTTCAGTTCCCAAACCTGAAAATCTGGTCCAGAGGAAGTAATGTCAAACACTTCTTGAAAATCCAGTTTAATTGTGCAGTATTTGTGGCAAGGTTAGAGACACCTTTTTGCTTATTTATCCAAACAAACAAGTTTGGAGGGAAACAACAAATAAAAGGCAAAATGGTCAAAGGCATCTGGGAAACAGGTGGAGGAGTGAGTGCTGAGTAATTCTCCCCTTCGCTGCCCTTCCACAGAGAACAGGCCGGCCTTGCTCTCCTCTATAGGGCTCCTGTTGTCGGCCTCAGAGAGGACAGGGGCACATTCCACCTCATAAAAAGGGTTCCCCAAAGAAAGGCAATGCTGCTATGAATTTGGTTGACGTTTTTGAAGCTCCCAGGTAGCCTGTCTTGGTAACTGTGGTTATTGTCTCAAAACATGAAAACTAAGTATATTTGAAGCAACATTTTCTTGATTTTTTTTCCTCTTAAAGTGCACGTGCGAGAGTATGTATGTTGGATATTGTAAACAGAACTGGTAAGATTTCTGCCAATTTGATTTCTGATTGTATGAACCATAACTCTGAATTACTGTCCTAGGTTTATAAAATAAACAATTTCAGATATTAATCATTTATGAGATCCCGTTTAAAGAGTGGTTTCTAGATATTCAAGGATCGTACCTCCAGTTCTGTTTTTTCCCTAGGATACTGCATTTCTTGTTGTACTATACAAAGATTACAATATTGGGTATCTGAGGAGTACCTTTGTTCTTAAGAATTCTTGCCATATTCTTTGGCTCAGAGGATAACTAGGAAGATACATATACCCAAAGGCCTCGCAAGGCAAGTTAGCCCACAGCGACCTACTGTGTCAGTAATCTTTACAATTCAAACAGGTACACAGAGAAGTTAGAGCCAGAAGCCAGAAATCACCTGTTGGCCACAGGACAGCAATTCAGATCCTGGCAGCTTTCTTTCTCAAAATTGGAGAATATATTGAAAAGGAGCCTCCCTGGAATAATGACGAATATAAGCCATGGCTTGGAGGAAGGTACAAAAGAAAGAGTAATTTCCTGGGCTTCTCAAAGCTCACCCTAGACCTGTCCTGAAGGAAGATGAGGTCTTATCCCAATTAAGAGTAAGACAGCTCTAAAGCAGCTATTTAATTTATTAAAAGAAAACTTATCTAAAACCATACTCATACAAAGCAGGAATGAGTGCTCTAATAGCTCTTTACGGCCTGAATGCTCTGGAAACAAGTGGAACATTAAAACTGGGCGTTCATGCCAGTGTGTATACTTTGTTAACTGAAAACCCTGGTGTAGAACTTGTTGGGATGGTAAAAAGTGGTAAGCTAGTCTACCTGCAAACATGTGACCTCATCGGAGCTACATAGTGTCTGTAGTGATTCACGGCATGATCCTAGAAGCCACTTTTCAGACCAGCTACAGTCTAATTTCCATAGGTAGGCTGGATCAAACATAGTTTATTTCCTTGTTTGCTTCACAGTTAAGGGAAAGGAAAAAAACTGAACCTAAATATCACCACTTCTCCCACACATACACACACCCACACTCAGTTCATTGATTGTAGAATCTTAGACTCCAAAGGGACTATAGAGATCTTTTTTGGTGGGGAAGCAAGTAATACAGCCACTGTGGAAAACAGTTTGGCAGATCCTCAGAAAGTTAAAAACATTGAATTATATGTGGCCCAGCAATTTCATTCCTCGGTATACTATACCCAAGAGACCTGAAAGCAGCAGTGTGAATAGACACATGTACACCACTGTTGACTGCAGCACCATTCACAATAGCCGAAATGTGGAAGCAACCTTAGACGTCAATGAATGGATGAATGGATAACCGAAACATGGTCTTGACACATGATACAGCATGGATGAACCTTGAATACCTTATGCTGAGTGAAATAAGTCAATCACAAAAGGACAAATACTGTATGATTTCATTTATATGAAATAACAAGAATAGGCAAATGTACAGAGATTAAAGTTTACCAGGGGCAGGAGGGAAGGGAATGGGGGAGCCATTGCTTAGAAGCAGTGAGTATTTGTTTATGGCGACGGGAAATTTGGCAACGATTATGGGTGATGGAACCCTGGTGGCACACAGTGGTTAAGGTGCTTGACTGCCAACCAAAATGTCAACGGTCTGAACCCATGAGCTGCTCTGCGGGAGAAAGACGTGGTAGTCGGCTTTCATAAAGCTCACAGCCTCAGAAACCCTGGGGGCAGTTCTTCTCTGCCCTATAGGACAGCTATGAGCTGGAATTGACTCAAAGGCAGTGGGTTTTGGGTGATGGTTGCACAATATGATTAATGGAATCAATATCACTTAGTTTTACACTTGAAAAATGTTGAATTGGTAATTGTTGTATTACACACACTTTTAAAACAATTTAAAAAATGGGGAAAAAAACGCATAAATAGAGAATTCCCTAAAAGGGCTATGAAAATGAATTATGAAGAAAAAAAAAAAAAAAACTGCAGCATCAAACCCTGCCTGAGTTTCCAGCCTACCAGCCTGCCCTACAGATTTTGGACTTGCTCCCCCCACCTGCATCGTCTCTCACAATCACGACAGCCAATTTCTTAAATCAATTTCTCTCTCTTTTTCTCTCCCAGTCTCTCCCTCTCTCTCTCTAGACATATAACGTATTGGTTCTATTTCTCTTTGCAGAATCCTGACTAATACAATGACTAAATCTTTTTTTTTTTCTTGATTTACTTTTGTTAATTACGTAAAAGTTTTACTTATCCCAAAGTCAAAGCTATATTACAAGTTACATTCATAGAAGTCTTGCTTCCGTTCCTGTCCATCCCGCCCCATTTCATTCCTCTCCTTGTAAGTAACTGCTTTCATGACTTTTTCATTTACCTTCCATCATTTCTTTTTGAAAATAAAAATTATTTATATACACCCATACTTCCTTCAATTTCTTACAAAAAAGTAACTTACTGTAAACATCATCTACCCCTTGTGTTTTTCACTGACTGCATTCTGGATCCATATGAGTTTACGGATGTCTTCCTCATTTTTTTGTGTAACTACATGAGGTTTTATTGTGGAAATCTACCATAGTTTATTCTAGGAATCTGGAACTTAGAGCCTAAGAGCCTAATCTGGCCTGTCACCTATTTTTGTACAAACCTCAAGTTAAGAATGAGTTTTATTTTTTAAAGTGGTGGAAAAAAAATCAAAGGAAGAATAATATTTTGTGACATGTGGAAATTATATAAAACTCATATTCCAGTGTTAATAAATTTAGTTTTATTGAAACACAGCCATGCTCACTTACCTATGGCAACTTTTATGCTACAATGGCAGAGCTGAGTATTTGCAACAAAGACTATTTAGCCTGCGAATTCTAATATTTACTATCTTGCCTTTTAGGCAAAAACTTTGCCTCTGCTTGGGCTGTTTAGCCAGTCTACTAATAATGGACATGTTGATTATTTCCAGTTTTCGCTATTATAAATATTACCTTAAAGAAAAGCCTTGGGCATAAGTTAGTTTGTATTTTTGTTATTTTATTGTTGCACAGATGTCTAGAATTGGAATTTCTGTGACAAAGGATAACGTGTATATAACTGCACTAGAATTTGACAAATTCCTCTCCATAGAGATTGTATGACTTTTGCTTTCCCATTAACAATGTATGAGCATACCTGCTTACCCACAGCCTTGCCAATGGAGCATTCTGTCAAATGTTAATTAAGTCCTTTTAAAACACTGGGAGACTCTGATAAAATATGTCTAAGGATAAGATGCAGCTAAGGACCCATCAGTCTGCAGGTCCACAATGTACTTTTGGCCAAGCTGTCCTGTATACAACTGTGCCCTGCCCAGGGGGTACAAGTAGAGACTGAAGTCTGGGGTCTGTGCCCAGGCACAGGCTTACATCACTGGAGAAAATAGTACCATTACCTAATTGGCTCAGTCAGAGGAAGTTGCTATTTTCTAGTAGAGGGATAGGAGTGGTAGTAATGAAGAGCGGGGAGTTGGGGAAGGGGCAGCCCCACAACTTATGACCCTTGTTCTAAGGTCTTACAACACAGAACTCATTTCATCACTGTAGTGGGTTGAACAGTGTCCCCACAAAAGATATGTCTACCTGGAACTTGTAAATTGTGACCTTATTTGGAAGAAGGGTCTTTGCGCTACAACTAAGTTGAAGGTCTTATAATGAGATCCTCCTGGATTAACTAGGTGGGCTCTAGATCCACTGACATGTGTCCCCATAAGAGACAGAAGAGGAGGACACACAGAGAAGGTGGCCATGTAAAGATGACTATAGTGCTGTATCTACAAAAGAATGTCATGAATTGTCATAACCACTAGAAGCTAGGAGAGTGGCATGGAACAGGTTCTCCCTCAGAGTCTCCGAAAGGAACCAACCCTGTTGATAGCTCTATTTTGGACTTCTGGCCTCCAGAACTGTGAAAGAATAAATTTCTGTTGTTTAAGACACCAAGTTTGTGGTAATTTCTTACATCAGCCCTAGGAAACTAATCTGTCTATTTACTTCAGTTTTCTACTGTTCCTTAATACATACTCTCCAAACCCACTCCACACTTTTAGGCCTAGATAGCTCAGTTCCTATCTTCTCAGCAAAGTCTTTCTCAACCTCCCATTCATCCCGCTTTATTTATTTATTTTTAATTTCTGTCACTTTATCTGTGCCTCCCAGCCTTTCTAGATTGCTTTATCTCATTAACCAGAATGTAACTTCCTTCAAGACAAAGACAATATCTTATACTTCCTTTGTCCCCTGCCTTTTCTTCCCTAGCTTATCCTCCATTTTTTCTTTAAATTTTTAAAATTTTGTTGAGAACATACACAGCAAAACATACACCAACTCAACAGATTCTACACGTAACATTTAGTGACACTGATTATATTCTCTAAGTTCTACAACCATTCTTACCCCCTTTTTCTGAGTTGTTCCTCCCCCATTAACATAAACTCACTGCTCCCTAAGTTTCCCATTCAGTCTTTAGAGTTGCTGTTGTCAGTTGGATCCCATACAGATAGTTCTTAAAAGAGCATAATGTTCAAGGCAGACCTTTTTTACTAGTTAAGCTAAACTATTGTTCAGTTTTAAGAAGATTATAGGGGATATTTCTAGTTCAAGGTTCAAAGATTATCTGAGGGTCATAGTTGCAGGGGTTCATCCACTCTCCTTGGCTCCAGAAAGTCAGAGTTCACTAACTCATTCTCTCTTTATCTTCTATTCCCCCCCTTACCTAGCAGAATGCTATATATATAAATATATATACACATACATACATGTATATACATATACATGTACATACATGAAAAAACCAAAACCCACTGCCATTGAGTCTATTCTGACTCACAGTGAACCTATAGGAAAAAGTAGATCTGCCCCATGGGATTTCCAAGGAGCACCTGGTGGGTTCCAACTGCCAAGCTTATGTTTAGCAGCCATAGCACTTAACCACTATGCTACCACAATTTTCTGTACACACACACACACATATGTTTATACTAAAAAAATCTGTTGCCATTGAATCACTTCCAATTCATAGTGACCCTGCAGGACAGAGTAGAACTGCCCCATACAGTTTCCAAGGAGCACCTGGTGGATTTGAACCACCCACCTTTTGGTTAGAAGCCATAGCCCTTAACCACAACACCGCCAGGGTTTCCATATGTATATATAGTGGATGGAAACCCTGGTGGCATAGTGGTTAGGTAAAGAGTTCCGCTGCTAACTGAAAGGACATCATGCTTGGCAAAGTACAGGGTCAGTGGAAAAGAGGAAGACCCTCAACGAGATGCATTGACACAGTGGCTACAACAATGAGCTCAAGCATAACAACGATTGTAAGGATGACACAGGACCAGGCAGTGTTTTGTTCTGTTGTGCATAGGGTCGCTATAAGTCAGAACCGACTCGACGGCACCTGAAAACAACAACAACATTTTTTTTTTCGGAAGTAGACCACTGGTCCTTCTTCCTAGTCTGTCTTAGCCTGGAAGCTCAGCTGAAATCTGTCCTCCATGTGTGACCATCCTGGTATTTGAATACTGGTGGCATAGCTTCCAGCATCACAGCAACACACAAGCCCCCACAGTACAACGAACTGATAGACATATGGAGGGTTTCCAGTTATAAAGGCAACAATGTGAGGGTGCTAAGGTGATCTTATTGGGTCGCGGGATTGAGGAGAGAATTTAGGACTTGTGGTCTAAAGCAGGGATCATCAAATCTTTTCTCTTATTGTGTAGACAGTAAATATTTTAAACTTTGAGAGCCTTGTCATCTCTGTCTAAACAACTGAACTCCTCTGTCATAGTACAATAGTGGCCATAGATAACCTGCAAATGTATGTGTGTGGTTAAGTTCTAGTAAACTTTATTAATGGTGATGAAATCTTCATGTATTCCTTTTATACAAATATAATTTTCTTAAAAACTGTTTTCAATTTGGAGTTTCACATCAGTCAGTAAAATGAGAGAAATTAATAGACCAGCTGTGCTGTGATTTGTTCAGTTTACTCTGAAAGGTATAGCATAAGCCCTTGCTTGTTTCTTAAACTAGCCTATGTGATTCTAGTCCTAGTGTTCTAAGTCTTACTTTCCTGAAGGAGGTCTTATAAAACTTAATTAACTAACACCCACAAAGGAATTTCCAACGCTTAGATGAAAGATCTAGTCAATGTTGGAGCCATTTTTTTCTAATGAGAAATTTTAAGGTACATTTAGCTATGACTTTTATTTAACCTCAAATGACAAGGAAATATAGGAAACTGAGTGTTAGAACTGCCACTGTGACATTCTATTATAGTCTGCTTCAGTTTTTTTTAACTCTAGGTATTTTTTAAAATTGAAAGGAAATTAGCATTTTTACACTTCCTAGAGGTCACCAAAGAGAGAGAGGAATAAAATATAGACAACAGTTAAAGTTAAATCAATTTTTAAATGTAACAAAAGTACACTCTGAACACATATACAAAATTTAAAAATTTACTGATTTTAACATATCTCATTACCTAGTATTAAGTAGTGTTAGAGAAAGGGAAGAGTACTGTGACACAAAAATTTAAGTAAAATTTATTGAGTACTACCCTGGTATATGCCAGACCTTGCTGCTACTTAGCTTCTTTCAAATACATAATCACTTCCAATCCATATAACCTCCATTTTGAAGAAAAGCAAATGAGCTTCACAAATGTTAAGTGACTTGCTCAGGGTTAGGCAGTTACTGTGGTAGACCCATAGTTTAAACTCACAGAACCTAATTCTAAGTCTGTGCCCCGTTCAGACAAAACTCTTGAAAAAAAACAAGACAATGAGAGAGAGAATACTAACAGGGTACTGTGGCAGCTGCTTCAAACTGGAACCAAATTAAAAAAAAAAAGCTTTGAGTTGGCAAGTTGGGCCTGACAATATCATAGTAAAACTAATTTTAGATTGGGCCATCACAGATTGGAGCTGAAAAGTCATTTGGAGAGATTTGGACTCAGGCTTTTGTTAGGCAGCAAGAATAATAACTTAAACCTCTAGACCAATGATTCTCAAAGTGTGGCCCCCAGACTGGAAGCATTAAAATCACCTGAAAACTTATTAGAAATTCAAATTCTCTTGGATCCTATTCTAGACTCAAACATTAAGTGCGTAGGAATCCCTTGGAGAGCTAGTCAAAACACAGGTTCCTGGGTCCTGCCCCCGGAGATCTGATTCATTTCGTCTGGGGTGGGGACCACAAACTTTCATTTCTAACAAACTCTCAGGTGATGCAGATGCTGCTGTTTTGCATACTACATTTACACTTGAATTATAGACCACTGTACCTCATAGGGAGCCCTGGTGGTGCAGTGGCTAAGGGCTTGGCTGCTAACTGAAAGACTGGTGGTTCGGACTCACTCAGCAGCTCAGCAGGAGAAGGAGCTGGTGATCTCCTCCCTTAAAGATTAAAAAAACCCTCTGGGGCAGCTCTACTCTGTCACATGGGGTTGCTAGGGGTCGAAATCAACTTAATGGCACCTAACAACATACCCCACCAAAGGATATCAGTTAAAAAAAACAAAACAAGTGAATAAATGGATTGACTTTTCACCAGATCAAAGAACAGGAACAGGGAAAGTAAAACAGGTAGAGAGGATGATTAGAACTGAAGAATCAGAGGAGGTAGGTAGAACAGACAAAGCCAAGTCACCTGGTAGTCAGGGTTACTCCTAGAGGGGATGAGGTTTGCATCCAGTACCTACCTTATGAGATGGTCTTGGGTTTCCCTTAGCAGCCCTAATTTGGTTTTATTCATTCTGTGTTTATCAGGTTTGAGACGTGGCAAGGAGGAGGACCTGACCCTTAGTGACTGTGACTAGTTTTATCCAAGATTCCGTGGATCATTAGAGGGAACAGGGAGCAGATGAAAAATAATTTCTAATTTTTCAGCATCGTATTTTTTTTTTTTCTGAGAGATTCCCAAAATGGGATGTTTGACCAAGACCCTGACAGCACCTTCATTAATCTCTCTTTTGCTTTCATATCAGCAGAAAGCAGTAGTGCAAGGGATATAAATTAGAATAACAAAAAAAAAAAAAGAAGTTTTGTTGCATTAAAAACTTCTAAAATATTTAAAACTTAAAAAATGTTTAAGTATAAAACATATTTTGATTTAAAAAAAATCCCAAACTGACCATTTGCACCATTTCCAATTTGTTTCCCAAATCTGGAAAGAAATGTGTAAGTTACATTTTCAGACTCGGTTGAACATATTTGTTTTCCAGAACAAAGAATCAGAAATATATTGTGCAGTCTTTTTGTAATTTGAGGGTCATATTCAATAAAAACTAACACCTCCATACCAGAAATCAGAACTCTATAGAAAATTATTTTATTTTATTTTATATTTTTATTTCTAGGTATAGTTGCTCTTGAAAGTAGAGTAGCTAAAGCAAAAGGGAGAAATGATGAAGTAAAAGAACTGAATAGAAGATTTCAAAAGGCAGCTTGAGAAGACAAAGTAAAGTATTATAATGAAATGTGTAAAGACCTGAAGATAGAAAGCCAAAAGGGAAGAAATACGCTCGGCATTTCTCAGGCTGAAAGAACTGAAGAAAAAATTCAAGGGGAAATACTAAACAATGCAGGAAACATCAAAAGAAGATGAAAGGAATACACAGAGTCACTGTACCAAAAAGAATTGATTGACGTTAAATCATTTCAGGAGGTAGCTTATGATCAAGAACTGATGGTACTGAAGGAAGAGGTCCAAGCTGCATCGAAAGCGCTGGTTGAAAACAAGGCTCCAGGAATTGACAGAAAACCAGCTGAGATGTTTCAACAAACGGATACAGTGCTGGAAGTACTCACTTGTCTATGCCAAGAAATTTGGAAGACAGCTACCTGGCTAACAGGCTGGAAGAGATCCATATTCCAAAGCAAGGTGGTCCAACGGAATGCGGGAATTATGAAACAGTATCAGTAATATCACACACCAGTAAAATTTTGCTGAAAATCATTCACAAGTGTTTGCAGCAGTACATTGACAAAGAACTGCCAGAAATCCAAGCTGGACTCAGAAGAGGACATGGAATGAGGGATATCACTGCTGATGTCAGATGGATCCTGGCTGAAAGCAGAGAACACCGGAAGGACGTTTACCTGTGTTTTATTGACAATGCAAAGGCATTCGACTGTGTCGATCATCACAAATTGTGGATAACATTGCGAAGAACGGGAATTCCAGAACACTTAATTGTGTTCATAAGGAGCCTGTACTTAGACCACAAAGGGATTGTTCAAACATAACAAAGGGATACTTTGTGGTTTAAAGTCAGGAGGGATGTGCATTTGGGTTGTATCCTTTCACCACACCCATTCAATCTGTATGCTGAGCAAGTAATACAAGAAGCTGGACTATGTGAAGAACAGGGCATCAGGATTGGAGCAAGACTCATTAATAACCTGTGATATGCAGATGGCGCAACATTGCTCGCTGAAAGTGAAAAGTGCTTGATACACTTACTGATAAAGATGAAAGACACAGCCTTCAGTATGGTTTACATCTCTACATAAAAAAACAAAAATCTTCACAACCGGACAAATAAGCAAGATCACAACAAACAGAGAAAAATATTGAAGTTGTCAAGAATTTCATGTTACTTAAATCCATAACCAAGGCCCGTGGAAGCAGCAGTCAAGAAATCAAAGGACGCATTTCATTGGGCAAATCTGCAAAAGATCTCTTTAAAGTGTTAAAAAGCACTTTAAGGACTAAGGTGTGCCTGACCCAAGCCATGGTGTTTTCAATTGCCTCATATGCATGCAAAAGCTGGACAATGAATAAGGAAGACCAAAGAAGAATTGATACCTTTGAATTATGTTGTTGGCGAAGAATATTGAACATACTATGTACTGCCAGAGAGCAAAAAAATGTGTCTTGGAAGAGTACAGCCAGAATGTTCCTTAGAAACCAGGAAGGCAAGACTTCGTTTCACATACTTTGGACTTGTTATCAGGAGGGACCAGTCCCTGGAGAAGGACATCACACTTGGTAAAGCAGAAGGCTGGTGAAAAAGAGGAAGACCCTTGACAAGATGGGTTGACACAGTGGCTACAACAATGGGCTCAAGCATAGAAAGATTGTGAGGACAGCTTAGGACCTGCCAGTATTCCATTCTTTTGTACATAGGTTCACTATGAGTTGAAACTGACTTGACAGCACCCTACAACAACAACAAGGTACGGAGCAATTTAATCTTCTGAGGGAGGCCAGAAAATGCAGAGAAACACAGAATGCAGAGGGACTCGAGCCCTTTGCATTCAGATCACAGAAGGAGGAAATTAACAAAAAGGAAAAGATTTCGTCTGATTATACATCCTAGACAGGAAAAGGTAAACATAAATACAAAAACCAAAACCTCTGAATTATAAATGTGTGTGTGGAAGAAAGGATCCCACTCTACTGGCGACTTTTTTGTTTTTCAGTTAGTCAAGGATATTAAAAATGTCTCTGAAACTTTGGCTTATGAGTCTATCTTTGGGTTCCTCCAGGAAAAAAAAAAAACCAAAACAAGAACTCAAATCCAAGTGGCTTATTTGGGAAGTGATCTCAGGAAACACCAGTAGGGAAGTCAGGAAGTGGGATAGAGAAGTTGCAACAAATTGCCACTGAGGATAAATGGAGGTTAATCCTGCTGGAAAAACCTAGAGCCAGGGCAGAACATGTGCCTCAGAATTCTCTCACCAACTCCAACAATCGGTAATTTGTTTAGTCCAGGATAGGTAGTGAGGGTGATTTCTCTGGCACTGCTCATTTGCCATGCCTATGGGCAGAGAGGGTTCTACCCATGGACAGCTACATGATTTGTAGGGCTTATTGCAAAATGAAAACAAGTTGCTACTTTAAAAAGCAGGAAAAGCTTTTTTTTCCATTTTGTGCTTTTTTTTTTTATTTTACTATTTAATGCCACGCTTCATCTTGTACAGGAATACTGGTAGGGAAAGTGCAGAGCCTCATGGGTGGCCCAAGACCCTGTCCTTACCAGTACCTGGGCATGTGTCGTGTGTGGCATGTATGCGCCTGATCTGACCCTTTCTATGTTGGATACAGAGGGTGGTAGCAGTTGGTAAGTTGAGGTAAGGAGGTGGTGCCCTTGAACCTTTCCTGGAGAGGTGAGGAAGCAGCAGGAGGAGGGAGTACCCATCAGTGCTCTATTCAGTGCATGTTCTATTTTCCCAGTCTTCACTTACAGAACACAAATTCAAGAATAAGCTTTTTAAGAATTTCAATATGGCAACCACAGAGCATTAAACCCCAAATGTGAGGCCCCCTTCTGAGCACAGGACCCTGTATGAGGGCAATTGGCCACACACCCATGAAGCCAGCCTTTGCTTTACCAGCCAGTCCTCTGACAAAGAGATGAAGATGCTGGCAGCTGGATACTAGAGTGTGCTGTAGTGGTAAAAACTCAAGAGGACATGGGTGGGTTACCAACACTGCATAGTACAGAGTGAAAGATTTAAACTGTAGATATTTATTCCTGAAATTAATTTTAACCTTCCAAATGAAATCATAGGAAGTCCTTCAACTGACCCTGAAGAAAGCCACTCCAATCCAAGCATTAGGGGTGCACATTGTCATACAGCTTGCTGTTAGCAGTCATGCTCCAACAGTGTATAGTGTACCCAAATGGCTCAGTCACGTTTTGAATATATTTGTTGAACCCCTATTACATACCAGACACTGTGGTAGGCGTTAGAGAAATGGCGATGAACAAGTCTAGCAACCCCCCTACTATAATGAAGATTACATTGCAGCTTCCACTCAAGGTATCTTTGATGTGTGCCTCACTGAAATTCTTCCCACATCTTGGAAGCAGGGCTAGTATTTGGAAAGCAGGAGGAGCGATACCCTTATTTCATGTTGATAGCAATCCTGGAAAGTTACTTGTGAAAATGCAATATCTGTATTTGCCTACTTTTAAATCCATTTAGAATTTCTGCTAAGCTCCATATTCAGTGGGAAGTCCCTTGGGTAAATTCTAGATTTTGTAAAATTAGTTCTTTTTGTTTGTTTTCACAATGGCAAGCTCACCAACATATCATCTAGGGTAAATACTTAAGCAATTGTCTTTAATATATTGTGGTTCCTAATTGTCAAATGGTTGCTCTAGAATATGGCTTTGTAATAAGTCATCTGTATTCCCTCATAGAACTCCTATGGTTCAGTTTTTCTTATCAATGGGAATTAAACCAGAAGATCAGTCTCCGTATGAGATTTCACCAGCTATGAGCTAAAACCGCTCCTGCATGCTTGGATCTTAATTTCCCTTCAGCATACCTTTAAAATATGAAAATACTGCTGTGTTAATGGTTTCTTTCTCTCCCCCTCTTTTTTTACTCTACCTGTGGTGTGAAGGAGATTTTAAGAAATAACTCATCCACACCAACAAGGCTTTCAGAACAGTGAAAGAAAAATCACATCATGAAGTAAAATAATTCTCACTTTGTTCCTGGAAGAAAATGATCATTGTTTCTTATCTCTCAGGTAGCTCTTGATATGATGGGTAAAATGGCAAGAATAATTGAGAAAAATAGCTGTGTGCATCCTGGAAGCCAAAAACGCATCTTTCCTATTAGATAAATAACCAACAGCTATACTAACAGTCAATACTGTATACTCAGAAAAAGTGTTTATTTTCATAGGTATGATATAAAAAGTTTCTTGTCCCTCCTTTATCATACTTGTGGTGATTTCAAATACCATTTGCAGCATGCACGGTGTATACTGCACACATAAATATGTATCATATCTTAGAACATACCTATATCAAATGATGCTGTTGGCAGATGATCTTTATAGATTGGATCCTAAAAGGTCACAAATACCTTGTGTAAGAAATATTAAAAATAAGTAAAATCACAAAGAAATCTGATTTGTTTCTTATTAGAGTTGAAATATATATATTGTTGGTTGTTTATGAATTCTATTGATAAAAGCGTATTAGAAAGAAAGGTTTTAGATATTTTAAGTGCTGTTTTGTGCCATTTTAGGACTCTTATTTTCTATATTATGACATAGAAAAATAATTTCAAAACATATTCTGCTAGTGAAAAATGGCAGTAATGGAAGCAATTTCCCGTTTGTAAAATATATAAAACAAAAGAAACATGCAAGAAATCCTGGATTAGCCACACTGTATTTGAACAAAATAAGTATTAAACCAACTTCATCTCATGTTTTGGTGGCTCATGACCACACCTGCAATGACTAGGACCTCCAGCCTCCTGCAAAATTTCCCAGTTATTTCTGAGGATTCTCCTAGAGATGGTTTATGGTTATTCCCAAGTTCCAACAACTATTATATGGTGCCTTACATTTTTCTCATCTCCATTTCCTTATCTTCAACTCAGGTCTACATCTGAAGATCCTGACGCTGAGTGGTCTCCTGTGCACTAGGCCTCATGAAGGTGCCCCAAGATGAAGATGTTTGTTTCTGGCTTCCACAGATGACCTGCACATCTCTTGTGTGCTGCTCTGATGAGAATGGCTCTCGCTCTTCCCGAGCACTACCCTTTCTTGGCAATTATTTTCTTTTCCCAGTAAATTCTCCTTCAACTCTTGTGACTTCCTCCAAGAAGTCAAAGTTCCAACTAACAGTAAAGACCTTCTCTTGCTGCTATCAAAAGTATACTCTCTACTAAGCTTTCATTTTTCCAGTGCTCAAGCCTCAATCCTTGAATCATCCTCCATTCCTCCCTTTCTTTCATGCCCTGTATCTAATCCATGTGTATGGTCTCTTGGCTCTACCTTTAAGTATATCCAAAATCTTACCACTCTTCATTCCATCTATCTCTCATCTTAATTCAATTCTGCATCATCTCTTTCCTGGACCATTATAATAGTTTCATAACTGATATACTTACTTCTAATTTTCTGCTGATACAGCAGCCAATGTGATTATTTTAAAATTCACGTCATGCTTCTGCTCTGAACACTTTAATGGCTTAGAATAAAACCAAAGGATTTACCTTGTTTCACAAGGCCCTTAGTGATCTGGTCCCTGCCTACCTAACTTCTTCAAACTCTACTTCACTCACTTACCCATCCTGTCCCCCCAACACACACTGCTATATTCCCACAGCTTCTTTCCTCACATCATTTTCTGCTATATGCTCCACTGTCACCTTCACAGAGAGGTCTTTCCTAATGTGACTACCTTGCATAAAACATTACCTTTTCCTCCTCATCTATATCCCAGTCACTTTCTAGTCACTTAATTTGTTTTTCATTGCTACACTTTTTGCCATCTAACATATTAAATATTTATTTGATATATTTGTTTATGGTCTCTCACTTCAAGTAGAATGTTGAAAGTAGCATGAAAGTAGCACTTTGTTTTGTTCATTACCGTATCCCAAGAAACTGACAAATATTAGTTACTTCATAAATATGTGTTGATTATGTGAATGGCTATACCTCCTTCAGAAACATTGCAGTAAGCGTTCCTACTGTGAAAAAATTCTGATATTTCTGGATGTCTGGCTAAATATAATAACAGCATCTCTTCTTACTATAACTGCTAGCTATTATGTCCAATAATAAAACTACCACCAGTAATTGAGGGCTATAAACTTGGTGCTGGATGAATAATAACAAATATTTGATCACCTTTTAGGGAAAGTTTGGCTACCAGTCTGAGCCATTTTCCTGGGTAGTTGTAATGAGAATATCTCAGGATATGTGATAGCTAAATCAATCATCAGCTAAACCAATTCAAACACAGCAAAAATTTTTAGCTAATAATTTTAATTTAATAATATCTAAGCTTTTTCTCACAAGTTACATTTTATATACTTTTTCTTTCAAATATGATCAAAAAATAATTGAGAACATACATTGAAGAGGAATATAGGTTTTAAGAAAGAAAACTTCTAATAAATAGTGTAGTCGTAGAACTGTCATCACATGGAGAGAAAGTTAAGGGGATATTGAGAAATAAAAGGTTGCTTTAAACTTAGAAAAATAGAGCCAAATTTTAAGGCAACCGCAAAGAAAACTAACAAAATCTACACATCAAAATAAAAAAGAAGAAAGATGTAACGACTCAGCAAATACAAAATCAACAACAATGAAAAAGAGAACACATAAAGAAAAATGACTCAGCACAAAAAATCAAGTGGAACAAAGAAACTGTTTGCACCACAAAAAATACATCAAAATTACAGCACTAAATTCATACCTATCAATTATTGCACTGAACGTAAATGGACTAAATGCACTAATAAAGAGACAGAGTGGCAGAATGAATAAAAAATGTGATCTGTCTATACGCTGCCTACAAGAGACACACCTTAGACTCAAAGACACAAACTAAAACTCAAAGGATGAAAAAAAAATCAAGTAAACAACATTCAAAAAAGAGCAGGAGTGGCAATATTACTCTCTGACAAATTAGGCTTTAAACCAAAATCCATCACAAAGGATAAGGAAGGACACTATAAAATGATTAAAGGGTCAGTACTTTTTTTTACAGCAGGAGAACATAACCATAATAAATATTTACACACCCAACAACAGTGCTCCAAAATACATGAAACAAACTTTAACAGCATTGAAAAGAGAAATAGACAGCTCCACAATAATAATTGGAGATTTCAACACGCCACTTTTGATAAATGACAGAATATCCAAGAAAGAAGCTCAATAAAGACACAGAAGATCTAAATGCCACAATCAACCAACTTGATCTCATAGACATATACAGAACACTGCACCCAACATATATATATATATATATATATATATATATATATATATATATATATATATATATATATATACAGCAGCCAAATATACTTTCTTTTCCAAAGCACAAGGAACATTCTCTAGAATAGACCACATGTTGGGCCACAAAGCAAGCCTTAACAGAATCCAAAACATCAAAATATTACCAAGCATCTTTTCTGACAATAAAGCCATAAAAGTAGAAATTAATAACAGAAAAAGCAAGGAAAAAAAAATCAAACACATGGAAACTGAACAGCACCTTTCTCAAAAACTACTGGGTTTTAAAAGAAATCAAGGGCGGAATAAGAAAATTCACAGTCTTAAATGAGAATGAAAACACATTCTACCAGAACCTTTGGGACACAGTGAAAGCAGTGCTCAGAGATCAATTTATAGCAATAAATGCACATATCTAAAAAGAAGGGCCAAAAGCAAAACATTAACCCTACAACTCAAACAAATGTAAAGACGCAGCAAAAGAAGCTCATGGCCACCAGAAGAAAGGACATAATAAAAATTACAGCAGAAATAAATGAAATAGAAAAACAATTGAAAGAGTTAACAAGACCAAAAGCTGGATCTTTGAAAAGATCAACAAAAGCAATAAGCCATTGGCCAAACTGTCAAAAAAAAAAAAAAAAACCAGAGAGGAAGCAAATAATCCAGATAATAAATGAGATGGGTGATATTACAACAGACTCAAATGAAATTAAAAGAATCATAAGAGTATTATGAAAAATTGTACTCGAACAAATGTGAAAACCTAGAGGAAATGGACAAATTTCTAGAAATATATTACCTACCTAAACTAACACAAACTGAGGTAGAAAAACTTAATAAATATGTAATAAAAGAAGAGATTGAAGAGGTAATAATTAAAAAAAAAAAGTCACAACAACAAAAAAGCCCTGGCCCTGAGAGTTTCACTGCAGAGTTCTACCAAACTTTCAAAGAAGAGTTAACACCATTACTACTAAAGGTATTTCAATTGTACAGGGACGCACACACGTATCCAGAGTGTCTATTGCTGTAAGGAGAAAAGGCTGCCCTTTATATGGTGGAAGTAGTACAATGTAATCAACTTGCCACCAGGTTGCTGGCTGATCACCTCCAGGGGTGGTGCCATATCAGAGACTCAGTGTTGGTCTCTGCTGCTGGCAGATTGGGCACTCAGCAGTGGCTGTAGTCAAGTCAGCCTTGGTGAGTGGAGGCCCTCGTTGCTTGGCCCCTGCATAACCTCCATCCCTGCTACCATAACCACTTTGTTCATGAGCCCATTGAGCAATGATGGGAGTACATGGCAGAAGAGGATGACTGGCTTCCACAGAATGTGTCATCCTAACTGCTTGATTGTTAAAATCATCCTCTGCTGAGGGCACTCTTTGGTGAGCATTCACATAAGACACAAATAGCTCCACTTCTTTGGCCATTTCAGAGAGGTCTCTCCACATACCTCTTCCCCATAAATCCTTGTCTCCAATTTTCCAATCATGTCCCTTGCAAGTCTCTCGCCATCCAGCCAAACCATTGGCCACAGCCCATGAATCAGTATGCAATCACACATCTAGCCATTTCTTCTTCCGAGCAAAGTAAGCAACCAGGTGCACTGTTCAAAGTTGTGCCCATCAGGAGAATTTCTCTTCACCACTGTCCTTCACGGAGTTCCCAGAATGGGGCTGTATTGCTGCCACTGTCCACTTTCAAGAGGTGCCTGCATATCTCGCAGAACCATCTGTGAACTTGGCATGAGTTTTTTCTTCCTCAGTAACCTGATAGTAAGGAACTGCAGACTGGGAGATGGAAGTTAATGTGACAGAAGTGGAGACCATGGGCATTTGGGCCATTTCCTATGCAGCTTACTTGTGTCTTCAGGTCATGCTTGGGCCTGATCTCGTATATACCACTTCCATTCAATGGTGAAGTGCTGCTGTGCGTTAGATAACACCCAGTTCATGATGGACAGCTCAGGCTGCATGTTGACTTGGTGTCCCATTGTTAAACATTCAGTCTCTGCTAACGCCCAGTAACAACTGAAAAGCTGTCTTTCATAAGGAGAGTAGTAATTTCCAGAGCATGGCAGGGCTTTGCTCCAAAATCGTAATGTTCTGTGCTGTGATTCACTGATAGGGGCCTGCTACAGACTCCAAACGGCATCTCCATCTACCACTGACACTTCAAGCACAATTGAATCAGGCCTATCATATGGTCCAAGTGGCAGAACGGCTTGCAAGGCAGACTGAACCTGTTGCAGAGCCTTCTCTTGTTCTGGGCCCCACTCAAAACCACCAGCTCTTTGAGTCATTTGATAAATAGGCTGGAGTAGCACACCCACATGAGGAACATGTTGCCTCCAAAATCCAAAGAGGCCATTAGGCATTCTGCCTCCTTTTTAGTTGTAGAAAAGGCCAAATGCAATAATTTACCCTTCACTTTACAAGGAATATCTTGACATGCCCCACACCACTGGACCTCTAGAAATTTCACTGAGGTTGAAGGTACCTGAATTTTTGTGGAATTAATTTCCCATCCTCTAGTATGCACATGTTTTACCAATAGGTCCAGAGTCATTGACACTTCTTTCTTGCTAGGTCTAATCAGCATAATGTCATCAATATAATGGACTAGTGTGATGTCTTGTGGAAGGGAACGGTGACTAAGTTCTCTGGGGGCTAAATTATGACATAGGGCTGATGTGGCTGTGAGGTAGGCAACTGAAGGTATATTGCTGGCCTTGCCAACTGAAGGCAAACTGCTTCTGATGGTTCTTTGAAACAGCTATGGAGAAAAAGGCACTCACCAGACCAATAGCTGCATACCAGGTACCAGGAGATGTATTAATTTGGTCAAGCAATGAAACTATATCTGGAACAGCATAGCAATTGGAGTCACCACCTGGTTAAACTTTCAGTAATCCAGTGTCATTCTCCAAGATCGATCTGTTTTTTTGCACAGGCCAAATAGGCAAGTTGAATGGGGATGTGGTGGGAATCACCACCTCTGGATCCTTCAAGTCCTTGATGGTGGCAATAACCTCTGCAATCCCTCCAGGAAAGCTGTACTGCTTTTGGTTTACTACTTTCCTAGGTAGGGGCAGTTCTAATGGCTTCCACTTGGCTTTTCCTACCATAACAGCCCTTACTCCATTTGTCTGGGATCCAATGTAGGGGTTCTGCCATTTGCTGAGTATATCTATTCAAATTATGCATTCTGGAACTGGGGAAATCAATACAGGATGGGTTCAGGGATCCACTGGACCTACTGTGAGATGGACCGGAGCTAAAACTCCGTTAATAACCTGACCTCCATATGCTCCCACTCTGCTTAGTGGGCCACAGTGATGTTTTCAGTCTCCTGGAATTAGTGTCAGTTCAGAGCCAGTTTCCAATAATGTTTATTTCCTTTCCCCCAATGACTAGTCACTCTCATAAAAGGCTGTAGATCCCTTTGGGGAAGGCTAGGAGAAAGATTAACAGTATAAATTTTTGGCTATATACTGGAGCACTTTCTCAAGGTGATCTGCCCTCCCCTTCATTCAAGGGGTTGTGAGCCTGTAAATTCACTCAAGTCTGGGAATTGATTGAGGGACCATTACTCTCTAGCCCAGCAATTCAAGTTAGACTGCTGTTCACCTGACATAGAATTCATCTGTTTGTACGTATCAAGTACACATTTAGCAGATTTCCTATCTATTTCACCTTAGGGGCACCATGACTAAGCAGCCAAAGCCATAAGCCCATATGAGTCAGACTATTCTAACTTCTGCTTTGTCTCTGTTGTCTGTTACTGTAACCACGCTCACCTTCTCTTTATCAATTGAGTGCTGCCACTTTGCCAGTACTACCACCAAGTTCAATCAGCCCCATTGTACTTAGGTGTCTTAATTCAGTTAGGGCACTTCCCACTGTCGGGTCTGATTTATATATCAATTACAGCAGTCTTTGAGGATGCTGAGGCTCCCTTCACAAATTTATTCCTCACAGTTGTGGTAAAATGTATAATCTCTGAGCACTCCACGTGTGGGTCTGTGGGTCTAACCTGATAAATTCATTCTAGCATGTCAATTTCCCTAAGCCTTTGGGTACCTTCTTCTACAGTATATCAAGGCAGGTCTGATACTTCAACTTGATTTAATGTAGGCCACTATATAACCCATGTTTCAGCAACCCAACCAAATAAACTATTAGATACTTTCCTAACTTCTCAAGTTGAAACATTGAATGAAAAACCTGTGCTTAGTGGACCCATATCAATAAACTCAGACTGATCCATCTTTATGTTCCTTGCACCATTATCCCACACCCTTATTAGCCATTCCCACACATATTCCTCAGGTGTCTGTTTGTACATATTAGAAAAGTCAAGCAGTTGTTTTGGAGGATAGCGTACCATCTCCTGAGTCACACTTTGTACTTCACCTTTCAGGGCTTGCTGGGACTTAAGGCTCATTACATGTCTAGAAGCCAGAATCGGTAGGGTGAAATTGTTACAAGAACGTTCAACATTGTAGTGTAAAGCATCTTCCTCAGGTGATGCCTCTGGCAGTGACTCAGATAAGGGCTCTTTGGAGGCAGCTGGACTAATCTTATTAGATGAGAGTGGAGAGGCTAATGGTTTTTCTGGGCAGGGTGGTTTAGCAGAAAACATGGAGTAATTTCTTTAGATTGTAGTGTTTTGTTTGCAGGTATGATTCAATGGAATTTAGGGACTCAGTGTCTCCAGCTTCCTGATTATCTGCCCATATGTCCCCATTCCAGGTTTCAGGGTCCCATTTTTTTTCCTAATTAATGCCCTCACTTTAACTTCAGACACCTCTCAAGGTTGTTGATTGAGTTGGCATTGTAACACAACCCCTCTTACAAGAAGACTCTGGGTTTGGTTTTCAGCAATATCAGCTCTGTTACTACAAGAAATAAGAATTTCTTTCAAAGCACAAGTGGAAACTTTGAGGTCGTTTATACCCCACTTGTGCTTTGACTCTGAAGCCCTGAGCACATCTCTTCCTTTCACCCATTTGTCTAGTGAAAGTAGGACCAACTCACCAGCTTCCTTATACTTCTCATTATGACAAAACTATAGAAAGATATCACACATGTGTTCACCCAGAGCCTCATCTTTCACCAATATCTCATCTGTTGATGTTGATATTTTGTGTATTTTTATTGCCAGCTCACACGATTGATTAGCAGTGCCCTATTTACTACTGAAAGCAGGTTCATCAGCATCTTTAAGAATAACCAGACTTGAGAACCAATTTAGAAAACTCATCCTTCAATTTTGTTTTTCTAGAACCACTTCCGGTACCAAATGTCGTAGGCTGGGTTCTCCAGGGAAGTAAAACCAGTAAGCATATAAATATATATATAGAGAGAGAGAGATTTATATCAAGTAAATGGCTCATACAGTTGTAGAGGCTGGAATGTCCCAAGTCCTTGGATCAGGATAGAGGCTTCTTCTGATTCATGTAGCCACAGGGGCAGAAGAATCCAAGATTAGCAAGTCAGAGAGTAGGGCTCTTGCTCACAGGCTGTGAAGATCGACAACTCCCAAGATCAGCAGGCAAGACCGCAAGTCTTCTCCTGATTCACGTAGCTGCAGGGGCTGGTAAGATTGGCAGGTCAGACAGCAGGGCTCTTGCTCACAGGCTGTGAAGATAGAGGAATCCCAGGATCGGCTGCCAAGACCACAGATAAGCTAAGCTGCTAGCTTAAGTCCCGAGAATTGGAAGTCAGATGAACAGGAGCCATCTGCAGGGTCCAGAGCAAGCAAAAGCCAGAATATCTGCTTATATTCAGATATAGGCCACATACCCAAGGAAAGACTCCTTCTGATTGACTACTCACAGCAAATCCCTTTATGGGAGTGATCACATATCAAATCTCAACAGGGAAGAGATCACAGCACTATATGACTGCCAAAACTCTGAGGATCGTGGCCCAGCCAAGTTGACACAAAACCTTAACCATTACACTTCTTGATCTCTCAGAACAAATGCTTCTTGGTATATGTACAGGCTCCTCATGAGAACAATTGAGCATTCTGGAATTCCCATTCTTCTCAATGTTATCCATAATTTGTTACGATTCACACAGTCGAATGCCTTTGCATAGTCGATAATACGCAGGTAAACATTGTCTCGAGATGGGCTTGTAATGTGAAACTTGTCTCCAAAATGGAGGGTGGTGAGAGACTGAAGAAAGAGGTGGACAAATCCAGGGTGGCAGCAAAGAGTTTACCTACTTATGAGCTGAGTCCTGAGAGGCAACAGGGCCAAGCAGATCTCCGTGCCCTGTAGTAGGAGGACAAAAGGTTTTATAGTGGTGGTGGACAATAGTAGTTACATGCCAGAGGCTTACATAAGAATGACATAGCAAACAATGAAGAGGCGTCACGCGTGAGGGAGCTCACGTTTGGCCTTACAAAGCCTGTTTTCCCTTCAGTCCACCCCTTGAGACCAGCTTTTACAATATGGCATGTTCCCCCTTTTCAACAGGGTACCTGAGCACCCTGAGAGGAGTTGTTACATCTCTGTCCTTAGGGACATACAGCGTCGCTGTAGTTAAAGGCCCAGGCCACATCGACAATGTAGACAAACACAGCAGAAAATCCCTATACCCAGGAAAAGACCCAGACCTAACAGAAAATCTTACCAGCCAGAAGGGAAAGAGGAAAACTGGTTGGCCACAGCAGACCAGCCATCAGTTGTGTCCAAGGCTTCTGTCTATTTCTTCCTATGGCCTAACAAATCATTTAGGTTCTGGTGATGTGCAACATTCAGTTTTTACTATGGCACATGTCCTGCCTTGAGTGGCTGTTACAATGTCTTGAACCATTAGGTTCTGAAGGACTACCTTTCTCATTTGGGTGGTTGTGGCAGTTAATAGCCACAGGTTTTCTCTGCTATCATTCAGGGCCTGTTTAGTAAAATTAGTCAGAGCTTTAATTTGCCCCATTACTTCTAAGGAGCCAACAGACAGAACAAAAATAGTTAAAAAGAAATCATACCAGTGGAAAAGACTACACTTGCTCCACCTGACTTTTACCATGGGGTAATTCAGAGGTTTTCTTACAGTTTTTCTAAGGGTTCCTGCAGCATAGGGTAACCCCAAAGTATAGTGCCCTATCCAATCGTACAGTAACCAGGGCCACAAGTAGTGCCCACATAGCCATCAAGTGCCGTTTGGAGTGAGATACACTCCTGCAGTCCTGTTGGAGTTTTAATACTTCAACCATTCAGTGGTATTAGGTGTTATCACCCTTTGACAGTGGGACACAGGCGACCAGGAAAAGGTGATGTTGTAGCCCCCTCCTCTTCAGTTATACCCCACTCAGTTAAAGAGGCTTTAATACCTTCCTGCCTCCCAGAGCTGCCCAGTCTGTTCTGGCATTCTCCAAGGCATGCTTTCGGTGCTTGAGAGAGGGAGTTGTCCACAGACCCAGCAGCTGCTTTTGCTGTGGAATATGGGGAAGCTGTGAGCTCACTCTAGAAAGATGTTGGCAACCCCAAAGGGAAGAAAGCAGAGTAGGCCACACCTATGGTCAGAAAGACAGTGTTTTGTAGATACCAAGGGGGTAAATCTTCCCCCTCTGTAAGGATCACACTAATGACTTCCCTTTGGGTGGTGAGAACAGCGGCTACTTTAGGCATTTTTCCTGGCTGAGTTTACCATATACGCTACCCTGGGGAAGTCACTTGAAGGCTTGTAAGTAAATTCACTCATTTTGCTGTATGCCAGAAAATAAGACCCATTTCATGTGAAGTGCGACTGTCAAGTCCCTCTGTGCAGTAGGACTATGGGCACTGTGGGCTCCCATGTTAGGTGGATCAGTTCTTCCACCTCCAGAGGGATGAAGTAACCAACCCACCGCAGCAGGGTAACCCATGACAAGTGCCAGTAGATGGTTCCATTTTCCAGTGCCAGGTCCTGAGGTGTCCAGAGGATCACACTGCTTTGTTCTGGCAGCAATCTTGGTAGATACGCTTCTGGAGCCTGTGGTGTCATTCGTATTGTTGTTGGGGGGTCACTTGGGGCTCCAAGTCTGGCATATGGAGCTTAGGTTTCAGTGGCAGCTGAATTTATCAACCTCAAACCTCAGTCAGCACCTTGGTACACCTCACCAGGAAAGCCTTAGACTATGGCTTCTGGCAACCTATGGGTCTTACCCTACCAGATGACCTCTAGGAATTTTAACAACATTTCTGGCCCCTGCCCCTTTTGGGAATTCACAGCCCATCCTCTCTCTCGTAGGTAGATGATTAGGGTGTCTAGGCACTCCTGTAACAGAGAAACACCTTCAGCAGTTAACATGATGTTATCAGCGTAATGACACCAATGGACGGTAACAGGGAAGGGGGAAAGAGTAGGGGAGAAGTTCTTGTTAAGTTCTCTATAGTCTATGTTTATACACCAGGACGCATCTAGTTTCTTCACAGGCCACACAGGGCTATTAAAAGCACTGTGGGATTCATGAGGATACTCACTCTTTTTAATTCCAAAATGGTATTTCCTCCTGGCAACTTATATTGCCTGATGTCTACCACTCTTTGTGGTGGGGGCAGGGTCACTTTTCCCATGCCACATTCCCCCTCAAGACTGCTTTTACCACTCTCACCTGCAGTTGAAATTCTCTCACAGAAGTGGTCAGAGTCAGTCCCTTCAGGATATCTACTCCTAGAATATATTCCAGTATTGGGAAAATATAAACTCGATATGGTTTAGTGGGAGTATGTCCTATTTGTAGGGTCAAGAGTACTTGATGTAGACAGATGGACTTTCCACTGTACCCATCAATTGCTAAGACAGGTCTTCAAAACCATTCAGGGTTTCCAAAGATAAGGCTGCATTTTCCCCTGTATCAACAGATTTAGCACCCACTGCTTGTTTGTTCTTGACTAATGTATCGTGACATCTACATGGGGCCTCTGGTCCGCCTGCATGGCCCTGACCTGTGGGTGACATCGGCCCCACCCCTAGTGCCTAGGGTTTGTGGCGTCCACACAGTGGCAACGGGCACTTCCTCACAGGGAGCAGTAGGACCCAGAGGGCAGTATTGTTGCTCTGGCTTCAGATTCAGCCAAAGGAACTTCATTAGGTTGTTTATCTTCTCCACTGCTGTCCTGGAGTCACTAAATCCATGCACATCTGCTTTCGGGTTATTTTCAAGGAGTCCATGGACGATCATCTTACAAGGTTTTCAGCCTTTCTTTTCTCTTTTCCCATGGCTTGCATCAACTTCTCTTTAGCACTCTCGGTTTCACCCAAGTTGGCTACAGCTTGTCCCACCTGGTAGAACTTCTGGCCCACTAAGGGACTAACTATAGCCATCAGCATGCCATACCAGGAGGATGGGATCTCTTACAAGATCTTAGCGTTCATTCCTGAAGAGTTTATTGTCTGGTCCCCAGAAGTGTTCAGCATAAATGGTGTAGTACATACCTAGCTCCTGTATTAGTTGCTGTAACTCCTTTATTGAAGACCACGTCCCAACTGTACTGGGGAGATCATCCTCATTTGGGCCACACCTTATTACAACACAACATGATCTAATTTGCAAGGACGTGTATGCCCTCTGTGTTCCAAGCTGTGTGTAAACATTGCTGGAGGAGCACATGGTGAGTGGTTATACTATTCATTTTTTCTGCCTTGGCACCTTTAAAGAGATACTGTCTCTCTTGATATCCCAAGCTGTAATGGTTTCATTTCCTTTCTGCTAGAATTTCCCACACAATTTTATCAGCTCAGTGGAGGTGTATTCCCTCACTGTCATGGAACTGGGGGGTGGGGTTTCTTGTCTGTAGCCACTGGCTCACAGGTAGCTTTCATCTTATGGGTTGTGAGTGGGCATGCCCAGAGGGGCCGTTCTGAAAAGCCAGGCTCCTCCTCGACTATCATATCTACATCTGAGTCAGTACTAGATTTGCTCTCTAAGGATTCCATGTCTTGGTGTCCCAGTTACCTTTCATCAACATTGCCCTGATCTTTGCCTTTGGCACTTTCTTTCCCCCATCTTTACAAACCTACAGGCAAGCATTTCTAGCTCTTATCTTGTTTACAATGTGACTGCTTAATATGTCAGTCATGGCCACACATGACTGCCACACATCCCTTTTCAGCTGTAACTTTTTTGCAGAGCTCTTATGGGTGATTCAGCAGCTAGATAGGCACTGGTGGTCAGCTGAATGGACTAAAGCATCAGCCACCCCATGGCTCCTGCTGCTTTCTTAGCTTCTTTTCCAGACTTATGAGGACGTGTGTCTTCCCACAACCATGCTATACTGCTTGGTGTTTGTGGGGTATCCCTGTACTCACATGGTGGGCCACACACATCAAGCATATGGGCCAGACCTCACCACACGGAGGATGCCAGCCAACCCTTTTCATCCACAAAAGCCTCACTCTCACTCACCATTTCCTTGGTCTACTGGCTGCCTCACCAATTGTCCTGGCATGGACTTGTAACATGAAACTTGCCTCCAAAACTGGAGGGTGCCAAAATACTGAAGAAAGAGGTCAGCAACACCAGGGTGGCAGCAAAGGAGTTTATTATGGTGATTTACATACAAGCAAGTCCTGGGTGGCAGCAGGACCAAGCAGATCTCTGTGCCCATCTCTGTGCCCCATAGAGGGAGGGCAGAGGCTTTATAGTGGTGGTGGACAATAGTGGCTACATACCAGGGACTTACATAAGAATGACTTAGCAAATGGTGGTGAACTAGTGGAATGCATGAAGGTGCTCATGTTCAGCCTCACAAAGCTTGTTTCCCTTCCAAACATCTTTCTGGTATTTTCTGCTTTCAGACAAGATCCATCCAACATCAGCAATGATATGCCTCGTTCCACACCCTTCTCTGAATTTGGCTTGAATTTTTGGCAGTTCCCTGTTGATGTACTGCTGCAAAGTTTTTAAATTATTGTGATGGTTAAGGTTGTGTGCCAACTTGGCTGGGCCATAATTCTCAGAGGTCTGGTAATTATGATGTAATTTTGTAGCTATGTAGTAATGTAATTACCTCCATAATGAGATCTTATATAATATAATTAGCTCCATGATAAGATCTGCTATGAGTAGCCTGTCAACTGAAAGGGAGTTTCCTTGGGGTGTGGCCTGCATCCAATATATGTGGACTTTCTGACAAAGCTCACTGGCTTTTGCTCACTCTGGATCCTGAAGCTGGCTCCTATTCATCCGACTTCCAATTCTTGGGTCCCAAGATACCAGCTTGCTTGGGATTCTGGAATTTCTCAGCATCTGCAGCCCTTGAGTCAGTGGCCTGCTGTCTTAACTGCTGATCTTGGAATTCATCAGCCTCTGCATCCTGTGAGCCAGAGACCTGCTGTCTCTCTTGGGTTCACCAGCCCCTGGAGCTACATGAGCCAGAAGAAGCCTCCAGCCTGATCCATGGACTTGGGACTTTCTAGCCTCTACAACCTCATGAACCATTTCCTTAATGTAAATCTCTGTCTCTGTCTACATATAGGTATAGGTCTAGGTGTCCAGGTCTAGGTGTCCAGGTCTAGGTGTCCAGGTCTAGGTGTCCAGGTCTAGGTGTCCAGGTCTAGGTGTCCAGGTCTAGGTGTCCAGGTCTAGGTGTCCAGGTCTAGGTGTCCAGGTCTAGGTCTAGGTCTAGGTCTAGGTCTAGGTCTAGGTCTAGGTCTAGGTCTAGGTCTAGGTCTAGGTCTAGGTCTAGATAGATACTTCACTGGTTTTGTTTCTTTAGAGAACCTGGCCTAAAACAGTTATCTTCAGCAAAATTTTACTTGCATGTGATATCAATGATATTGCGTGATAATTCCCGCATTCTGTTGGATAGCCTTTCTCCAGAAAGGGCACATATATGGATCTCTTCCAGTCAGTTGGCCAGGTAGACATCTTCCAAATTTCTTGGCATAGATGAATGAGTGCTTCTGGCATTGCATCCATTTGTCAAAACATCTCAATTGGTATTTTGTCAATTCCTGGAGGCTTTTTTTTTTTTTTTTGCCAATGCCCTCAGTGCAGCTTGAACTTCTTCCTACAGTACCATTGATTCTTGATCATATGCTACCACCTGAGATGGCTTAACATCAGTCAGTTCTTTTGGGTACAGTAACTCTCTGTACTCTTTCCACCTCCTTTTGGTGTTTCCCACATTATTCAACTTTTGCCCATTCAAACAAACAAAAAAAAAAAAACCCTATTGTTGTTGAGTTGATTCTGACCCTATAGGACATAGAAGAACTACCCTATAGGGTTTTCAAGGAGCAGCTGGTGGATTTGAACCTCCAAACTTTTGGTTAGCAGCCATAGCTCTTAACCACTGTGCAATCAGGGCAATATTGCAACTCGAGGCTTGAATATTTTTATTAGTACTTTCAGCTTGAGAAACACCTAGTGTGTTCTTCTCTTCCAGTTTTCTAACTCCAGGTCTTTGCGCATTTCATTATAATACACTGCTTTGTCTTCTAGAGCCACCCTTTGAAATCTTTTGTTCAGCTCTTTTACTTTATTTCTTCCATTCATTTTAGCTACTCTATGCTCAAGAGCAAGTTGCAGAGTTTCTTCTGACATCCATTTTGGTCTTTTCTTTCTTTCTTGTCTTTTTAATGACATTTGCTTTCTTCCTGTATGATGTCCTTGATATTGTCCCACAACTCATCTGGTCTGCAGACATTAGTGTTCAATACATCAAAACTATTCTTGAGGTGGTCTCTAAATTCAGGTGGGATATACTCAAGGTCATACTTTGGCTCTAGTGGACTTGTTTTAATTTTCTTCAGCTTCCATTTCAACTTACATATGAGCAGTAGATGGTCTGTTTCAGAGTCAGCTGCTGGCCTTGTTCTGACTGATGATATTGAGCTTCCCCATCGTCTTTTTCCACAGATATAGTTGATTTCGCTATGAGTTGGAATCGACTCGACAGCAGCGAGTTTATAGTTGATTTGATTCCTGTGTATTCCATCTGGCAACGTCCACGTGTATAGTCACCATTTATGTTGTTGAAAAAAGGTCTTTGCAATGAAGAAGTCATTGGTCTTGCAAAACTCTCTCATGTGATCCCTGGTGGCAGTTCCATTATCAAGGCCATATTTTCCAACTACTGATCCTTCTTTGTTTCTAACTTTTGCTTTCCAATCACCAAAAATTTTTAATGCACAATGGAATACTACGCATCGATAAAGAACAGTGACGAATCTCTGAAACATTTCATAACATGGAGGAACCTGGAAGGCATTATGCTGAGCGAAATGAGTCAGAGGCAAAAGGACAAATACTGTATAAGACCACTATTATAAGATCTTGAGAAATAGTAAACCTGAGAAGAACACATACTTTTGTGGTTACGAGGGGGGGAGGGAGGGAGGGTGGGAGAGGGTTTTTTTATTGATTAATCAGTAGATAAGAACTGCTTTAGGTGAAGGGAAAGACAACACTCAATACATGGAAGGTCAGCTCAATTGGACTGGACCAAAAGCAAAGAAGTTTCCGGGATAAAATGAATGCTTCAAAGCTCAGCGGAGCAAGCGCGGGGGTCTGGGGAACATGGTTTGCGGGGACTTCTAAGTCAATTGGCAAAATAATTCTATTATGAAATCATTCTGCATCCCACTTTGAAATGTGGCGTCTGGGGTCTTAAATGCTAACAAGCAGCCATCTAAGATGCAGCAATTGGTCTCAACCCACCTGGAGCAAAGGAAAATGAAGAACACCAAGCCCACATGACAACTAAGAGCCCAAGAGACAGAAAGGGCCACATGAACCAGAGACCTACATCATCCTGAGACCAGAAGAACTAGTTGGTGCCCGGCCACAATCGATGACTGCCCTGACAGGGAGCTCAGCAGAGGACCCCTGAGGGAGCAGGAGAGCAGTGGGATGCAGACCCCAAATTCTCATAAGAAGACCAAACTTAATGGTCTGACTGAGACTGGAGGAATCCCGGCGGTCATGCTCTCCAGACCTTCTGTTGACACAGGACAGGAACCATCCCTGAAGACAACACATCAGACATGAAAGGGACTGGTCAGCGGGTGGGAGAGAGACGCTGATGAAGAGTGAGCTAATTATATCAGGTGTACACTTGAGATTGTGTTGGCAACTCTTGTCTGGAGGGGGGATGGGAGGATAGAGAGAGAGGGAAGCCGGCAAAATTGTCAAGAAAGGAGAGACTGAAAGGGCTGACTCAAGACGGGGAGAGTAAGTGGGAGTAGGGAGTGAGATGTATGTAAACTTATATGTGACAGACTGATTGGATTTGTAAACGTTCACTTGAAGCTTAATAAAAGTTATTATAAAAAAAAAAAAAAAAAAAATTTTTAATGTCTCTTGATTGCATGTTTGATCAATTTCAGACTGCCGAAGCTGGTAAAAATCTTCAATTCCTTCACGTTTGGAATTAGGTTCTGGTGCACAAATTTGAATGATAGTTGCATTAACTGGTCTTCTTTGTAGGCATATGGATATTATTCTATCACAGACAGCATAGTACTTCAGGATAGATCTTGAAAGGTTCTTTTTGATAATGAATGCAAAGCCATACCTCTTTAATTTGTCGCTCCTGGCATAGTGGACCATATGATGCTCCTATTCAAAATGGGCAATACCATTCCATATCAGCCCACTAATACTTAGGATATTGATGTTTATGCCTTTCATTTCATTTTTGATGACTTCCAATTTTCCTTGATTCATACTTCATACATTCCACATTCTGATTACTCATGGATATTTGCAACTGTTTCCTCTCACTTAAGTTATCCCACATCAACAAAGGAAGGTCCTGAAAGTTTTACTCCATCTATGTCATTAAGGTCGACTCTACTTTGAGGAGACAGCTCTTCCCCAGTCATATGATGAGTACCTTCCAACCTGAGGGTTTCATCTTCCAGCACTATATCAGACAATGTTCCACTGTTATCCATAAGGTTTTCACCAGCCAATCTTTTTCCAAAGTAGATCACCAGGTCCTTGCCAGTCTTAGTCTGGAAGCTCCACCGAAACCCATCCATCATTGGTGACCCTGCTGATATCTGATATACCGTGGCATAGCTTCCAGCATCACAGCACCACAGAAGCCACTACAGTATGACAAACTGACAGATAAGTGGTTGGTGGAGTATACATAATATTAAAATATAATAAGCATTAACATGACACTCAATGGATAGAATTCAAATTAGCATATTTTAATTAGTATCTATAATATGGAAACCCTGGTAGCGTAGTGGTTAAATGATACAGCTGCTAACCAAGAGGCTACTCACTCATCCACTATCTTGTTATCCAACATTTTGCATTTATAATAGTAAAAAATCTTGGGGGAAGTCAGCACAGCCAAGGCAAGGGAAAACACTGACAGGTATGCAAGAATAAAAGGCAATGAAGGTAAATACTATAACATACACAATCCGGCAATAACCGTAATAACAAAAATAATTTATGAGTGAATACATAGGTAGATACATATGCTAAATAGGTGTGGGAGGGCATATGGGAGTATGCCACATGCATATATAGGTTGGGCTGTGGCTATTTCTACATACATATTTGCCCATGCTGCTTGTACACTCACGTATACAATAGAGCACACAGGGGACAAATAGAAATAGTCTATACGTATCCAAACACCTCACGGACCTGAGTTACCAGGCTTAAAGGCTAAGGCCCATCATCTCAGGGGACATCTAGGTTAACTGGCATAACACAGTCCATAAAGACAATATTCTACATCCTACTTTGGTGAGTAGCGTTTGGGGTCTTGAAATCTTGCAAGTGGCCATCTTGAGTAGCGTTTGGGGCCTTGAAATCTTGCAAGTGGCCATCTAAGATACAACTAATGGTTTCTCTCCATCTGGAGCAAAGGAGAATGAAGGAAACCAGAGACTCAAGGAAACAATTACTCTAGAGGACTAATGGATCACAGGAACCATAGCCTCCACCAGCCTGAGACCAGAAGAACTAGATTTTGCCTGGCTACCATCAACAACCTCTTTGACCAGGATCACAAAAAACGTCCCGGTTAGAGTGGGGGAAAATATATATAAAACAAACTTCAAATTCATTAAAATAAAACCCAGATTTACTGGCAGGGGCAGATTAACCAGTAAGCAAGTTTTGCACAGGCTTAGAGTAAGCAAGGTATGCATGGGTTTATTTGTATTTACTTACTAATCTGCAGTGCACATTTCCACAACAGGTGAAATTGTGCACTACAGATTAGTAAGTAAACCCAAGAAAGCCCATGTGTACTTTGGTTATTGGGTAATCTGTCCCTGTTTACTGTTCTGAGAGAAACTCAAGGAACCCCTGAGACTATAGCCCTTAGACAATCTTCGAACTTGGAACTGAAACCATTCCTGTAGATCACCTTTCAGCCAAATAATACACAGGCCTGTTAAAAAAAACAAAACAATAATGTCTGTGAGGAAAGTGTGCCTCAAAACAATCATCTACATAAGACCAAAAGTGCAACATCTGCCCCAAAGCAAAGTAGGCAGAAACAGACTGGAAAACCAGACAAATGGGAATGGGGAACTCAGGGTGGTAATAGAAGAGGGCTGACACATTGCAGGGATTGTAACCAATGTCATGGAACAACTTGTGTATAAACCATTGAATGGGAAATTAACTCACTCTGTAAACCTTTTCCTAAAGCACAATAAAAAAAAAAAAAATCTGGTATCTATTTTGCTCACAAATGACGTACATTTGGCAGTAACAAATGCCGAGGTGTGAGGTGAGAGTAATGCTGTCTGTGATGGTTAAGGTTATGTGTCAACTTGGCTGGGCCATGATTCTCAGGGGTTTGGCACTTATGTAATGATGTAATTTGGCAGTTATGTAATGATGTAGTCATCCTCCATTTTGTGATCTCATGTGGTCATCCTCCATTTTCGCATAATGCTGATTTTTGCATGACGACCTGCTTTTTGGAACCTAACCATGTTGGTAAGTGAGAAGTGAGTGTAAGCTAGCTTGTATTCTAGCCATTCATTGTCAGATGAATGCTTTGTTTAAACAATATCTGTTTCTAGAACTCTTTATTAATGTATCTGACCTAGCTTATTTTGAAAGAATCTGTGATGTAGCCTGTACTTTTCCATAGCTCCTTCTATGAAAAAGCTTTGTATTATCAGGTATGAAGCACCAAGCTATTAAGATATAATTCATGTTGGGTAGATTCCTGTTGCAAATAAATACCTCACAGCTCGGCTATATTTTATTAAATTAAATACCCACAGGGAACAGCCAAGAAGATAGTGCTGAAATTAAGATGAGAAGCAAAGGAGTAGGAAACTCAGCTCCAGGGTCATTGCAATAAAAAAGAAATTAACCTCTCAACAGATTTTACTTTTCTTCAGTCTGACCTGATTGCATTTATCTCTATTTATAATATCATAGCTTTTTAACTTTATTTTAGGGAATGGCTTCTCTTTCTCATTTTTCCCACACATTGTCTGTACTAACACAACTAAAGTTGTGATTCCATTCTCAGTCTGTCTCTCTTCACCTCAGACATGCAGCAAAGCACCAGAGACATTCTGTCTTGTCTAGAGGAGACTAGCAGCAGTTCCATGGACATCTTGTCATCAAGGATTTTTGGAATTGATGACCTGTCATCTTCCTTTATAGTGGTGACTTTTCCTATTTTCACCTTTCCTGATGGTGCAGGTTTTTTATGCTCTCTAGCCTTCTTCCAGGCCTCAGAACTTGCAGAGATGCTTCTGTTTACAAAGCAAGCCATATCTTTTTAAAATATATCTTTTTTCAAGGAAAATATTAGTGCACAGGACTTACAGACCACATGAACCACAACGTCTACCAGCCTGAGCCCAGAAGAACTAGATGGTGCCCAGCTACCACCACCAATGGTTCTGACAGGGATCATAATAGAGGTTTGCCAACAAAGTGGGAGAGAAATGTAATTTAAATTCAAATTCACACAAAAAAGACCAGACTTACTGGTCTGACAGAGTCTGGAGGAGCTCCCTGAGACTGTTGCCCCCAGATACTCTGCTAACTAAGAACTGAACTGCCACTCTCAAAGTCCACTTTCCAGCCAAAGATTAGACAGGTCTATCTGGGGTCTTTGTGGTGCAGTAGTTAAGCATTTGACTGCTACTCAGAAGATCAGCAGTTCGAATCCACCAACCGCTTCTTGGAAACCCTATGGGTCCATTCCACTGTGTTCTATAGGGTCACTATGTGTCTGAATCAACTTGATGGCAACAGGTTTGGTTTTTTTTTTTTGCTACAAAATAAACAATAACAGGTGAGGACCACTCTTCTTAGTTCCATCAAGTATAGGAGACCAAATGGGCAACACCTGTCCTAAAACCAAGAAAAGAAGACAGGACAGCACAGTAAACCAGACGGATGGAAACAGGGAACTCAGGCGTAAAGTGAATGGAGAGCACTGACACAATGTAGGGATTGCAACCAGGGTCATTAAGCAATTTATGTATAAATTTTTGAATGAGAAATTAATTTGTGCTATAAACTTTCACCTGAAGCACAAATGTACACATACCTGTTTATATATCTGTTTTGAATAATCTGGATACTAATTTATATGGGGAAAAATATGACGAAAATGCAATGTGACTTACTAAACATATCATGTATAAACATTATAAATATAATTGACATTCAATCTTGGAACATACAAAGTAGACAGCATAGTCCCAAAAGTCAAAGTTTAGCTGATTATTCCAATGATTGGACCTTTTTAGGAGAGATGCTATTCTTCCCTTCCTGCCCCTACATTTCACCAAAGACAGCCTGACCATTTTCCATTTTCTGGTTTCTCTCTTCTGCAGGCCCTGAAAACTGGAAAAATGGACATGTGAATCTACCGCTCTAGTTGATACCAGCTGGACAATCTGTGTTTGAAAATGGAATTTAGAAATTTTAGGCAATGAATGGTTGAAACTGGTCTCAGAAAACGATATAGATCTGGAAATGGAGGGCACCCTCTCTTGTGCACAGAAAACTAGAGAAAATTGTTTATACACAGAAAAAGAGAAGAATAAATCAAATTGGTTAATATGCTGAGCTGCTGACTGAAAAGTTGGAGGTTTGAGTCCACCCAGAGGTGCCTAGGAAGATAGGCCTGGTGATCTATGGCCTAATTTTGTCAGATCTGTGGCCTAATTTTGTTTGACATCCAGTCAACTATTCTCAGTTGATTTATACTATAGTCACATATAGTGGGACATCATCTCAGTTGATTCATTGTCTCTTTTAAAATTTACACTAAATAGAAATAAGGGTGTCATAATTAACAAGATGTGACTGTCTTAAAGTCAATGATGAAGGACAGATTTTCTTTAGAGATATTTCCCATTTCTCCAGCCATAGCTCCCCCACAATGGTAATCATCTAAATTACCCATTGTATATCAACTTCTGAATACTTACAACCTAGAAAAGGTTATTTTTTTGTATAGTAGTTAATAAAATATTTTTGTAGATTTGATATTTGATATAAAAAAAAAATCCCTAGTAGCGTTCCTTTTAATTATTTTTCAAGCCTTTGTGTTTTTTAAAAGAATTTTGAAACCTATGCATACGAAAAGCACATAAACCTAATTTGTAGAGTTTAAATAGTAGTAAGATAAATATCTCTGGATCTACCACCCAGCATTAACAAACAAGACATTATCAGTACCTTGGAGGCACCTTGCCAGGTCTATCCCTGTTAGTCTCCCAGGGAAACCTCTATCAGGGCACTGGCTCTAGAGGAAAGCTTGCTATTTGTTGGCTCTGGGGGAAGATCTTTGTCTTCCAGCTCCGGTCCTCAGTTCCTCGGTAATCTTCACGTGACATCTGTCCTCAGTCTTTGTCCTTGCTTCTGTGCCTAATCTGCTCTTTTTTCCATCAAGAGCGATTGGGTTAATATGTACCCTGCACAGATATGACCTCACTAACATAACGTAGAAAACCCTATTCTTAGATGGGATTACATCCACGTGTACAGGTGTCAGCACTTACAATAGATATTTTTGGGGGACACAAAGTCAATCCATAACAATGTTTTTGAGATTCATTCATGTTGGTAAGTGTAGGTTGAAATCATTCATTTCATTGCTTAATAATATTCCACAGTTTATCTATTCATTATACCACTGATGAACTTTCGGGTTGCTTCCAGTTCTTCCTATTATCGACAATGCTCATGGACATTCTTGGATATTTGCCTCACAGAGGACTTGCTTGGTTCCAACCATGTTTTTTTTTTCTTTCTTTAAAATCTTGGTGAAGGTCCTTGCACATAGTTGGCACTGGAGAAATGCCTGAGTGAATGACTTTCATGAATTTGATAATGAATTTAAAGATTTTTTAGTACTTCCAAACAAATATGTACTGAGGAACAAATACCATTTGTAGGTGGAATGCAAGTTTCATGACTTAGTAATTTACTCTGAATTTCTCATTCCAGAAGAAACTACACCTTGCTGAAGAAAACCTAGCACAACTAAAGAAAGGGATAACTCATTACAATTATGTGTGTTCCTTGCTAGCCCACCAAGAAAGAACACAGTTGCCTAGATAAGTCCCTTTAAAACTTCTGGGGCAAAGACAGATAGAAGCAAATACAGTAAACCAATATTTGCCCAGCTAACTTTTTCTGTCGAGTTCATCTCTATATGGCTAGCAGTCAATTTTCCCTCAAATTCTCCTTCTGGCCCTTCTATTACCATTCATTACATCCCCATTCCCCTTCCCAGGAAATAGCATTTATTAAGCACTTAGTTATTCATTGCCTTAAAATGAAATCACGGTTGCGAAGTGAGTTAGTGCAAAAGGGCTCTAGACTTTGTTACTGAAGAAAGCTTAATAACTTTGTTCAACCTTATGTTAGGACTCTAGTTGTAATATCAATTCTTCCTATACAGACTGAATGACTTACATGCCAAGCAAAGGCCCAGACATTTACAACAGAAGGGTGACTATGATAATGTCCCTGCAAGTACCTGCAGTCCCATGGAGGCCTGAGCTTGCTCATCATCTCCTCTCCCTGGCAGGAAGTGTTAGGTTCTTTCTGCCCTGGAATTAGGCAATTCTGAATTCTCCTGGCAGAGAAATTGATTAGGACACGTTTTTTGGATTCCAGATATACTTGTTCTGACGTCAGTAAACTACCTGATATCCCTCGTATTTCTTACCTGAATTCCTGGATTCTAAAAGCTTGGTTTATTTTTTTCTGTTTCTTAATAACCCTTATTCCTTATTGCCCAAGTAACAAATGATCATTGCAGATGTTCTCGGGGGTGTTATCATTTATAGCTTGAGGTGTGAATAGCCAACACCAGTTAGAAACCAAGTATTATATTTGACCTCACACACTTAGATTAGCTGCCTAGCAAGAAGTCCAATCTTGATGCTCCTCTCCCCGCCCCCTTTGTATTCCAAGGACCAGTCCTGTTTGTCCCTGTCTTGTTGCTAACACTATTGCTTTTGTATTTCTTACAATTAAACAGTGCCTAAAACAACTCCTATGGTTAACATGGCTTCTTTAAATCCACTCGGTAGTGACTTGCAGCTCCAGGGCAATAGGACTCCTCTTGCTAGAACAGAGCCTGAGGTCAGTTGCCTTCTCCTGTCTTTTTTCCTTTCTGTAATATCTATGTGCTATGACATCTGAGCTGCTATGAGATCGAACTCAAATGCTCCCCATTATGATATTTTCTTGGCAACATTTTAAATTAGAAAACTGAGAAGCAATATGTGCTCTTTGCTGTTAGAGTGAGGGTTTGGACTCATCACTTTGATAGGCCTGCTAAATAAATATAGGACAGCCAGTTAAATTTGAATTTCAGATAAAGAATAAATAATTTGCTAGTATAACTATATCCCATACAATATTTTGGACACACTTAGTTTGCTAAACTTGACAACCCTGCCTCCTGTGTTGGAGAGCTTCGCAACTGCTATCAGACGTTGGTTTGTTCTTTAAAAAGCCACTACCTCCTCCAACACTATTCTGCTAACATACTGTTGTGTTGCAGCCAAAGTCAGAGGCAACTGAGACTCCGGTAGTCACTAAGGACAGCTGGTGTCCATGGAGATGGGGCTTAAGACGGACTTTATCCTCCAGTAGCTTTTGCGTTAGCCAGTATAGACTGTTTAGTGATTCTTCAAGATTTCAGAAAAAGATCATCTTTTCCCCTGTCATGGATTGAATTGTGTCCCCTCCCCCCCCAAAAAATATGTGTCAACTTGCCTAGGCCAAGTTTCTCAGTATTGTGTGATTGCTCACCATTTTGTCATCTGATGTGATATTCCAATGCATTGTAAATTCTACCTCTAGGGATGTTAATGAAGCAGGATTAGAGGCAATTATGTTAATAAGGCAGGACTCAATCTATAAGATTAGGTTGTGTTTTGAGTCAATCTCTTTTGAGACATAAAAGAGAGAAAGGAGCAGAGAGACAGAGGGACCTCATACCACCAAGAATGCAGTGCTAGAAGCAGAGTGTCCTTTGGACCTGGGATCCCTGTGCTGAGAAGCTCCTAGACCAGGGGAAGATTGATGACAAGGACCTTCCTCCAGAGCCTACGGACACAGAAAGCCTTCCCCCAGAGCTGACACCCTGAATGTGGACTTCTAGCCTACTAGACTGTGAGAGAATAGACTTCTGTTTGTTGAAGCCATCCACTTGTGGTACCTCTGTTATAGTGGTACTACATGACTAAGACATCCCCAACACCTTCCTCAGTGCTCTACTAGGGCAATGCTATCCCATGGTAAAATTGATCTGAGGTTCAAATATTCTAGCTCTTTAAATTTATGCACTTAGTTACTTCACGAAGACATAAGCCTGCCTTTGTGAAGGCCGGCCTGGGATAGGCCTGGCCTATCTTGCCTATGCAGAACCGCTGCCAACCATGCCACCTGACCCCAGCTTCTTCCGCTCTCTTGGTGACTTTATTTCTGTGCCTCCTTTGCTTTTCCTTGCCTTTGGGCTTCTGTTGGGGGTTATCCTAATTTACTCCAACAGGCTTCAATGGTCTTGAATTTGGGGGGAAAGGGGTTTGAGCTCCTGTACTCTTATATCCCAGAAAGCCACTCATATGCAAATATCGTTCCCTTGAAGATATTGGTAATATTAGTAGTTTCTCTTGAAAAAGAAGGAAACAGAAGAAAGGTGAGAATGAAAGAAAGAAAAACAGGGAAAGAAAGGCAAAGGAAAAATAGGATGCTCTACTTTGCTGGGAAGAAAGAAAGAAAAAGAGAGAGAGAAATATTTGAAGTTCATCTTCACTGGACACACAGTTAAAAAAAAAGAAAAGCAACTTGTTGCCATCAAGTCGATACTGAGTCATAGCAACCCTGTAGGACAGAGTAAAACTGCCCGAAGGGTTTCCAAGAACTGGCGGGTGGATTCAGACTGCCAACCTTTGTTTAGTAGCCAAACTCATAGGCACACATTTTAAAAAATTAGGGGTGGGGGACAACACAGTAGCACAGATCCCCAAAAAGCTAGCTATAACCCCTGTTAAAATTTTGGTACGTCCAAAGATTTTTCTATGTGAATTTCTGTGGAAGTAGATGTATACACTCACACACAGATAAATTCATATTTTATGTGCTGTTTTCATATCTACTTTTTTCATTTAATAGTATATTGTGAAGATTTCTCCATATCACTAAATATACTTCTAAAATATTACTTTAATATCTGTAGAGTATTCCAATGATTGAAAGTGTCTAATTACATTAACCAATCAACTATTTTGTACCTGTAAGCTATTTTCCAATTAACCTTGTTGCTAAATCTTTGCATACATCTTTAATTATTTCCTTATTATAAATTATCGGTAGTACAATTTCTGGATCTTGGTATTTTTCGGACAGAGGCTTTTTAAAAAAATTTTTTGTTTTAAATACTTTTAGGTTTTGTCTTAGTCATCTAGTGCTGTTATAACAGAAATACCACAAGTGGATGGCTTTAACAAAGAGAACTTTATTCTCTCACTGTCTAGTAGGCTATAAGTCCAAATTCAGGGCATCAGCTCCAGGGCAAGGCTTTCTTTCTCTGTCAGCTCTGGAGGAAGATCCTTGCACTCTGTCTTCCCTTGGTCTGGGGGCATCTCAGCGCAGGAATCTCAGGTCCAAAGAACACGCTCTGCTCCTGGTGCTGCTTTCTTGGTGGTATGAGGTTCCCCTGACTCTCTGCTCTCTTCTCTCTTTTACATCTCAAAGAGATTGGTTTAAGATACTATCTGATCTTGTGTATCTCATCAACATAAATGCCACTAATCCATCTCATTTCATCATAGTGACAGGACTTACAACATATAGGAAAATCACATAAAACGGTGGACAGTCACACAATACTGAGAATCATGGTCCAGCTAAATTGACAGATATTTTGGGAGGACAGAACTGAATCCATGACAGGTTTATAGAAGAGTTGCAAAGATAAAAAATAGCCGTATTCCTGTAATGTTAACATTTCCCATAATCATGGTACATTTATCAAAACCAAGAAATTAATATTGGTAAATACTACTAACTAAACTACAGGTTTTGTTCTGATTTCATCAGTTTTTCTGCTAATGTCCTTTTTCTGTTCTAGAATACAATCCAGGAAACTATACTCATTTAGTTGTCAGGTCTCTTTAATTTTCTCCAAATTGTTTTTCTATGACCTTGACACCTTTGAAGAATTGTCCAGTGTTTTCTCATTATTACACTGGAGATGTGATGATGTTTTTAAGGTTTTTGGCATATAAAGTAGAAGACCTCTTACCCAGTGTAACTGATAAACCCGTTGCTGTTGAGTCGATTCCGATTCACAGCGACCCTATAGGACAGGGTAGAACTGCCCCATGGAGTTTCCAAGGAGCGCCTGGTGGATTCAAACTGCTGACATTTTAGTTAGCAGCTGCAGCTCTTAGCCACTACTCCACCAGGGCTTCTGCATAACTGATAGGCTAATTGAGAGAAATTGTTTAAAGCAGATTGTTTTAAAGTGATACACACCTTATATATTTTATTTACCTTATGTACATTGTTTGCCAAGATTTTAATGCTGGGCCAAGGTTTATTTTGTTTGTTTTATGTTCTGTTTTATTACATTCTACCGATTGAAATTCTGGATCATCTTTCTTTCATAGATCACAACTATAATGGAGGAATAATTTATGATTCCAGTTTCAATTTCCTTAAAATGGAGAGAGAACTTAAGGCACTTGAATGGTAGCTTTCAAGAGTTTTGCAATTTTCTTTTGCATTTGACTCACCTACATCTAATTTGACAGCAATTATATATTTTTTCTTTGAAACTTATTTTCATTGAGTCTTGTCAAAGCGCTTGGTTTTCACTGAAAAAAACAACTCACTTTTCATACTCATTTCATTGGATTATATAATGTTAATTAAATATAATAATAAAAAATATACCTGAAACAAGTTTAGGTAAAACAAAACTGACTGTTGGTAAAGTAACACTTTTGCTCACTAAACACTTAGAAAGCAGCAGGGCTTAGGTGAATCTGAGAGAGGCCCAAGTGTGCTTCTGTGTGTAGAGGGCATCAGTCAGCGTGCTTCGCAAAGAGAATGGAAAACGTTGGTTAATCCAGGAAACTGATTAAGAGGTGGCCGGTTAAGAGAGCCTCCAACGTATTGCAAAACTGTCATTCAGTAAAACCAGTTGCCGCTGAGGTGACTCCAACTCATGGTGACCCCGTGCACACAGAGTAGAACTGCGCTCCACAGAATGCTCGGTGGCTGATTTTTTGGAAATATAACACCAAGCCTTTCTTCTGAGGTGCTTCTGGGCAGACTCAAACTCCATTCTTTATGGTTAGCAGCCGAATGCATTAACTATTTGTACCACCCAGGGACTCGCGCCCTTCAGTAAAGAGTAACTCATTTATGTTCCCTCTTACATGGTAAGAGAATTTCTGTTTCCCCACCTTTGATAATATTGGATAATATTATATCAAACTAATAATTTAACAATCTAGATTATAAAACATAATCTGAGTTGATAGTAGAAAATTATATTTTGGTGATTACCAATAATTTATTTATATTTCTTAATTACTATCCGACATATTTCCACACAAGTAGCAACCCAATTCACTGATCTGCTTTTATTTTCAGGTTCCTAGACTGTAACCTGGAGCCCTGGTGGTGCAGTTGTTAAGTGTTCAGCTGCTAACCAAAAGGGAGCAGTTCCAATGCAGCAGCTGCTCCTTGGAAAGCCTGTGGGGCAGTTCTATTTTGTCCTATAGGGTCACTCTGAATTGGAATCGACTGGATGGTAAGGGAGTTGGGGTTTTTTTTTTTTCCTTTGGTTAGACTGTAACCTGTTTAAATTCCCTTGGTAACAACTGTTCTTTTAACTGCTGTGTTGCTAATTTGGGACTAAACTATTGCCTACCTCTCTCTAATCAGTAGCTGTCTGGTGATTGTAGCATTATACCAGACATTTTGCTACTGTTGTAGGGGAAAAAACATCACAAAGTTTAGTAAAGCAAAAAGAAAGATTTCTTTGGCATGTATTGAAAAAGACAAAAGTTAAGAAAGCACACAAGCATGCTGCCAAAGCTAACATCTGCCCAAGTCCAAGGAAATATTACAGAACAGGCAAGAATGGGAAAACAGACAAGCACGCTGCCACAGCCATGTCTGCCGAGTCCAGTGAATATTACAGTGTCATCAGTATATATTAACAGAACAAAATGGGCAAAACCATTTGAAAACTTCACCTTTGCACAGATTGGCTAGAAACTGTGATCCTACATTTTGAACTGTCTTGCTTGAAATCATTGACACAGGTTTCAGTAACAACAGTCAGGAGGGTCTTCACTGGTCCAGCAAATTTCTATTCACTAAATGCTAATAGGAAATGGTGAGAGTGGAAAGTCTTTTGTGTTCTGGCTTCTGTGAAAGGTCCTCTAAAGGACAGTGTCCAAGATTATTCTATCTATTGTCTTTACACCTCAGGGCCCAGTTAAAGTGTCCTTGTGAGTCCTTGTGAGCCCAGCTGCAGCTGGGTCACATTCTCTATGCTCAAGGACAAGGAATTATCACTCCAATATTATTTCCTAAATCAATACCATAGATTATAACCAAACAGTTGCCATCAAGTCGATTCTGACTTATGATGACCCCATGTGTATCAGAGTAGAGCTGTGCTTCATAGGCTTTTCAATGACTATATTTTAGAAGTAGATGGATAGGGCTTTTCTTCCCAGGTGACTTTGGGTAGATTTGAACTGCCAAAGTTTTCAGTAAGTAGCCAAGTGCTTAGCCATGTGCATCACTCAGGGACTGCTAAATATTATAAGGGTCTTAATTTGAAAAGCCAGATAGAAAAGAGAGGGATTGTTCACTAAAAGAAAGGGGGCAGGGGTTAGTGTGAAGATTAGAAAAAACATATCCAGACAAGCCATGCTACTTGTATTTATATGATCAGTCTTCCCTCCCTCTGCCTTCTTGAACATTAAACTCCAACTTCTGCCCTGTTTATTGGCCTTCCTACAGTTCGTTGAACGCACTGAGCATGTTCCCACCAAGGGCCTTTCTGCTGGCAGCTCCCTGTGCCAGGAACATTTTTCCCAGGACTACTTTCCTTACCTCCTTCAAATCTTTGCTCAAATGTTTCCTTTCGTTGTAGAGGAAAAACCCCACAAAGTTTAGTAAACCAAAAAGAAAGTTTTATTCGGCATATATTCAAAAAGACCAAAGTTGAGAAGCGGGCAAGCATGCTGCCAGAGCTAATGTCTGCCTGAATCTAAGGAAATATTAGAGAATAGGCAAGAAGGGGAAAATGGACAAGCATGCTGCCACAACCATGTCTGCCCGAGTCCAGAGAATATTACAGAATAGGCAAGAATGGGAAAACGGACAAGCACGCTGCCACAGCCACGTCTGCCTGAGTCCAGAAAATATTACACAATAGGCAAGAAGGGGAAAATGGACAAGCACGCTGCCACAGCCATGTCTGCCTGAGTCCAGAATATTACAGAATAGGCAAGAATGGGAAAACGGACAAGCATGCTGCCACAGCCATGTCTGCTGAGTCCAGAATATTACAGGATAGGCAAGAAGGGGAAAACGGACAAGCACGCTGCCACAGCCACGTCTGCCTGAGTCCAGAATATTACAGGATAGGCAAGAAGGGGAAAACGGACAAGCACGCTGCCACAGCCACGTCTGCCTGAGTCCAGAACATTACAGGATAGGCAAGAAGGGGAAAACGGACAAGCACGCTGCCACAGCCACGTCTGCCTGAGTCCAGAATATTACAGGATAGGCAAGAAGGGGAAAACGGACAAGCACGCTGCCACAGCCACGTCTGCCTGAGCCCAGAATATTACAGGATAGGCAAGAAGGGGAAAACGGACAAGCACGCTGCCACAGCCACGTCTGCCTGAGCCCAGAATATTACAGGATAGGCAAGAAGGGGAAAACGGACAAGCACGCTGCCACAGCCACGTCTGCCTGAGTCCAGAATATTACAGGATAGGCAAGAAGGGGAAAACGGACAAGCACGCTGCCACAGCCACGTCTGCCTGAGTCCAGAACATTACAGGATAGGCAAGAAGGGGAAAACGGACAAGCACGCTGCCACAGCCACGTCTGCCTGAGTCCAGAACATTACAGGATAGGCAAGAAGGGGAAAACGGACAAGCACGCTGCCACAGCCACGTCTGCCTGAGTCCAGAACATTACAGGATAGGCAAGAAGGGGAAAACGGACAAGCACGCTGCCACAGCCACGTCTGCCTGAGTCCAGAACATTACAGGATAGGCAAGAAGGGGAAAACGGACAAGCACGCTGCCACAGCCACGTCTGCCTGAGTCCAGAACATTACAGGATAGGCAAGAAGGGGAAAACGGACAAGCACGCTGCCACAGCCACGTCTGCCTGAGTCCAGAATATTACAGGATAGGCAAGAAGGGGAAAACGGACAAGCACGCTGCCACAGCCACGTCTGCCTGAGCCCAGAATATTACAGGATAGGCAAGAAGGGGAAAACGGACAAGCACGCTGCCACAGCCACGTCTGCCTGAGTCCAGAATATTACAGGATAGGCAAGAAGGGGAAAACGGACAAGCACGCTGCCACAGCCACGTCTGCCTGAGTCCAGAATATTACAGGATAGGCAAGAAGGGGAAAACGGACAAGCACGCTGCCACAGCCACGTCTGCCTGAGTCCAGAATATTACAGGATAGGCAAGAAGGGGAAAACGGACAAGCACGCTGCCACAGCCACGTCTGCCTGAGTCCAGAATATTACAGGATAGGCAAGAAGGGGAAAACGGACAAGCACGCTGCCACAGCCACGTCTGCCTGAGTCCAGAATATTACAGGATAGGCAAGAAGGGGAAAACGGACAAGCACGCTGCCACAGCCACGTCTGCCTGAGTCCAGAATATTACAGGATAGGCAAGAAGGGGAAAACGGACAAGCACGCTGCCACAGCCACGTCTGCCTGAGTCCAGAATATTACAGGATAGGCAAGAAGGGGAAAACGGACAAGCACGCTGCCACAGCCACGTCTGCCTGAGTCCAGAATATTACAGGATAGGCAAGAAGGGGAAAACGGACAAGCACGCTGCCACAGCCACGTCTGCCTGAGTCCAGAATATTACAGGATAGGCAAGAAGGGGAAAACGGACAAGCACGCTGCCACAGCCACGTCTGCCTGAGTCCAGAATATTACAGGATAGGCAAGAAGGGGAAAACGGACAAGCACGCTGCCACAGCCACGTCTGCCTGAGTCCAGAATATTACAGAATAGGCAAGAAGGGGAAAACGGACAAGCACGCTGCCACAGCCACGTCTGCCTGAGTCCAGAACATTACAGGATAGGCAAGAAGGGGAAAACGGACAAGCACGCTGCCACAGCCACGTCTGCCTGAGTCCAGAACATTACAGGATAGGCAAGAAGGGGAAAACGGACAAGCACGCTGCCACAGCCACGTCTGCCTGAGTCCAGAACATTACAGGATAGGCAAGAAGGGGAAAACGGACAAGCACGCTGCCACAGCCACGTCTGCCTGAGTCCAGAACATTACAGGATAGGCAAGAAGGGGAAAACGGACAAGCACGCTGCCACAGCCACGTCTGCCTGAGTCCAGAACATTACAGGATAGGCAAGAAGGGGAAAACGGACAAGCACGCTGCCACAGCCACGTCTGCCTGAGTCCAGAATATTACAGGATAGGCAAGAAGGGGAAAACGGACAAGCACGCTGCCACAGCCACGTCTGCCTGAGCCCAGAATATTACAGGATAGGCAAGAAGGGGAAAACGGACAAGCACGCTGCCACAGCCACGTCTGCCTGAGTCCAGAATATTACAGGATAGGCAAGAAGGGGAAAACGGACAAGCACGCTGCCACAGCCACGTCTGCCTGAGTCCAGAATATTACAGGATAGGCAAGAAGGGGAAAACGGACAAGCACGCTGCCACAGCCACGTCTGCCTGAGTCCAGAATATTACAGGATAGGCAAGAAGGGGAAAACGGACAAGCACGCTGCCACAGCCACGTCTGCCTGAGTCCAGAATATTACAGGATAGGCAAGAAGGGGAAAACGGACAAGCACGCTGCCACAGCCACGTCTGCCTGAGTCCAGAATATTACAGGATAGGCAAGAAGGGGAAAACGGACAAGCACGCTGCCACAGCCACGTCTGCCTGAGTCCAGAATATTACAGGATAGGCAAGAAGGGGAAAACGGACAAGCACGCTGCCACAGCCACGTCTGCCTGAGTCCAGAATATTACAGGATAGGCAAGAAGGGGAAAACGGACAAGCACGCTGCCACAGCCACGTCTGCCTGAGTCCAGAATATTACAGGATAGGCAAGAAGGGGAAAACGGACAAGCACGCTGCCACAGCCACGTCTGCCTGAGTCCAGAATATTACAGGATAGGCAAGAAGGGGAAAACGGACAAGCACGCTGCCACAGCCACGTCTGCCTGAGTCCAGAATATTACAGGATAGGCAAGAAGGGGAAAACGGACAAGCACGCTGCCACAGCCACGTCTGCCTGAGTCCAGAATATTACAGAATAGGCAAGAAGGGGAAAACGGACAAGCACGCTGCCACAGCCATGTCTGCCTGAGTCCAGAATGTTACAGGATAGGCAAGAAGGGGAAAACGGACAAGCACGCTGCCACAGCCACGTCTGCCTGAGTACCAAGGACAGTTACAGAGTCATCAGTATATATTAACATTACAAACGTTCAAAACCATTGAAAGCTTCACCCTTTCACAGATTGGCTAGAAACTGTGATCTTACATTTTGAATTGTCTCTCTTAATGATCATTGGTGCAGTTTCAGTAACCGTCTGTCAGGAGGGTCTTCATTGGTCCAACAAATTTCTATTCACTAAATGTTAATAGAAAAAGATAAGACTGTGAAGTCTTTTGTGTTCTGGCTTAAAGCGAAAGGTTTCCTAGAAGATATTTTCCAAGATTATCCCATCGTCTTTATGGAAACTCTGGTGGCGCAGTGGTTAAGTGCCACAGCTGCTAATCAAAAGGTGGCAGTTCGAATCCGCCAGGAGCTCCTTGGAAACTCTATGGGGCAGCTCTACTCTGTCCTATAGGGTCGCTATGAAATAGACTAGATGGCAGGGGGTTTGGGTTTTTTGGTTTATTGTCTTTATACCTCAGGGCCCAGTTGATGTGTCCTTGTGAGTCCTTGTGAGGCCAGCTCCAGCTGGTCACGTTCTCTATGCTCAAGGACAGGGAATAATGGCTCCAATAGTATTTCCTAAATCAGGTTACACAACTAATCCATAACTAAAGCCTTTCTAGACCAGGGATTACCAAACTCAAGTGCCAAACAGTATATAATTTTCACTGGCCTAAAGGATTTCTCTCAGATAATTCTTGAGTATTCAATACTGGGTGATCTGCAGCCCTGGATATGAGAATTTTTAGGAACACTTCCCACTCCCTTCTTTCAGAGCTCACCAGACAGATATCTGTCCTAAGACAAAAATCTTTTGGAGGAGGAGGCAAGAAAAATTGCTGAAGGCAAACACAATTGTTCCTCAATTTCTTTTAACTCACGCAGAATATTATGTTTTGATTAAAAAAAAAAGCAAAACTAAAGAAGGTTTAAGATGGTTACTTTCATTTTAGAAAATGAGAAAATGGAGGTTACACTTCTGCTTAGAACATAGAAAAAAACAAAAAATGTTACTCCCATCCTAAAAACAATAACAACAAAAAAGCTGGATAATCTACAAAATCACAGCTTTTCTAGTATCTTTCAGAGAACTGAAGTTGCATAGCAACCAAGGGAACTGAATTCCAAGGAGTGACAAACCCCTCTGAGGAGCAACAGGACACAGGAACTCTTTCATCTTTAGCTGAGCACTGGGAGGGAGGGGTGGTATGGGACAAAGAACTAGGTTTGGCCTTTTGTCTCTGGTTTTTGAAAATAACCATTGGAATTCGGGAGCAATCAAGGTGCCTTTTGTTTTTCTAAAACAGCCAGGCAACACTTAAACATGTGCAAATGAGTTGAGAATCCCCAAATCATCACCTGGCAACAAGCCTCAGGAAGGGAAGGGGGCTTGGTCTAGCAGGCCAGGAAAAAACTGCTGCCCCCCCCACCGGCTGAGGCCTGATGTTTGTCAGTTGGGTTAAAGAGCTATCATTCTGGATTGGCACCAGCACATCTAACCACCCTCCTCCTCAGGTGGTCAGGCAGGAAAACCTACACTGTGCCCCGTGTGGTGAAGCACGTAGGCTTTGGGTATAGAAACAGCTGTAGGGGGGACTTTTGAGGTCCCTCACTTACGGTATCAGGTGGGAGCTTGTGTAGCAGATTTTTGTCGGACCACTCCAGTAGCCTACCTAGCTAGGGATGACTGGCTGAAGGAAGGCCTTTGAGTTCCTTACCTAGGGTACAAATTGGGGTAGGAGAGTCATCGTCTTTGCCAGAACAGCCAGTCATAGGGGAACCAGCTCAAAAATGGATCTGTGTATGTTCTCATGCGCCATTTACTTCTTTTGTAAGTAACAAAAGCTATTAAAAAAAAAAAAGTTTTTTTTTTTTTTTTTTTTTTTAATGCCCTGGGTGGGTGTGTGTTGTGTGTTCAGGTTCTAAGCGGATGGCCTTAGCACCCATGGCGTGGTCAATGTTACTGGATGAAATCTTCATCCTGGCAATCTTATTGCTGCTTAAGATTTTTAGGCAACCTGTTAATGTAGCACAAATGGCAACCACAGAAGGAGGTAAAAGAAATCAGCTAAAGTTTCACAAATTCTTAAATGCCAGGTATGGTCTAGGTATCAGTTTAGAATAACTGGGAGCCCCATTCACAAAGGTAGTTCTCAGTAGCTCACAAGGTCTCTCCAGGGGCTTCCACTAGATGTTTACAAGAAAGACTGGGGTCAGGACATAGGGCTGGAAGGGGAGGCAGCTCGTTGCCATGGGAATAGGAGAAAGGACGCTGACAATGCTCAACCCCCAAGGCCCAGGTGCACAGACTTTGCTTAACACTGAGGTTGGCCCAGGAGAGCCAAGATCCCAGCATAAGTCTAGAGTCGAATAATAAGCAATATCAGTCTACTACTGAGGGAGGGGCAAGATCTTGGAGAAAAAACGGTTCTGAAGCACAGGTATGCAGGAACTGATGAAAACTAAGGGTGAAGTAGGAACACCGAGAAAAGCCCTCCAGTACCCCAGACCCCACCCTAAGCGAAAGCCCACTGCTGTACGAATTTCAATACCCTGAGGTAACGAAAGACACAAAACTCAGTCAGGGCTTTTCAGTTGGTTGCAGAAGGGTTGAGATGGCATGTATCTGATTTTATACTTTTCCAGTTCTTCCTTCCTTACACCTGAATCAAGGCTTTTGATCTTAAAAAATGAGTGTTTTGGGGATTTTTGGTAACTCCCCTGCTGGCGACAGTCCAATTGAAGTGTGTTCACTAAGAAGATATAGGGAGCAGGGGAGGAGAAGTTAAGTAACTATCTTGTTCCATTAATTTCTCTGGTCCTGAGTTTTACTGTAGCTGTAACTTTCAATAATTCTAAATCAAACTTTGTGAGGTGTTTGTTCAGCCCATGTGAAAGGGTGAATCTAATTTTGGATGTCCCAGGCCTGCTCCCACCCATTGCTGTGGTTATTGTGGTTTGATTTGGTATCCACTTCCTGGTCCTTGCACCAATATCCATGCTATTGCGGCCAGACTAAATGGCTACAGCTGAGAAGAATTATAGAAAAATTCATTTATTATCGTTTCCAGTGGGATGATTTTTTTCAAATATTACATGCTGGAAAACGTGTAAAGGCAATTTGGCTTTATGAAACTTGTGCTAAGGAAATCAATATGACACAGACAATGTTAAATGTTAAGGTTATTTTTTAAAACCATATTTCTGTAGATTCTCTAGCACGTTCTTCAACAATCCTACTATCAATTCTGAAAGTATATTCATAAGAGGCTATAAAATAGTTGGAGAGACAATTTTTCAAGGTTAAATTTACTTATAATGCCTTTTTCTTAGAAGTCCCTCTACTTTATATTCTGCGTGTAAACCTAGTAATACAGTTAGGAAATGTGACCCCAATACTCTCCAGCATGTTTTCTCCTTTTTCAAAACGGGCAACTGAGAGCTTGACCTAACTAAGGCCACAATGAACCTATAAGTTCTTCTCCTTGCTCTGCCTGTCTCCGCCTTTACGTATGTCTGTTAATGACTTTGTTTTGACCAAATGTTAACGACTTTGTTCTTTGTTTTAAACTGATTCAAATAACCTTTTGTTCTGTCTGGACTACCTGTGGCACACAACCACCACAGGAAAGTTGGAGCCCAGGTATCAGATATACGTATCGTTAGCCTAATAAAGAAATGTCTGGCAGGGGACTACAAAGACACTTGGAACCCTTGTAAGATTCTATATAAGCTCTAATGTAAAATTGCTCTTTGGGATTCCAGAGCCAGCCTGTGTTGCTGCTGAGTCCCCAGCGATGTATACGCTCCTTAATAAACTTTCTTACTCTTTCTGACTTGGAGCATGTTCATTGGCTCTACTCCTCCAGGGCATGGACCCTAATCAGGTAACAGAAACATAAGCTGAAATATGTTGATTGCAACATAATTTCCATCATTTTATATATGAATCATCCAACTCCAAATTTAAAGGTATCACATACTCAAAAGAGGAAAAAAAAAAGTAGCATTTACTCACTGTTCCTCACAATTTCAACTGAAAATATGTTGATTACTGAATCAAACTTGTAATTCACTTTATTATTGAAAGCTTACAGATGCAATTTATTATTTTTTTGAAAGCAACAACCACCTAAAACAACTATTTTCTGCCTAAATAATGAGCTTATAAGCAACTGACAACTTTGCTTATAAATTATTACAAAGGCCTGGCCTGTGGAAAGTAGAAAGAAAAATCACCTCAGCATGTGGACATCTCAACTCAGTTTCCTTCATAATCGGTAGGATCTAGAAAAACAGCCAACATAAGCAAGTTAATTTTTCGTAGGTGATGACGGTCCTAAAAATAAAGGCAATCGCTACTTATTTTAGAGCCTTGTTGCAAGAATCTGAATTGTCTGCGTCCCAAGGAACAGTTAGAAGTATGAAAGAAAAGAAAGCTCGTAATATCCATTCTCTCCAGCCTCTTATCTTCAGATATAAGCTTTCTTATACACTCTGCCTTCTTCCTGTCTTCCTCAGGGGAAGGGTTTTTTTTTTTAATGTCAATATTTTTGTTGCTTCTTAAGACAGTCTTGATCCACTTGTTAATGTATTTTAATCCATAGAAAAAAACATAATAGCCATTATGATTGATTTGCTGGAGCAAAGGCCATTTTGTTCAAGAATTAGTTTTCACACAGCTTTAGGATTGGGAGAACTTCAGTAAGTTCAATGTAATTTGGATATCTAGCTGATTTTGTATAAATCTTTTCTTAGTTGCTTTTTCTCATTTTTATCATATTTTTTCTTTTTCTATAAAACAAGACTAATACATGCTTATTAGATAAAATCCCAACATTACAGAGATATGGAAAGTGGATATCTCCTATAAGCTTCCCCCAAGACAACCGGTGTCAATAGTTTAGACTACTGGAGACAGTCTGCTGATAGTCTGTGTTGTTACAGAGAAAAACAGTGCTCATGGGAAAATTAAATATTAATTAGCTTTCTAAGAACTTAGCACAAGATCTGTGGCATTAAAGTTGACGTATCTGTCTTCTGGTCCTACTCTGGTCTCCTTTGGAGTATGTTCTCCCCTTATAAATTATGATGTCACCATTTTTCAACCAGTGTAAAGAAGAGCTCAGCTCAAAGGCCCAATGATGCTGCTAGCGGTTGCCCAAAAGGCTTTCATTTGTTTAAATTTACACATTGGCTCATTAAAAATATCTTCAGTTTACCTTTCCTGACTTCATACAGTATGTAATGATTATATGGAGATGGATGTCTGACCTAAATACAAAAGCTAAACTTCCAACGACAATGTAGAAGATATTTTTCATGATTAGGAGTAGCTCAGGACACAGAAAGCTCTACCCTTAGAAGAAAAATTGATAATTGGATTTCTTCATAAGTAAAAACTTCTGCTCATCAAAAGCCACCATTTAAGAAGATGAATAGTTAAGACATAGATTGAGAAAAAAATACGTGCAATAAAATGCAAAAATGCTTGTAAATATAGCCCATAAAAGACTTGTATGAGCATAAAAGACAGACTGAATGCAGATTAGCAATTTTTTAGTGGGTACCTTTGAAGGACAAGGGGTGAAGTAGAAGAGAGGACTGGGTGAGTTTTTAAGTGTTGGGCCACCAGGGGTAGAATGGATAGGAAAAAAAAGTAAGGAAGCAGACCTGATATATCCCAACGAGATAGTAGTTACTGGACTAGAAGTTATAATAAAGTCTGAGGCAACTAGCATTGCAATGAATTATTTAACACAGCCCTTCTACCTATGGTCTTTGTGACTCACATACAGTGACCAAGTGGGACTATGCAAATAAATTATATGGAACCTGTGATGGTTGGGGTTATGTGTCAACTTGGCGAGGCCCTAATTTCCAATATTGTGTGGTTGTCTTTCATTTTATGTGCTATAAATCCTAACCTCTACATGTTAAGGAGGCAGGATTGGTGTGGGATGTATCTTGAGTCATAGCTTTGCAGGAAAGTGTGACTCAAGCTCCACCCTTACTCAAGTTATGCTCTTCCCTGGGGTGTGACATGCATCCAGGGTACGTATGTAGATGCGCTAGCAGGGCTCTCTTTCTCTGCACTTGGGTCCCATGGCTGGTTTGTGATTGCCTAACCTCCAGTTCTTGGGACTTGAGCCAGAGGTCTGCTGTCTGACCTGCCGATTTGCCGTCATCTGCAGCCTTGGGAGCCAGCAGCCCATGGTCTGACCTGGTCTTTTGGATTCACCAGCCCCTGCAGCCATATGGGTCAGGAAAAGCTTATGCCTGACCCACAGATTTGGGACTTGCCAGCCTCCACAACCTTGTGAGCCATTTCCTTGATACAGGTTGTTGTTAGAGATGATGGAGTAGTATAGCAGTTTGGAAAAGTTGGACATTTGGGTCATGTTTAACCTCCTCATCATAGGAACTAGCTTTGTGCTGAAACTTACAAAAGAAATTATTCACTTACAAGTATAGATGTAGCAAGGAATGATGGGGCAGGAAGAGGAGGCAATAATCAGAGTGCTTTGGAATTTAAGATTTCGAATGTAGAGCAGACCAAGGAGATAGTGAGATGAAACATATCTGGCTGAGAAGGTACAAGTTAGCCACTGACAATGGGCTGCTGAAAAGGAGCGAAAGAAAAATGGTGTGGGATATTGAATGCACAATGTCCCGTACTGAGGAGAAAAAGAAGCCAAATGAGCCAGATGCCAAGGCTTTCCATGATTATGGAGTTCAGCAGTTGACAATGACCATAGGAGAGTGAGGGTAACTAGCATATAATGGGTATAATGGACACTTATTATATACCATGCATGGCTAGGCACTTTCATATTCAATTTTCATAACAACTCTAGGATATTACCTCATTCTCATTTCACAGATGAAAAAACTGGATTTTGGAGAAATTAAACAATTTGGCCCCTGGTCATATAGCATATGAATGGCGAACTAGTTTCAAAACTTTATCTGTTTGATTCAAAAATCAGTGCCCCTTCTACCATATCATTCTAACCCATCCAGATAATCTAGGATGCAAATAAGAAGGTACGTGAAAGAGGAATACTACTGGTCTGGAAGACAAGGCCCATTTTTTTCCATATAGATATCCAGTTTTTCTGGCACTATCTGTTGAAAAGACTTTCCTGCCCCCTCTGAATTTTCTTGTGGAAAATCAGCTGACTGAATATGTGTCCATTTATGAATACTCTATTCCATTGATCTCTTTGCCCATCTTTATGTCAACACTGATATTAGAAGACACATTTCCACGGGTCTGTCTCATTTCTGCACGTCTTATGAGCAGAGGCACTTATAGCTTTTGTTCTAAAATATCTTTTAAATTGTGTTTTTATAGCAAAAGCCTTGGAAAATATAGTGTCTCCTTATAGGATAAAGGGAAGGGTTGTTTATTGTCCAGTATAATAAAGACTGGACAATAAACACTCTCCTAGGCAAAGGCCAAATAGGTTTACTGCTTATTATGAAAAGATTTGGGTTCCCTAAAGTCAGGACTCTTTTCCTGTAATGCACTTCGCTGTGTGAAGGTATAACCTGGCCCTCAGTATTTCATTGCATCTCTTCTATTGGCTTTTAGCTACACTTCTTTATTTTTTTAGTGGCTCCTTTAGGGCTTACAATATGCATCCTTAACTTATCACAATCTACCTGGAATTAATATAGTATCACTGGTCATATAAATTCCCTCCTTAAGATCTCCAATGGCTCCTAACAGCCTTCATGATAAATGATAAAGTCATAACTTCGCCATTCAAAATTATTCATTATCTGGTCCGTGCCTATCTCTTCATTATTATTTCTTGCAAGCCTGCCACCTACACCCCATCATAGTCCCAAACCAAACTCCTGCAAGTTCCTAGAATTATCTATGCCCTCTCACCCCTTTATACTTTGCCCATTCTTTTCCCATTGTCTGCATTGTCCTTTCCCTTCTCTAGCTGACTAAAAAAAATTTCTCTTTATTATTTGGACATCACTTTTCTTTAGGAAACCTTTCCTTATCCCTTATCCCAAAGCACACACCCTTGCTTTGAATTAGGTGCTCTATTTCTGAGCTTCTATATTATACCCTGTGGTAATCTGTAGCATGGCTATTATGAAGTTATTTTATAATTTTTAATTTTTTGTCTATCTCTCATTCTGTACTATAAGTTCATTTAGGAAATGAATTTTCCTTTCATCTGATGTACTCAATAATTGTTTTGAGTGAAGGAATAAAGCATGATTCAATAGTTATCCACAATGAGGATTACAGATGATTAAAAAGAGTTTATATCTCACGTATGCTGTTTAAGAAAGGCGAGTATGCAATATGACTTAAAAATGCTTTTATCCAAACTACTTAACATTTTAAAGATGATGTATATTCTCAGTAATACAAAAAATCTTATTATACAGAATAATACAAGTTAGGAAGGTTTGCTATGATTTGTTGTTAGCTGTTTTTAGCAACAATGAAGACAACTACTTTATTGTGCTTTAAGTGAAAGTTTACAGCTCAAGTTAGTTTCTCACAAAAAAATTGATACACGCATTGTTATGTGACCCTAGTTGCTCTCCCTATAATGTGACAGCACACTCCCTCTTTCCACCCCAGATTTCCCATGTCCATTCAACCAGCCCCTGTCCTTTTCTGCCTTCTCATCTTACCTCCAGACAGGAGCTGCCCATTTAGTTTCATGTATAAACTTGTATTATTATTATCTACTTGAACTAAGAAGCACAACTCTCCACTTTTTTTTTTTTTTTTTTATCTACTTGAACTAAGAAGCACACTCTCCACAAGTTATCATTTTATGTCTTATAGTCCAGTCTAATCTTTGTCTGAAGAGTTGGCTTTGGGAATGGTTTTAGTTCTGGGTTAACAGAGAGTCCAGGGGCCTTGTCTTCTGGGGTTCCTCCAGTCTCAGTGAGATTATTAAGTCTAGTCTTTTTACTAGAATTTGAGTTCTGCGAATTTTTCTCCTGCTCCGTCAGGGACTCCATGTTGTATTCCCTGTCAGGGCAGTCATTAGTGGTAGCTGGAAACCATCTAGTTCTTCTGGTCTCAGGCTGATGGAGTCTCTGGTTTATATGCCTCCCTTCTGTCTCTTGGGCTAATACTTTCCTTGTGTCCTTGGTGTTCTTCATTCTCCTTTGCTCGAGGTGGATTGGGACCAATTGATGCATCTTAGATGGCTGCTCACTAGCTTTTACGACCACAGACACCACCCACCAAAGTTGGGTTCAGAACATTTTCTTAATACATTTCATTATGCCAATTGACTTAGATGTCCCCTGAAACCATGGTCCCCAGACCCCCGCCCCTGCTACTCTGTCCTGTGAAGTGTTTGGTTGTATTCAGGAAACTTTTTAGCTTTTGGTTTAGTCCAGTTGTGCTGACTTCCCCTGTATTGTATGTGAGGACAACTGCTTTAGAAGAAGACAAAAACTCAGGTAATCAGGCAAAGCTACAAAGCACTGTCGAAAATATACAGCAGAAGGGAACAGAGCAGATTTTTCCCAAAGAGGTCTGTCAAAATTTCCATTCACATAAATTCATCTCCTTCAAAACAGGTAGGTTCCTGACTTTTTGACTAGGGGCCAGCAAGTCTTGACCCATTGTTAACTGCTAACCCTGTCGTACAAGTTAATAATAACCTCTATTTGTTATGTGCCATGATACAGTGCCTCTACTTAAATGCACAAAGTGAGAAGTGAAGAAATTTGCCTCAGGCTAAACAGTTCATAGGTGGTAGAACCAATATTCAGCCTCAGGCCTGTCTGTTTAGTATCCCACTAAACACCCTGGACTACAGAACCCTTCCTGTTTGCATGTTGCTAATCTAGACGCTAACCCACTTTTGTTGATAACCATGGAGTGTAAACACATTACCTATTGTAAAAATATTGTTCCTACCTGTTTTAGAACAAGGCTTTCTCACCTGTTTAGAATAAATCTCAATCAATATTTCAGTTTTCTGATAATCATTGATAATCCTTCCTTACGGGGGAGAATAAAAATTCTTCGTAATAAAAATAATGCTTAATATTTTTAAGATATAAGACATTTGTAACAAAAACAAATGCCCTACAAACTCTTTTGAGCTACTTAAAGAGATGTGTAATATGAAGGCAAGTTATTAGTAGTTGAAATGTGTTTTTCACAAATCCCACCAGCTGTTTTCAATGGAATCTCTTGGTAACAGTTTGTCCAGTCAGGATTAAAATAAGCTAACATACATATTTGTAGAAAAATGCAGCCCAGCTAGTTTGAGAAACAGTGACATATTTTAGATCAGAATGCCAAGAAATCTAATTTTCTTAATAATTAGTTTCAAAAATGACATATTTTAGAGAAAAACTGTCCCTTGAATACCCTTTTATGCCCTTATGCTGCATCTATTATACCAGATACTGAATTAAATAAATTGGCAAAAATAAGAAAAGCAACTAATCTCAATAGTTAGAGCTCATATTTTTTTCTGGTTGACATATGAGGCAAGTTGTCTTAAAGGTCATAAACCACGTGCTTTGCAGATAAATCTTGGCAGCACTACAAAATATGAGAAAGCAGTGATTAAAATTCTGAAAGATTTCTTAAAGCCTTAAATTTTGAAAATTTGAAGCTATGACAGGATTTGCTCATGATTTCACTTTTATAAAATTAAACAAAGCAATGTCCGGCTCTTTTACCTCCTCAAACATAGCTACACATATCCTTTCCTCGGTCTACAGAAACATATCTGTCCATATACACCAGATAAGAATTGTGTGTACATGTGATTTTTATTGGGACTTTAGGAAAATAGGGAGAAAGTCTTGATATATATATTTACTGTATTACTTAATTTTTTTAGTCAGAAGGCTAAAGAAAAAAGTAAGAGACTACATGGGTGGATGTGTAAGTTTTATCAAAGCATTTTAGAGATGAGTGCTAGGGACGATAATACAAATTATTGTAATATAATTTCAGATGTTGTCTGCACCAAAAAAATTTGAACTGCAATACAAATGAATTAAACATTTTAGGAGTTATGTGTGCTGGTGGGGAGGAAAAGGAATTTTAGACATAAATCAACGCTGGACTTAAACTAACAGTGCTGGAATTTGAAGTTCTTATTCCATTGTAACTTGGTGCCATCTTTCAGTCATTGTTCTTCAGTTCTCTGAGTCTGGGACACAGTCTCCTTCTTCCTACATACCCAGAACCTATAGATTTTGCAACATAAGGTCATATACCACTCAATCATTCTTCTAAATAACCATATTGCTTCTTGTCTGTAACATTCATATGTTTATACCACTCGCTCTCAAATATGAATGAAACACCAAGAATTACTGAACATTTGAGGAATTCCTTCATCATGAAAGAGAAAAAAACAAAGACAACAAACTTGATAAAAACAGAAAAAATCCAGGAATCAGAGGAAGACTTTAAAAAATTATGATTTATACCCCAAGAGAGATGAAATGATGCTGTTCTCACAAAATAAGAACTAGATGCTAATAAAATCAAATGATCAAAAATTAAGAGTGAAGTCTTAGAAAACAGAAATGTGATACTTGAAATAAGGAAAAAATTCAATAATTCAATTCAACTGGTTTGGAGATAAAATCAAGGAAATATCAGAGAAATAGGCTAAAAGGGCAAAGGGAAGACAAGAGAAGAAAAATTTAGGATCAATTCAGTAGCTTTAATGTTCAAACGACAGACAATCCAGAAAGAGAACAGAGTGAAAACAGGGAGAAAAATTATTAAATAAATAATTAAAACCAAATCCACGGCCGTGGAGTCGATTCTGACTCAATGCGACCCTATGGAACAGAGCAGAACTGCCCCACAGGGTTTCCAAGGAGTGGCTGGTGAATTCAAACAGCCAACATTTTGGTTAGCAGCTGAGCTCTTAACCAATGCGCCACCAAGGCTCCATTAAGTAAATAGTACACAAAAATCTCCACTAATGAAGACTACGAGCCTCCAGAGTGAAAGGGCTTTCTGATGAAACGACATGATCACCTAGAAGACAGACCCAAACAAAGGGGGACCAGGAGCAAGCCCTCCGTTTGAACAAGCAAAGGGTGGTGCCTGCCATCTTCTGTGATATGAAAACTAACTCCCTGCATTTAAACTATGTCCTTATTAGGTAATATAGGAACTAACCCCCTGTCTTCAAGATATCTCCTTATTTAGGTATACGTCCGGTTCTGACTCAGTTAAGAAAAACAAGAGACTGGGGTCTCAAGACCAGTCGAATCTGGTCTTGAACCAGGTCTGGCCTGCCTGACATGCGCAGTACCTACAATCGAACCCTTTGGATGACCTATTGGTGTCAGAGGGCTAAAAACACGCCCCTATCTACCCCTGGACTTGGGCAAAACACTCTCTTTGTGGGCCCCCTTTCAGACTGAGCCGGCACAGAAGACTGGCCTGCAGCAAAAACACCTTTATGGGCCAAACCAATCAGCAAGCTGGCTCCACCTCGAGGTGTCCCTGAAGATCCCAGACCCAATTTACTTTACCCATATAAATCCCTTGAGCTATTGCTCAGGGGTCACCTCGGCGACATGAGCCCCAACGTGCTCCTTTACCTGGCCAACTAAATAAAGCTTTTTATTTCGCTGTCACCTGCTGGTGTCTTCCTAGCCACATGGAGCGAACCTGGACGTGTCCGGTTACAAAGTAGTTCATCATGATAGTAGTTTCATTATGCCCAGGACAGTGACAAAAATCATGAAATTCTCCACAGAACACAACAGGTTACATACAAATGACTGGCATTAAGAATGGCATCAGACTTTTCAGCCACCATTGGAAGGTTTAAGACCTTAAAAACTCTGACAGAAAATGACTTTCAACCCCAAAACTCTATTTACACACAAACTACATATAAACTGTGAAGATAGCATAATGTCATTTGCAAACATACGAGACCTAAAATATTTTAACTGTCTTGCCTGATTTTTCAGGTAGCTACTCTAAAACAAACAAACAAAAACCACTGCCGTCAAGTTGATTCTGAATCATAGCGACCCTATGTGACAGAGTAGAACTGCCCCATAGGGTTTCCAAGGAGCGACTGGTGGATTCAAACTGCTGACCTTTTGGTTAGCAGCTGAACTATCAACCACTGTGCCACCAGGGCTCTGCTACTGTATCGAGAGAGGCTAATTTAAGACAAAAGAAAAGAAAAGAAGACATAGAACCTGGAAATAGGAGATCCAATACTAGAGACAGGTGAAAGCACTTCTTAAGATCATGGCAAAGGCAAGTGCCAGGACGAGAGCTGTGCAAGGAACCTAGACAACAAGAAGTCAGGAGAGGGCAGATGGACTTCAGGAAAAGCAAAGAACTGATGTTTTTCAATAGTTTTGACTACATAGAAAAGTAAAACAAGAGCCTGTTGGAAGCTGGGAGAAAAATTAGCAGCGGTTAAAAAGAATATTCCATGGATTGCCAGAAGAAAGAACAAATCTGTCTTGGAAGAAGCACAGCTGGAATGCTCCTTAGAGGCAAGGATGGCAGAAGTTCTCTCATGTACTTTGGACAAGCGTTGTAACGGAAAAAAATCACGAAGTTTAGTAAAGCAAAAAGAATGTTTTATTCGGCATATATTCAAAAAGGCAAAAGCAGGAAGCTGACAAGCACGCTGCCACAGCCATGTCTGCCCAAATCTGATGAAACATTACAGAAAAAGCAAGAATGGGAAAACAGGCAAGCACGCGGCCACAGCCATGTCTGCCCAAGTCCAGATAATATTACAGAATAGACAGGAATGGGAAAACAGACAAGCACGCAGCCACAGCCATGTCTGCCCAAGTCCAGAGAATATTACAGAATAGACAGGAATGGGAAAACAGACAAGCATGCTGTCATAGCCATGTCTGCCCAAGTCCAGAGAATATTATAGAATAGACAGGAATGGGAAAACAGACAAGCACGCTGCCACAGCCATGTCTGCCCAAATCTGAGGAAATATTACAGAAAAAGCAAGAACGGGAAAACAGACAAGCATGCCGCCACAGCCATGTCTGCCCAAGTCCAAGGAAGGTCACAGAGACATCTGTATATATTAACATTACAAACGGGCAAAACCATTGAAAGCTTCACATTTTCACAGATTGGCTAGAAACTATGATCATACATTTTGAATTGTCTTGCTTAACAATCATTGGTACGGGTTTTAGTAATGACAGTGAGGAGGGTCTTCATTGGTCCAACAAATTTCTATTCACTATATGTTAACAGAAAAAGATAAGAGGAAAGTATTTTGTGTTCTGGCTTAGGCGAAAGGTTCCCTAAAATATATTTTTCTTCCCTAAAAGATAATATCTAAGACTGTCCCATCTATTTTCTTTATCTCAGGGCTCAGTGGACGTGCCCTTGTGAGTCCTTGTGAGCTCAGTTCCAGCTGGGTCACATTTTCCATGCTCAAGGACAAGAGAATAATGACTCCAATATTATTTTATAAATCACAAGTTACCAGGAGGGGCCAGACCCTGGAGAAGGACATCATGCTTGGTAAAGCAAAAGGTTAGCAAAAAAGAGGGAGGCGCTCAAGGAGATGGACTGACACCACGGCTGCAACAATGGACTGAAACATAGCAACAATTGTGAGGATAGAGCAGGGCCCTGCAGTGTTTTATTCTGTTGCTCATAAGGTCCCTATGAGTTAGAACTGACTAGACGGTACCTAACAACAACAAAAAGAAAACTGAAAAATGTAATTTGAAAAAATAAATAAGTCATTAACTCCAGGGAAAAATGAGATTTGACCAAGAAAGGAAATGTAATCATGGTTAGTATGCGGTTCACCAGAAAACAATAATGTCGCTACTAAATACTGTCTTAGTGACAAAGTATGAAATCGATACATTTGGAGGATGGGAAATGAAAAAGCAGAGTAAGACGGCTCATGTCTTCATATAAAAGGAAATTACGAGATAATGCCTCAAATTGATAAACAAAGATATAACAGACTAGGCACAATATTTCCCAATATAAGGTTAAACACCAGGGGGGAAAAAAAAAGATCACAAACTTGAAATTCACTGCTTTTCTGGTAGGGTAGTTTGGAGGCAGGGGATGGTTGTTTTCATTATAAACCTTTACGCTTTGGGAATATATTAACTTGATAAATATAAACATCAACAATCCGTTATTAAATGTTGGGCTGTAATTTACTTGGAATAAGAAGGCTCAATCCATTTTATCTTGGCGCCTACAGTGTGGTCCTAAGGGCTTTGATAGCATAGAGGAATGAGAAAAAGAGAGACCCTTTCTCCTTTTACCCTGAAACTTGAGGTGACCTTGAACCTAGAGACCTCTGCAATACCTGAATACTGCGGTCTCAAAAGCCCTTTTTCCTCTTGAATATTCCCTGGGAAGGCAGCTTGGACGGTCCCAGAGGCAGAGCTGAGGAGCCCGGCTGAGAGGAACCTCTAGTTCCAGCTCCTTTTGTTTCGCTGAGGAAGGCTTTTCTCATTACACTTCCGGCCTCTCTCTGCCCCCTCACTGGCTCCGCCTCTCACGGGAAGGAAGGACTTCATCTTACTGGTGAGTTTGAGGAGCTGGGCGTGGCTGGCCCCGTCCTTCCGCGCACTCTGGGACTACACCGCCCTGAGGACGTGCAGAGCAGTGCAGGCTGTTCCGGTCTGTGCCGGTTTCTGCCAGTTTAGACCAGGTGCAGTCTGTCTGTTACCCGGCAGCCTCCAGTGCGGGGCGGTCCTGTTCATCCGGCGCTGCCAGTGATGGCGGCGCTTAGGCCATTCCTGCAGTTCTCAGTCAGGAAACCCACTGCTGCCTCTGCTCCAGCCTCCGGTGGTAGTAAAGATGGCGTTTCGGCTTCATTGGTCAACTCCTGTGTTGTTAGTATTTATCAGGCCCCATCTTATCATAAACCATCAGGTGTCTGGCTGTGATAACTTTCAGTTTTCTCAGTTTTTCCTTGGGATTTTCTGTGGTCAACTTGGTGGCGGTGTATAAATACCGATTATGGAAAGGCCAAGTTTTCTGATCTCGTATAGAACTTTTATTTGGCCTATTGTTTTTTTTTTTTTATTGTAATAAGTCAGGTTTTTCGTGAGAAGAGAGTAAATTAACCTTACCTGTGGATTTATTTGATAGCTACTAACTTTGAAAATACAAATAATATGGTCAATTGAGGGAGAAAATAATACTTTCAATTCCTCTTCTGGAAAGGTATGGAAGTTGGGAACATGAGGGATCTATAAAATGAAAGTTGATGAAAGTGACACGTACTTTCCCATTGTATCCCAAGAGAATGAAGGTCAACTCATATTGCAAAACTGATTTATGTAAAAAGCGTTCATTGTGATGAGTACTGGAGATATAAAGGCATATTCATCCTTTCGTGAGTTTACTCATCATATTCTGTGTGCCGGGCACTGTTACAGTGCTAGGGATACAGTAGTGAACCATACAGACAAAAATGTTTATCCTGTGGGCTTTCTAAAGAGAGAGATGGATAAGAACCATGAACAGGTAAATATATGTAGTATTTTAGTGCTATGGAGAAGCAATAAAGTAGGAAACGCAAATAGGGAGTGTTTGGGGTGTGGGTGAGAGTTGCAGTTTTGAAACAGGGTCATCTGAGGAAAGACCTGGAGAAAATGAGGTGGCAAATCATGGAGATATATGAGGGAAGAGCATTTCAAGGAGAGGGAACAGTGAATACAAAGACCTCGAAGCAATAATATTGTGTGGCAGAAGTGAGGGAAAGAAAGTTAAGGCCAAAGAGGTGATTGAACCAGATAGGGCACTGTCGTATAGTTACTGTAAGACTTTTTGGAGTGAGGTGAAGGGCCCCTGAAGTGTTTTTAACGGAAGTAGGAGGTGAGGTGTGAATGCTGTGAGGGGGAAGAGTAACATGATCAAACTTAAATTTTAAGACGGATCACTTTGGTTTTCTGTGTTGACTTAAGAGGGAATAGGATAGATGAAAGGACACAAGTTAGGAGGCTCTTGTACACATTCACATGAGAGATGGTAGTGGCTTGGACTTGTGTGTTAGAGAAAATTGTGAGAAATGATCAGATTTTGGATATATTTTGAAGGCAGTTGGGATTTGAATAAGGGTGGCATTGAATCTGTAGATCAGTTTGGGAAGTATTGCCATCTTAACTGTTGTTTTCCAATCCATGCACATGAGCTGTTTTCTGATTTTTTTACGTCTTTAATTTCTTTCCACAATGTTTTATCGTTTTCATAGTACAAGTTTTGAATTTCTTTGTTAAATATATTTGTTTTGTGATGCTATTGTCAATGGAATTGTTAATTTTTGGATTGTTTATTGTTAGTATGTAGAATTACAATTGATTTAAAATTTTTTTTTATTGTGCTTAAGTGAAAGTTTACAAATAAGTCAGTCTCTAATATAAAAATTTATATACACTTTGCTATATACTCCTAACTGCTCTCCACCTAATGAGACAGCACACTTCTTCCCTCCACTCTCTCTTTTAGTGTCCATTTGTTTAGCTTCTGACCCCCCTGCCCTCTCACCTCCCCTCCAGACAGGAGATGCCGACAGTCTCATGTGTCTACTTGATCCAAGAAGCTCATTCTTCACCAGTATCATTTTCTGTCCCATTGTCCAGTCCAGTCCCTGTCTGAAGAGTTGGCTTTGGGAATAGTTCCTGTCTTGGGCTAACAGAAGGTCTGGGGACCATGACCACCGGGGTACTTCTAGTGTCAACCAGACCATTAAGTCTGGTCTTTGTACGAGAATTTGGGGTCTGCATCCCACTGCTTTCCTGCTACAATTGATTTTTAAAATATCGATCTTGTATCCTAAACCCTTGCTGAACTTGTTTATTAATTCTAATAGTTTTTATTGGGTTACTTACGATTTTCTGTATAGAAGATCATATCATATGCAAATAGGGATAGCTTTATTCTTCCTTTCAAATCTGGATGCCTTTTATTTATTTTTCCTTGATGTAGTGAAAGCAAACATTCTTGTTTCTTATTTTAGGGGGAAAACATTCAGTTTTTCACGGCTAAGTACGATGTCAGCTGCGGTTTTTCTGTAGTGCCCTTTATCAGGTAAGGTAAGTCCTTTCTATTCCTACCCAGTACCAATATTCCTAGCTTGTGAAATGTTTTTTATCATGAAAGTGGTTGAATTTTATCAAATGGTTTTTCTGAATCCATTGATGTGAATCAATTCCAACTCGCAGCAACCCTATAGGACGGAGTAGAACTGCCCCATAGGGTTTCCAGGGAGCTGGATTCGAACTGCCAGCCTTTTTGTTAGCAGCTGTATCTCTTAACCACTATGCCACCAGGGTTTCCTCTTTCTGTTAATATGGTATATTATATAATTTTTGGGATGTTAAACCAACCTTGCATTCCTGAGTAAATCCCACTTAGTCACGATGTATAATCTTTTTTATGTATTGCTGGATTTGATTTGCTAGTTTAATTTTGTGGAAGATTTATGCATCTGTATTGATAAGAGATACTGGTCTGTAGTTTTCTTTTAATGTGACATTTTAGTCTAGTTTTGGCATCAGATTAATACTGGCCTCTTATAACAAGTGGAGAAATGTTCTTCCCTCTGGTGTTTCTTAGAAGATTTGTGAAGAATTGATATTAATTGTTTAATTGGTAGAATTCACCACTGATGCTCTCTGGGCCTGGGCTTTTCTTTGTGGAAAGTTTTAAAATTGCTAACTCAGTGTCTTTACTTTTCATAGTTCCACTCATATTTTCTATTTCTTGAATCAGTTTTTGTAGGTGTGTCTTTCTAGGAATTTGTCCGTTTTTTTCTAAGTAATCTGATTTGTTGGCATAGAATTATTCTTAGTACTTTTTAAATAATTTTTCTTTTTTTTTTTTTTTGCAAACACTCAAAAGATAGTGCTTTCCTCACTGAGGGAGTTTTGAGTTAGATCAAATAAAGATAAACTCTGTGAATGGGCCTTTTCCAAAGCACTGCCAGATAAGTCAAATAGTGACAGTTCTCTGCTGTGGGACTTTTGGGGGAGCTCCATATCCATTCTGTTCCCTGTCAGAGCTGCTAGGCTGTTGGTTTTCATAGCTACTGTGGTTCTAAGACTGCTGGCTTTCAAAGCTACTATTACAATGGAAGTGAGGAATGGGAGTAACACAAGTTAAAGCTTCACTGAGTTCAGTGTCCTTAACAAGATTCAGATGTTCTTCTTCAGTAAACTCTCCTCAGATTGTTGAAAAAAGTACTTCTTTTGTCTGTTCTTTTTAGCCACCACTTTTTCACAGAGCCAGGAAGGAGCCCATTGTTGTTGCTGTTATTAGGTACCGTTGAGTTGATTCTGACTCATAGCCACACTATGTACAAAAGAAGGAAACTTTGCCTGGTCCAAAGATTTATCAGGTAAACATTTGGAAGCCTTGAACACAGACAAGAGAAGACCAACTTGCAAACACTTTTTTGAGTGTTTAAAATTTTTGTTTATGTTTATTAAGCTTTTTCTGTGTGCCAGGCAGTATCCTGTGGTGAGCAAAACATAGTCTTGGTTTCCTTCTAGGCCAAAGAATAGGTAAGGTAACTTTGGATGATACCATACTAAGAATTTTGAACTTGTGGACTCCAAGGAAGCCGTGGAAGATTCCAAACAGAAGGATACGACTGGATTTGTTAAAGGATTGTGATGTCAATCATGATTTGTTATGGGGTTTGCAGAAGCCAGAAGAATCAAAGTAACACCTTGCCAGTGATTTAACTGTTATTATGCTAAGCAGAGGCCTTTTGAAGTAATGTGAAAAATATAATTTTACTTCTTGTTTTCCTACCTATAAATGTGGAAAAAGTTTAGATTTAAAAAATAAAGATGTGATGGTGGAAGGACGAACACTGGTTCTACTGATATCAGCTAGAGTTAGTCTACTCAAATGCAAACTGGGTCTCAGGTATGACGACCCGCATTTAATACTGATGAGCCTCGTTCACAAATATGGACAAAGACAAGTTTTTTGTTTTTTTTTTTGGAAAGACAGTGGGACTTATGCAATGAAGAAAAGACAAATCCCAGCCAGCAAACAGTCCATTTCCATGCTCTTCTAAAATGTAGAAAAGTCAATGAAAAGACGTTACTTTTTTTTCTTTTGGTATAATTTACCCGTTGTTATGGATTGAGTTACATCCCCCCAAAATGTGTGTCAACTTGGCTAGTCCTTGATTCCCAATATTGTGTGATTGTCCACCATTTTGTCATCTGATGTAATTTTCCTATGTGTAGTAAATTCTGTATCTATGATGTGATGAGATGGGATTAGTGGCAGTTATGCTCATGAGGCAGGACTCAGCCTACAGAATTTGGTTGTCTCTTAAGTGAATCTCATTTTGAGATTTAAGAGAGAGAAACAAGCAGAGAGACAGGGGAACCACATGCCACCAAGAGAGTAGTACCAGAAGAAGAGCACATCCTTTGGACCCAGGATCCTTGCTCTGAGAAGCTCCTAGTCCAGGGGAAGGTTGATGACAAGGACCTTCCTCCAGAGCCAGCAGAGAGAGAGAAAGCCTTCCCCTGGAGCTGACACCCTGAATTTGGACTTCTAGCCTACTAGACTGTGAGAGAATAAACTTCTGTTTGTTGAAGCCATCAATTTGTGGTATATATATTACAGCAGCACTGGATAACTGAGAAATGCATGGAATTTGAAGTGTTTATAAACATTAAACGAGAGAACAATTTTTTTTTAAATTTCAGCTCTGCTCCTGTTTCTAAATAATAGAGTCTGGAGAAAGTCACAGGATCATATTTCTTGGTTTTACTATTACTCATAGTAACAGTTCTTCAATAATCTTTTTATTCATCCATGTTGACTCCCTATCGCATTTACCTCATTTGGCCATTCAGGTCTTTTCTATTCTGCCAGGCTCATACACTCATCCCTGATCTTTTAACTGTGAGCAATTACACATATTTCAGACCATTTGGTTTTATTCCATGACTCTTGGATATGCAGTTCATTTTTTTTCTCATTCATTTTTCTCTTTGTATTTCAGTTTGGTTAATTTCTATTGGCTTATCTTGATTTGCACTTACTCTCTTTTCTGTTGTGTCAAGTTGATTGTTGATCCTGTTGAAACCGTTCTTCTCTGATTTTATATATATATATATATATATTTATTTCTAGCATTTCCATTTGATTCTTTGTTATAGTTTCAATTTCTGTACTGAAATTACTCATCTCTCCTTGCGTATTGTCCTCTTTCCGTTAGAGCCTTCCATATTATTCATAGTTATTTTTTCTTTGTGGTCTGATATTTCGAACATCAGGCTGGGTATATTTATTGCTTTATTTTTGACAGTTTGTTGTTTTTTACTTTTTTTTTGAATGGTTCCTAACTTTTTGTTGGAAGTTGGATATCTTGTATAGGATAGCAAAGACTGAGGTAAATGATTTTTATGCTTGGAAATGGCATAAAAATAATACCTTTCTATCTTCTAGGCCTTTGTTTGGGGGGGAGGGAGGTTGGGTCAGTTTAGTCAGGAGTTGAGCTCCATTCACATTTTGTTGTTGCTATGGGTACCTTCTGTGCAACACTAGCTTCAAATCCTTTAGCATTACCCTATGCTTAGAGTGGAGCCCTGGTGGCACCGTGGTTAAGAGCTTGGTTGCTAACCAAAAGGTTGGCAGTTTACCTTAAAAAAATAAAATGCTTAGGGATAAATCTAATCAGGGATATAAAAGGCCTATACAAAGAAAACTACAAAACACTACTGCAAGAAACCAAAAGAGATCTACATAAACGGAAAAACATACCATGCTGATGAATAGGTAGACTCAACATTGTGAAAATGACAACTGTGCCCAAAGCAATTTACAAATACAATGCAATCCTGATCCGTATACCAAGAACATTCTTCAAAGAGATGGAAAAATTAATCATTAACTTTATATGGAAAGGGAAGAAGCCCAGGATAAGTAAAGCACTATTGAAGATGAAGAATAAAGTAGGAGGGCTTGCACTACCTGACCTCGGAACCTATTATACAGCTATGGTAGGCAAAACAGCCTGGTACTGGTACAAAGACAATACATTGGCCAGTGGAACAGAATTGAGAACCCGGATGTAAATCCATTCACCTATGGTCACCTGATCTTCAACAAGGGCCCAAAGTTCATCAAATGGGGAAAAGACAGCCTTTTAAACAAATGGTTCAGGTAAAATTGGATGTCCATCTGCAAAAAAATGAAACAGGACCCATACCTCACACCATATACAGAAACTAATTCAAAATAGATCAAAGATCTCAATATAAAGCCAAAAACTATATAGTTCATAGAAGAAAAAAGAGAATCAAGGCTAGAGGCCCTAATACACGACATTAACAGGATACAAACCATAACCAACAACACACAAACTCTAGACGATAAGCTAGATAACTGGAATCTTCTAAAAATTGGGCACATGCTCATTAAAAGACTTTGCCAAAAGGGTGGAAAGAGAACCTACAGACTGGGAAGAAATTTTTGGCTATTACAAATCAGACAAAGGTCTAACCTCTAAAATCTACAAGAAAATCTAGCACCTCTACAGGAGGAAGATAGATGATCCAGTTAAAAAATGGGCAGGGGAAATGAGCAGACCCTTCATCACAAAGGACATTCTGGAGGCCAACAGATACATGGGGAAATGCTTGCGATGACTGGCCATTAGAGAGATGCGGATCAGGGCCACAATGAGATACCATCTCACCCCGGCATTACTGGCAGGAATCAAAGAGATGGGAAATGGCAAATGTTGGAGAGGCTGCAAGGAGATTGGAACTCTTATGCACTGCCATTGGGATGTGGAATGATGTAGCCATTTTGGAAAACGATATGGTGCTTCCTTAGAAGGCTAGAAATGGACTTTGGTGTGTTTTGTGCTTTTTACTACTCCCTTTTTTTTTCTAGGCCTGCACCTCAAGGGAGGCCGTAGTACTCTCACCAGTGTGTTTGGTGAACATTTGTTGAGGTCTGTCCATAAGAGTCTGCAAATGGGAGCAAGTTCCCTAGGAGTTCTTTATTTTCTGGCTAGCGCATGGCCAGCCTTTAGCAATTAAAATTTTTTTTTTTTGCTGAATTCTTTTTGCATATGTCCAGTAGCATCTACCCCAGGTAAGCAAGTTCTTGCCTTCCATTATCTTTGGAGGTCCTTGTCTTTACTTAGGTTTCAGGTAAGTTCATTGCCCTGTGACCTCAGCTAAATGATAGCTTCAAGTAAATTTTATTGCTCATTTTCCAGCATTTTGTTGTTGTTAGAAGGGTGGGAGGAGTGTTCTTTTTAGCTTTCCACATCCTAACTAGAAGCTGGTGTGAGAAGACTACTTTTAACCAAATACAATCATATGACATTTTAATGTAAAACCGTGGCCTTGAACACATCTTTAAACTGGAAGTATGGTTGCTAAGAGAAAATATAATACACAAAATTGTGGGTGGTCAGGGCTTTCCTGAGGAAGTGACTATTGATCTGACACTGAAAGGATGTTGTTGTTGTGTAATATGAGTCAATTCCGACTCATAGTGACCCTGTAGGACAGAGTAGAACTGCCTCATAGGGTTTCCAAGGCTGTAATCTTTATGGAAGCAGACTGCCACATCTTTTACCCACAAAGTGGCTTGTGGATTCAAAACACTGACTTTTCAGTTAGCAGCTGAGCGCTTAACTACTGCACCACCAGGACTCCTTACCTAAAGCATAAACAAGAATTAAGTAGAAAAAGGAGGGTGTGTTGTATGTGTGAATGTTTATGTATATGTGAGGTAGGGGCAGAGTAAAGTGGAGAATGGGGTGGGAAAACTCACCCATTGTAGATGGGAGCATGGCTATAGGGAAAATTAAAGACTAGGGGAGAGCCTGAAGTAAAATAAGGCTGGAGAGAAAGCAGGGTCCAGACCAGGCAAGGCTTTGTGGGCCAAAGATTTTGGTGATCATTTTAATAGCAAGACGAAGAAATTAAATTGTTTTAAGCATAGGGGGCTTCAGGATATGTATTTATAAAGGTCACTCTTGCTGTCTTGTCAAGAAGGGACAGGAGTGGAGATCAGTTAGAGGCTATCATAGTTATCCAAATGGAAGAAGTTAGTAGCTTGGACAAAAATGGAATATATAAAAATGAAGAAAACTGGATAAATTTTAGTGATATGTAACAGCTTGTAAAAGAGTAAAACAGCTGCTCCATTTTAGTAAGAGCGAGGAGTTTTATTGAGGGTGAGAGTTACAGTTCGAACCAGGAAACAGAGTACAAAATGAATGTACCAGGTGTTCCAACATTCTGAGGGAAAGGTGAGCTTTCATACAGAAAAGTGAGGAAGGGAGTTCATGACCGCAGTCATGGGAGCTTCGAATTATGTATGGTTGCAAGACAATAGTAAGCTAGAGTTTTGCGAAATTAATCTATTTTCTAATATAGACTTTCTGAAGCCAGTCTATGAAGTGATTTTCTGAAAGGGCTACATATACGTTCTTCCTGGTGCAAGCATTTTTCTGAGGTCATCTTGATAAATATTTCCTGACAAACATTTCTTCACAAACTACAGTTTGCCCTCCTCTGTTGTTTGCTGAGGCTGGTTGTTTCAAAAGAAGTTACATGTCATAAAGCTCTAAATCACAGGTTCTAAGGAAGGCAGAAAGGAGGACTTAGGACAGGATAAAATTTAATTCAGAAATGGAGTTTTAATTCAGGCCTGGGCCAATCATTTTTTAATCATGCTGAGCACCTCAGTTTGAGTGCCCTCAAACAAGCTGTGATCAATGGGAGTTGGTGGTTACTTAAATACGGAGGATATGGGAAGGAAAATATTAAGCACGCATCCCAAGTTTCTGATTTGTATAATTGAATGGATGGGATGCCATTAACTGGAATAAGGAACATTGGAAGATAAGCTTTAGTGTATGTTGAGTTTGGATTGCTACACTCAAGTCACAGTGTTAAATAGAGAGTTGGGTATATGGACTGAACATCAGAAAAGAGTTCTAGGGATATAGAGGTATGAGTTATCTGATTTATAATTGGTAGAAGTTGTGAGCATGGTTGCAACTTCCAGGGAAGACAGTTTTGGGTGATAAGAAGAGTGGTCCTAGGACTGAGGATTGAGGAGATCCAGTATTTAATGGGCCTAGTAGAGGAGGATAAGGCTGCAAAGGATAAAGATAAGGAACAGCAGTGAAGTAAGAGGAAAATTAATGATGTGTTGGATCATGGGTCATGGAAGTCAATTTGATTTTATGGCTTGAGGTGAAAAAAGTCAGGAATAAAATTAATTTTTAAAAATGAAGATTCCTTCTTTAGGTATCAAATGCCCAGAAACTGTGCATTCAGTGTGAGGGTACATGGAACTTAAATACTGGATGATCACACCTTTTGAAGCAGGTGTTGAAGACATAAGGACCCAAGTAGGATAGCCAGTCCATCCATCTGTTCTCTTCATAGTACCTGGATTTTGGCAGATTCTTCCAAACTGAGACATCTTTTTGCTTTTTCTGGTAGAGAAGACACATCTAGTTAAGGCTTTACATGTAAGAAGTTGCAAGAATGATTTCTGACCTCTCTAGAGTAGTGACAACATAGTAAAAAACATGGATTTTGCAACAATTCATGTTCTCAAGTGTCCTTGATAAATGATATAAAAAGAGAAGGAAAAGGAGGAAAAAAAAAAACCAACAACTGACAAAAAGGCAAATGAGCTCAGAATAGTGCAGAAAATCTGGAAAACCTACTAGCCATCCCAGCCATCATGTACCACAAGCACCCATTTGCGTACACTCCTAAAGAATATTTCACCAATTCAGCGTGGTTAATGCATTTTGGCATGCACATTTATACCATCTGGTTACACAAGCATGGAGTCCTGTTGACCAGAGGGTGGTACAGCTATGATTTACTGTGAAATTTTGGCTGTCTCTTTATAGATGAATGAAGCTCAAATTGTCAGAGTATCAAGTACAATAAAAGCTTTATCTGGTTTTCTGTCCTTCCTGCCAAATACACACTACAAACACACATTTTACCTTAGGAAAAGACTTAAAAGTACGCTGAAATGAAAAACCATTCAGAGGTCTCCAGTTTCTGTAGTAAATACACACACAGCAAGGCAACTACAGTTCAGGTCGCTCTTCAAGGTAATGGGATACTCTTTAAACCCAATGGACTGTGTCTCTTTTGTATATAACACTACAGAATTGTCAGAGAAGAGGAAGGAGGATCCCATAGTACTTTCGAGTCTTAAGTTTTAAAAATCAAATTCATTCGGTATTCAATCATTACAAGAAATGTAGGTCCTTAAATCTTAAGCCTTTGTAAAGTTCATTTGATGGGATTTTACTGCCACTGAACATTGGCAATGACACTGATTAAATAAACCTTCTCCCTCCATTTTATCACACCAAGGCTGTTCCTTTGTGCCTTAAAAATTCTGCACAAACTCATCATTTTTATGCAGTTTTCACAGATAGATGGCCCCAGGACCCAGTCTCTCAACAAGAGTACAGCCCTCCTGTCAGATTCTTTGCATAGTTGAAACAAGCTGTATGTTTTTTTATATACTTACATATTTATGTTTATCCTTTCTAACAGTAAATAATAACTTTTGAAGTACAGAAAACATACCTACTCTCTTCAGAGCCCTAAACAACATCTGTTCTGCTCTGTTATATTATTCCTTTAAATTGGAAGTAGTAATAAAATCAAGCTACAAAAGTACTGACATTTTGAAAAATCTAAGTGGCCAACTATAATTGCAAACAGGCTGGCTGGGGTATAATACGTAAAGGAAAGAAGGACACTAATTTTTATTGGGTACTAGGTAATGTACAGACAATGATTTTTTTTATGTATTTCTATTTAAATTCTCCGTGTGTGTGTGTGTGTGTGTATGTATAGTAGGCTTAATTATTCCAGTTCTTACAGGTGGGGAAAATGAGCTGAGAAATTAATAAACTTGGTCACAAAGGTAATACTTGCAAAAGAGAATTTGAACACAAGAATGTCTGCATAAAGCCAATGCTATATAGTAAACCATGTGTATAAACTCCCCAGTGATTAACTGGACATCCAGATGGCTTTCTATCCAGTGAATATCTTATTGATCACCCCAGGGTAAGACCCTTGGCATCCTAGTTTAAGTACCAATTTGTAAAGAGCCCGTATCGGAGTACTAATTATGAATCAATCTCCTATTGGTCTTATTGAGACCTGATGAGTGAAAAAGTCCACTTGGGTTTAGAAATTTCTGCTAAAGTTAATACTTAAAGGCATATTGTATTGGGTCTCTGGAAATAACAGTATTAGTTGGCAATAACTAATACTGATTAATTATTTAGACATACATACAACATCCTATAACTGGGATGGAAAAAGTGCTGTTTAAAATAACCAACTATAGAAGCTTTTGCATACAAAGAAAGTGTCGAGATTCATATCAGAGAAATGACTTCTGGTTTGGAAATGGAAGAGATGGCAGACTCAGTCTTCCTGCATCCACAGTCTAAAACGGTTTTAGAAGCATCTGGGAGACTTTAAAAATCTTAAGGTCTAGGGCTTGGAACCAGGCATCAGCAGCTTTTAAAGATCTCCAGGTGATTCCAGTGCCCAGCAAAGTTTGGAAACCGCTGATCTAGAATCTTCCTATTCAAGGTGTGGCTTGGGGTAGTTGATAGAAATACAGAATCTTGAGTCCTGTCCCTGGTCTACGGAAGCAGAATCTGCGTTTTAACAAGATCCCCTGTGATCTGAATGCACATTAAGGCTTGTGAAGCACTGGACTAGGAGAATTTTCAACTCTAGCTGCATGTTACCTGGGAGCTTTTAAAATGTAGTGATATTTGGGCCTCACTCACAGATTGTCATTCATTTGGTATAGGGTAGGGCGTGGATTTGAGGTGTTACATGCTTCTCAGGGGATTCCAATGTGCAGCCACAATTGTGAAATAGGGTAACCAAAAACCTGTTGCCGTGGAGTCGATTCCGACTCATAGTGACCCTAGAGGACAGAGTAGAACTGCCCCATAGGGTTTCCAAGGAGCGCCTGGTAGATTTGAACTGCCGACCTTTTTGGTTAGTAGCTGTAGCCACCAGGGTTTCCGAAATAGGGTAAAGTAGTTGAATAACTTAATAAAAAGACTCTAAGAGTTTGCTCAGGTAGCCTGGAAGATACAGATTAGAAACGCTAAGAAAGGAGAGAGATTTAAGGTTTTTTTTATGGTAGGTGATACAAAAATGTGTTAGGAAGCTGGACTTTAAGAGGAAAGGTTTTCCATAGAGAAACTTCCATGGCGGGGAAGCTCTAGGGGTTGGTTGAAAGATCTTAAAAACACAGATATAATAATTGATTTTAAGTTCTTGGTGTTGTAGTGATTCAGAGTAAGGGGACCATGAGAGCATTCAACCCTAAGAATTCTCAGAATTCTTTTGAAAAATGCGAGAATCCCCACAAGATTATGAAGGATGGAATCTTGAGGTATTTAAAATATAAATTAAAAAAAAAACGACCTCAGAAACTTGGAGAACATAGACTTGGAGGCATTTTGTCATTAGTCATTTGGGAAACAAACGTATCATACAAGGATAGTTCTTCCTTTGGCTACCAGCTGCTGCTTTTCTCCATTTTTCTCTTTTGTTATCTAGCCTTCTTTTATCTCATACTGCCTTCTTCCCGAGTTGCATGTTGTCTTTCTAGTTGGAGGGGTTTTCACATTCTTGTGTCTGATTATTCAGGCATTCAAAACCAAAAAACTAAACTCCTTGCTGTCTAGTCGATTCCGACTCACAGTGACCCTATAGGACAACTTAGAACTGCCCCCATAGAGTTTCCAAGGAGCGCCTGGTGCATTTGAACTGCTGACCTTTTGGTTAGCAGCATAGCACTTAACTACTGCGCCACCAGGGTTTCCCTCATTAAGGCATTAGGACCATTCGTTTTAATTGAAAAAATAATGCTGTGCTTTGTCTCTGACTCTGTTATTACATCCAGACACTTCTGAGCAATGAGGAAACCTACGAATGCCAAGTATGGGATACCTCCCTTCTGAATAAGGAGACAAAAACAAAACAAACCAAGTGACAAACCCAGTAGTCTAATTTCTTTTGGAATAAAAGGGGTCGCTTATCTGTACCTGATTTCAGGGAGTCCCTGGGCAGTGCAAACTGCTAATGCTGCTAACTGAAAAGTTGGGAATTCAGGTCTACCCAGAGGAGCCTCAGAAGAAAGGCCTGGAGATCTGCTTGTGAAAAATCAGCCACTGAAAACCCTGGGAGCACAGTTCTGCTCTGAGACCCTGAGGCGGCCGCGAGCAGGAGCTGGCTTGGTAACAACTGGTAAACTGATTCCAGAGGGAAGCGTAAAAGTCCCCTCGAGGCATCGGTGTCCGTTTGCGTTAAGTTTGGGTGCACATCACATTCAGAGTGGCTGTGTCTGGTAACTAAAACACTTAAACCAAAGAAAATATTCGATGTGTTAACAAGAGCTTAAATTACCAAGCAAGCAGATTCTCAAGGGGGTATGCTTTATCTTAGTCTATCTAGCCTCTCCTGCCCTGGTTCTTAGAGACGGAAAGATGGGCGAGCAGTAGGAGTTCAGGAAGATTTGGTGTTTAAGATGCTGACATGTTTTCCAAAATGCTATTTAGGACCACAGGGCTTTCCCTCCAACCAAGAAGTAGCAGCGTGAGAAACGGGGAAATGATTAAGGCTGAATGTAAGGGGAAAATCAGAGATGAGGAAGGCAAGGCGGTAACACCAAGGCACACCCCTGCCCCCATAGCTTCCAAGTAGGATCCAATTTTCACCAGCCACAATAGAGCAGAAAATATCTGAACAAGAACACAGCCTGTGCTTCAAGCCCATACATTATGCTACTTAGCATAGTTGTTGTTGTTAGGTGCTGTTGAGTGGGTTCCGACTTTTAGTGACCCTATGCACAACGGAATGAAACACTGCCCGGTCTTGAGCCATCCTTACAATCGTTACTATGCTTGAGCTTGTTGTTGGAGCCACTGTGTCAATCCACCTCCTTGAGGGTCTTCCTCTTTTCCGCTGACCCTGTACCCTGCCAAGCACGATGTCCTTCTCCAGGGACTGATCCCTCCTGATAACATGTCCAAAGTATATAAGATGCAGTCTCGTCATCCTTACTTCTAAGGAGCATTCTGGTTGTACTCCTTCTAAGACAGATTTGTTCATTCTTTTGGCAGTCCATGGTATATTCAATATTCTTCATCAACACCACAATTCAAAGGCGTCAATTCTTCGGTCTTCCTTATTCATTGACCAGCTTTCACAGGCATATGATGTGGTTGAAAATACCATGGCTTGGGTCAGGCGCACCTTAGTCTTCAGGGTGACATCTTTGCTCTTCAACACTTTGAAGAGGTCCTTTGCAGCAGATTTGCCCAATGCAATGCGTCTTTTGATTTCTTGACGGCTGTTGATTGTGGATCCAAGTAAAATGAAATCCTTGACAACTGCAGTCTTTTCTCTGTTTATCGTGATGTTGCTCATTGGTCCAGTTGTGAGGACGTTTGTTATGTTTATGTTGAGGTGCAATCCATACTGAAGGCTGTGGTCTTTGATCTTCATTAGTAAGTGCTTCAAGTCCTCTTCATTTCAGCAAGCAAGGTTGTGTCATCTGCATAATGCAGGTTGTTAACGAGTCTTCCTCCAATCCTGATGCCCCATTCTTCTTCATGTAGTCCAGCTTCTCGCATTATTTGCTCAGCATACAGATTGAATAGGGACGGTGAAAGAATACAACCCTGACGCACACCTTTCCTGACTTTAAACCAATCAGTATCCCCTTGTTCTGTCCAAACAACTGCCTCTTGATCTATATAAAGGTTCCTCATGAGCACAATTAAGTGTTCTGGAATTCCCATTCTTCATAATGTTATCCATAATTTGTTATGATCCACACAGTTGAATGCCTTTGCATAGCCAATAAAATACAAGTAAACAGCCTTCTGGTATTCTCTGCTTTCAGCCAGGATCCATCTGACATCAGCAATGATATCCCTGGTTCCACATCTTCTTCTGAAACCAGCCTGAGTTTCTGGCAGTTCCCTATCAGTATACTGCTGCAGCCATTTTTGAATGATCTTCAACAAAATTTTGCTTGCGTGTGATATTAATGATGTTGTTCTATAATTTCCACATTCAATTAGATCACCTTTCTTGGGAACAGGCATAAATATGGATCTCTTCCAGTCAGTTGGCCAGGAAGCTGCCTTCCATATTTCTTGGCACCTCCAGTGCTGCATGTGTTTGTTGAAACATCTCAATTGATATTCCGTTAAATCCTGGGGCCTTGTTTTACACCAATGCCTTCAGTGCAGCTTGGACTCCTTCCTTCAGTACCATCGGTTCCTGATCATATGCCACCTCTTGAAATGGTTGAACATCAACTAATTCTTTTTGGTATAATGACTGTGTATTCCTTCCATCTTCTTAGCACAGTTGAACTATACTTTTCCTTTTTGAGTTAATACTACATGTAATGATTAAGGAAACCTTGGTGGCATAGTGGTTACGAGCTACAGCTGCTAAGCAAAAGGTCAGTAGTTCGAATCCATCAGGTGCTCTTTGGAAATCCTATGGGGAAGCTCTACTCTGTCCTATTGGGTTGCTATGAGTCAGAATCAACTTGAAGGCAATGGGTTTAGTTTTTTTTTTTTTCCAATAACGACTAAAAAGAATTTTCTCCCTCCGTATCTTTAGTTCATATTAGGTTACAACCAAAAAATGAGCAAGGAGATGTTTAGGAAACCAGCCTTGGGGCAAGGGAAGAAATTGATAAAGTCACTGGAGCAGCAGAGAGTCTGTGGCCATTCAGTGTAGAGGCTTCTTTCATACCACTGGATCCACGTGGGGAAATGATGCCTAAAACTGGCAACTGGAATAGTAGAAAGAAAAGGAATTCAGTGAGGCCAGTCTGAAACCCACAGCCCTCAATGGGGAGGGTTTTATGGTAACAAGAAAAGGTTAAGTCTTATTCTGCATGTTTATTTGATTGCAGAGAGTATTATATATCTCAATGAGATTTTCAGTAAAATGAGTATACTGTTTTTTAATTGGATTTAAGTGGTCCCTGGACGGTGCAAAAGGAGCCCTGGTGGTGTGGCGTTTAAGAGCTTAGCTGCTAACCAAAAAAGGTCGGTGGTTTGAACCCACCAGCTGCTCCGTAGGAGAAAGATGTGGCAGTCTGCTTCTGTAAATATTTACAGCCTTGGAAACACTATGGGATAGTTCTGCTTTGTCCTCTAGGGTTGCTATTAGTCAGAGTCAGCTCGATGGCAATGGGTTTTTTGGGTTTGGGTGATGCAGTTGGTTAAGCATGTGACTACTAACTGAAGGGTTGACAGTTCGAATCCACCCAGACCCTGTGGAGCACAGTTCTGTTCTGATGCACATGAGGTTGCCATGGGTTGGAATCAGCTTGATGGCAGTGGGTTTGGTTTTTGGATTTAAGGGGGTTAAACTTTCATTGTATTAGGTATTCACTTACTGGAAGGCCCACTCTCCATCCACCTGGGACACCACTCTGGATAACGGTGTTATGATATAAACATTTGGTTGTCTCTCAGTTGCCAAATAGTGTGTTTTTTCCTCATTTACATGGCTGCATGAATGTCTTTTTAACCACTTAGGAATTTCAGCATCATGAGTCAATTTAAGATCATATTTGTTTGATTGCTTATTAAAGTACGTTGGTGTGGGCTCCCCCCTTTTCTTCTCTTAATCATGCACTTAGCCTGCCTCTCTCCCCACACTTCTCCAGCCCCGACCAAGCATAATTTCATCAGACTATTCCCCACCTTCTGTCTAGCCTCTGTGCTCTGTTTTATCCCCTGTATTGAAACTGACACCTAGACAGTTTGTTTCTCCATCATTGTTGCTGCTCACCTCCCATGTTAGCTCTCCAAACGGTATCACACTTCTTTCTCAACACATATGCTACTGATTTAGCCGCTCGACGTGTTTACGCCTCACATTTCTATAAAACACATTTAAACTTTCACTTTTCATTTTTGTCTACATTTTCTCCCCTTTAGAAAAAAAATCATGTAAGAGAAGCATCTGCCAGAGCTCCAGTTCTTGTTTCAATTTCATTGTGTTTATTTTTTCCTTTTCATTTTTGACTCATTTGGTAATGATAGAAACGATACCATGGCTATGTAATGCTTGGCTTTCCATCATTAAACAGGGTACTGATATCTCCTTAATTTATACTGGCATAAATACACTTGGGAGTGACATTTCTATATGTGTGTGTATTTCACATGTACAGGTACACATGGTCACATATATAACATATTCATTACAGGGTTAGAAGACAGATAGCTTAACTGTCATTTCTTGTCAGACAGGAAACAAACCACCTTTTCTTTATCACAAAACCACCAAAGAGACAGTCCTGTCTGGCAGTTGCTTTCAGGTGAATGATCAATTGTTCTTTTGCTTCCAGTTCTACTAGAGAAATTTCTACCATGGACTGAAGATACCCCAAAGCCAAAATTTAACCTTTTGGACTTTCAAACTAGCCCAGGCCAGAGATCTTACCATGAACATTCAAGAGTTTTTATTATTTTTTTTTACTTGTAACTGTATAATAATTTCTTGGTCTGTACTTCAGAATTAGCTCAAATATATTTATTAAGTAACTGCAAATAATGCTGCCGTCAGTCTGAGACAGGCTGGTTTGGTAGCTAAGCAACAGGCTAGAATTATCATTTCTAATCCGCTTTGTTTTGTGATACTAAGCCACTTTTTACCTCAGTTTCAATTCTGGTTAAATGGGGCTAGTCAGGTAATAGTGGATATTGATGTGACTCATATTAGATAAATAGGCCAAAAAAAAAAAAAGTTCTTTTTAAATCATAGAATCCCACCTTCCTCTAATCTTCAGTGAAACTTTCTCAGATTGTCTAAATTTTATGTTCAAGGCTCCCTTTGTCCATGAAGGACGTCTAAATATCACTCTGTTACTGTTTTTTTTTTTTTTTTCCCTTTTAGATGGAGGGTTATCCATTGATTCCAGGGCTTCAAACCAGTTCATTCTGGTTTGAATACCTGCTGATAATTTGCATTTCTAACAAGTTCCCTACTGAGAAGTTGCATTTCCACCCCAGATGTACTGAATCAGAGTTCACAGTGTAACAAGATCCCCAGGTGATTCTTAAACTTCCTGGGAACTTGTTAGAAATGCAGATTTTTTGCGCTTCAGACTCCGGATTGATTCTGTCTGCCACTAACCCCATCTTAGGTGACCTCATCATTAACCTGTCCACACCTTTCGGCTGCTCCATCTTCTACACAGTAAAATACACAGATCAGTCTGTTTTCTCTGTACTTGTGTCTATTCATTTTTCTTTCAAAGCACATCAGTTTCTCTTTTCTCATCTCTGAAATTATTTAGGGTCCCAGGTAACCTACTGGCTGAAAGCTTTAACCCCTTTTCTCCTTCACAAGGTGTGAAAACCGTCCCTTGTTTAATAAAAATGACCTATTAGTAGTAATCCGTAGTCTTGGTTTAGAAGAAAAGTTACCTTCTGGAGATGCAGGTATCTGATGAGTAAGAATTTTAGTGAGGGAATTTTAAGATTTCTCACTAATGGCATTAATAGAGCTAGGAAACACCACCTAAGCTGAAAGGGAATAAAAGCCCTCCGATAGTGAATGTTAGACTTTTCAGGAAATTGTTGTACTGTAGCTTCAGTGCCTGTCAAACATGGCGATTAGTCTGTAAATTTCAGTTGACAAGAAACACATCAGTTAATCAGCAGCCTCAGAAAGTAAACAAAGCTGAGACACGGAGAGTGATTGCTGAGCAGCTGGAGTGGTCCTTGGAGATGGTGTTGGGGAAGGAACACAAAGACTGGACAGAAGGCCAAGGAGAATGCTCAGTCTCCTGGATTCGAAGTGCCCTGCAGCCCCTCCCAGAGTGCCGTCTCCCTTGGCCTTGCCTGTCTCCCAGCTGACTGGTTAGGAGCTGGCTTTGCCTGTCTCCCAGCTGACTGGTTATGAGCTGGCAAGTGACATATACTTTGATGGTTCGTACTTCGTCCTCTAAACCCTTTCCATCGCTCACTCTCTTTTTTTTTTTTGAAAAGTTAAAAAATCAAAACTACAGAGAATGGTATAACAAACACCCGTATAACCACCTGGAGTTAAAAAATTTGGCTGTTTTCACATTTTACTTTGCACTTAAAACGTAAAATTAACATTCCTTGTTCCCCTACCCTGTCCCATTCTTCCCCTACCTCCCTCACAGAGGGAATCATTTATGAACTTGATATGATCTTTCCTATCAGTGTTTGTTTGTTTTTAACTACTTAAAAATGTATTTGTAGAACAACATGTGATTTTGCTTGTATGTTTAAAAGTTTACATAAATGATATCATTCTCTTGTAATTCATCTAACCGATTATTTTCTCACTTTCCATCCTTACTATACTTTTGTAGCCCTGCCTTTCCTTTTTTTCCCTACATGTTTTTTATCCTCATTTATACTTATAATCTGATTTACTCCTGACTCCTCACTTCTTTTCCCTTATTTTTTGTTCTCTTTTCTTACCTCTGAGATACGTACAAGCAGTCCCTGAGTGCCGCAGATGGTTAAGGGCTTGACTACTAGCTGAAAGGCTGATGATTTGAATGCACCCACAAGCACCTTGGAAGACAGGCCTGGCGATCTGCTTCTGAAAGGCCACAGCCTTGAAACCCTATGGAGCAGTTCTGCTCTGCACACATGGGGTCACTGTGCGTCAGAATCGACTCGTCGGTAACTAACAATAAGACACGCAACCATCTAAACCACAGACTAGAAATAGTTACATAGCACATCCTTTTGCTGGCGGATCTTCACAGAGATGCCTTAGAGTGCTGTGACCCTCAGTACCACAAGAGCAGTGTGTTCACACTAACAAAACAGGATACCTGGATGGGCATGAAGTCTCCAGCCTCTTGACTAACTCAAAACCCTCTGCCTTTGAGTTGATTCTGACTCATAGCTACCCTATGAGTAGAACTTAGTGTGACCCAGTAGAACGGTCCTGTAGGGTTTCCAACGCTGTAATCTTTTCGGGAGCAGATTGCCACACCTTTCTCCTGTGGAGCAGCTGTTGGGTTCCGAACTGCCGGCCAGCTGAAGTTATGGTTAGCAACCAAGTGCGTCCCACCAGGGCTCCCCTGACTAACTCAAGTGTCTAATAACTGTTAGGAAAAATGACCCATTTGTGGGTGATATACAAGCCTCATGAGGACTGACCACTTCAGTGAACAATGCATTACAGTTAACGTGGCTGCCTCAGTCTTCATTTGCTTCTTTTACCTGGTGATGGAAGCAGCTGGAGTTTCTGACAACAGTTTGTACAAGGTTCTAAGGCATAAGGTCTTTAAAAGGAGCTCAGGACTTACTTTCTTCCCCCAATAGTTTTGTGATTAGTTCTTAGAATTTCCCTAGACAGTAGTAAAATTATTCTGTTTTACTGTATATACATCCTGTGCAGTTTTCCAGTCCACTTATTGAGCTTCTACTCAGATCAAAGGGGCGTTTGACTCACTGTATTCCTGACCAACTTTTGTCCTCTTCTGGTTTACCTGATGCTTTTGCCAGGTAGCTTCTTTACCACATGGTTCTACCCTCCGTCAGACACTGACGCTTGTATCTCCTTGCCCACTCAGGATTTACCTCTTTTTCTTGCAAGAGAACGGGAGAGCAGACTCATACCCGGACAAATTTAAACCTCTTCCAAGGAGCTTGAGTCATTCTGTGTATCTTTCTCTTCAATTTTACAAACTTCCATGGTGCACAAGGAGGGGTACTGAAGGGATGAGGCTGGGAGGTGAGATCCCCTTCTCCCGCCTTTCACTGGTTTGGTCTTCTTTGAACACTTCTTTCTGTGTAGGGAGTCCTTGATTGATTTATAATTTAGTCTTGTCTGCCGAATGGATTTAACCTCTTTGAAGGGAAGGCTTATGGCTTTGTTACTCAGTGTATTTGTATGAAGTGGGGCCTGTCTAAGGAGCGGTCTGTGCCTCAGTCAAGCTGAACCTTTTTTAACTTCTTGAATATAACATGAGTGGACCACAGGCCCTTGAACATACTATGTGCTTTGCCTGGCACATCCCCAAACAGCCCTTTCCCCACTCCGACTCCCATCTCAGTCCATCCCAGATCTTCCTCTAGAGATCTCCTTCTCATCTATTATGTCTCAGCTTAGGCATTGCTTTCTCTGAGAATTCTTTCCTGATATTCCAAGTCTGAGTGCAGTCTCCTTGTCTTTATTGGCGACTTTCTTGTATGCCTCCCTGACTAGATTGCACGCTCTGTGTCTGTCATATTCAAGTTGCAGCTTGAATACCTGGCACAGGGTCTGGTACCTAGTAACAATTCTCCAAAAGAACCAGCATTCTTAGAACAAGGAATCTCTTATTTTACTCTGTCTGCCAACCTTGTAAAGGCATTTGATGTTTTTCCACTTCCATTTCTTTCTTTCCTAGAGAGTTTTCTTTAGCAAATCACAGAGGAAGTAAAGCTGTTTTGCTCTTAACCATTTTATGAACTAATGTATTGTACATCTGCCCACTTTAAAACCAAGGGAGGAAAACATCTTTACACATTATTAACTACTTAGGTTTACCTGATAGAACCTTGAGCTTAACGAACATGAAACTTACCTTGCTAAAATGCTAAACTTAAGAAATATGAAGTACCTTAAGCAGAATCCATACTTCAGTTTAAGGAAACTCAAATAATGCTGATGACACATTGACTAACATCTCGTATGTGTAACGTATAACGTTTTATCTTAGAATTTCTCATAGCTTTACCAACACTAGTTTACCAGTAAAAATAAGGTCCTGCTGCAGAGGTTAAGAGATGGCATCAGTAGCTCCTTTTATCATTGTGAACTGAAAAATCCACAGATTTTTTTTTTTTATCCATCAGTGAGAAAGTACACATTAAAAGTTATATTACTTGAAGGTTTTTCTTTTTTCAGGTTACTGCCCTGCCTTTTAGCAGTTAGTACTTCATTCTTTTTTTTATTTTTATTGTGCTTTAAGTGAAAGTTTACAAATCAAGTCAGACTGTTATACAAAAATTTATATACACCTTGCTGTATACTCCTAATTGCTCTCCCCCTAATGAGACAGCCTGCTCCTTCCCTCGACTCTCTCTTTTCGTGTCCATTCTGCCAGCTTCTAACCCCCTCTTCCCTCTCATCTCCCCTCCAGATGGGAGGTGCCAACATAGTCTCAAGTGTCTACTTGATCCAAGATTCTTCACCAGCACCTTTTTCTGTCCCATTGTTCAGTCCAATCCCTGTCTGAAGAGTTGGCTTTAGGAATGGTTCCTGTCCTGGGCTAACACTGGGGTCCTTCTATTCTCAGACCATTAAGTCTCGTCTGTTTAAGAGAATTTGATTTCTGCATCCCACTGCTCTCCTGCTCCCTCAGGGATTCTCTGTTGTGTTCCCTGTTAGGGCAGTCATCGGTTATAGCCAGGCACCATCTAGTTCTTCTGGTCTCAGGCTGATGTAGTCTCTGGTTTTTGTGGCCCTTTCTGTCTCTTTGGCTCGTAATTACCTTGTGTCCTTGGTGTTCTTCATTCTCCTTTGCTCCAAGTGGGTTGAGACCAATTGATGCATCTTAGATAGCCACTTGCTAGTGTTTAAGACCCTAGATGCCGCTTTCCAAAGTGGGATGCAGAATGTTTTCTTAATAGATTTTATTATGCCAGTTGACTTAGATGTCCCCTGAAACCATGGTCCCCAAACCCCCGCCCCTCCTACACTGGCCTTCGAAGCATTCAGTTTATTCAGGAAACTTCTTTGCTTTTGGTTTAGTCCAGTTGTGCTGACCTCCCTTGTATGTTGTCTTTCCCTTCACCTAAAGTAGTTCTTATATACTACGTAATTAGTGAATACCCCTCTCCTTTCTTCCCTCCCTCGCCCTTCTCGTAACCATCAAAGAATATTTTCTTCTCTGTTTAAACTATTTCTCGAGTTCTTATAACAGTGGTCTTATACAATATTTGTTCTTTTGCAACTGACTGATTTCACTCATCAAAATGCCTTCCAGATTCCTCCATATAATGCAGTGTTTCACAGATTCATCACTGTTCTTTATTGATCCATAGTATTCCATTGTGTGAATATGCCATAAATTATTTATCCCTTCATCAGCTGATGGGCACCTTGGTTGGTTCCATCTTTTTGCTATTGTAAACAGTGCTGTAGTGAACGTGGGTGTGCATATATCTGTTCGTCTAAAGGCTCTTATTTCTCTAGTATATATTCCAAGGAGTGGGATTGCTGAATCGTATGGTAGTTCTATTTCTAGCTTTTTAAGGAAGTGCCAAATCAATTTCCAAAGTGGTTGTACCATTTGACGTTCCCACCAGCAGTGTACAAGAGTTCCAATCTCTCTGCAGCCTCTCCAACATTTCTTATTTTGTGTATTTTGGATTAATGCCAGTCTTGTTGGAGTGAGATGGAATCTCATTGCAGTTTTGATTTGCATTTCTCTAATGGCTAATGGTCCTGAGCATTTCCTCATGTATCTGTTAGCAGCCTGAATGTCTTCTTTAGTGAAGTGTCTGTTCATACCCTTTGCCCACGTACTTCATTCTTATACGGACTGTCTATCTGGTAATTATTTGATCACTTTTAAACCTTTAACCCCTGAGTATGTAGCCAAGCCACAGAACCTCTATGAAGAGTAAGTTAAATGATTATTTTCCCCATCACTTCCTGTGTGATCCTTTGTACATGGGGTGGGGGGGAGAAAACCCTGGGAACCATGTCAGACAAGTAAGGGAAAATGGCCCTGAAATATACAAAATGGCAGTATTCTGACTATCACATTTACACTTACATTATAACTTACATAAATATGAATTCAAGCTGCTAAAAAGTATTCCCACAGGCAGCTGTGTAAAGTCACTTTTTCTCCCATGCACTTTCTTCTAGTAACTGAAGTCTTAATTTCTTTAAATAGTTGAGGAAGACAAAATGGCAATTATGTGCCAATTTCTAAAATAGGAAGCTTCACCTCAGTGTAGTGCCTGTTTCCTGGAGAGGCCCTTCACAGAACTGAGACTCCTTTTACTTGGGAGAGCCAGCTCTTTTCCACACCATGGCCCCTGATGCTGCCAGTCTGGTCTCCTCAGAGTGTGGGTTAGCTACCATGGTACAGAATGGCACAAGAGTAGGTTTTGGGCTTGCACAGTCCTCACTCAGATGTTCACTTTGTTTGAGTTTAATGATTTGCCTATCTCTTACACTGTTTTTTTTTTTTTTTTGCACTTACCTCCCAGGCTTGCTTTGAGGATCAGATTAGATAGCATAGGTGAAGTATCCAGTATTCTGCCTAGCACATAGCTCAGCATATTAGTTCCTTCTCACCTTTGTGCCTGTGCTCATTGTCTTTCCTTCCTGGTGTGTTCTCTTCCATCTTCTCACTTTCAGGGAGCGACACATAAAACACTGAGACTTTCCTAAGATTTCAGGCCACACTTATTGGCATCCTGCTGTTAGATACTCTTGTATTTAGTTGGGGTCACAGTTTGTTACTGCATTTTTCTAGTTTTTTATATGTTAAGTAGAACTGCCCCATAGGGTTTCTAGGGAGTGCCTGGTGGATTTGAACTGCAAACCTTTTGGTTAGCAGCCGTAGCTCTTAACCACTGCACCAGCAGGGTTTCTGTGTAAGTGAGTGTTTCCTGAATAAAAAAAAAAAAATGTTGGTAGTCTGTAGTGTTTTCTTTTTTTGCAGCTATCGTTGTACCTGGCTTTGTGTGTAGGTAACCTAGGTACTTCATAAACTACATAAGTGATTATTATCTAGATTTATAAGATGTCAAACGAGTTACTGATAAGACAAATACAGCAACTTAGCCACTTTGGGATTTCAAGGTCCTAGTTTATTGAACAGCCATCCTTTATTCTGATAGCTGACCTTCTGTTAAGATTAACTATCAGCTGGTTGAAAAAAGTTTTTTTCATAGTTTTCCCTGCAAAAATCAAAACAAACAGAAACTTCTGATTCTGCTATTGTATTTAAACTTCAGAGACCTTAGAATAACTAAGCACTTACGATCGAGTATTCTATTCTTAAAGATTTAGGTGGCAAGTTTATAAATGTGTGAAAAAGTTCATAGCAAAAACGGTTGCAGATTATGTGGTAAACTAAAACACGCCAATACTTACAAACAACTTCTGTCAACACACTGGTGTTGCTCTAGAGAAACGGTCGTCCATCATGGAACATGCAGGCCCTTCTGTGCCTCACTCTAGGGCACCTTACACGTAGAGAAACGGTCGTCCATCATGGAACATGCAGGCCCTTCTGTGCCTCACTCTAGGGCACCTTACACGTAGAGAAACGGTCGTCCATCATGGAACATGCAGGCCCTTCTGTGCCTCACTCTAGGGCACCTTACACGCAGAGAAACGGTCGTCCATCATGGAACATGCAGGCCCTTCTGTGCCTCACTCTAGGGCACCTTACACGCAGAGAAACGGTCGTCCATCATGGAACATGCAGGCCCTTCTGTGCCTCACTCTAGGGCACCTTACACGCAGAGAAACGGTCGTCCATCATGGAACATGCAGGCCCTTCTGTGCCTCACTCTAGGGCACCTTACACGCAGAGAAACGGTCGTCCATCATGGAACATGCAGGCCCTTCTGTGCCTCACTCTAGGGCACCTTACACGCAGAGAAACGGTCGTCCATCATGGAACATGCAGGCCCTTCTGTGCCTCACTCTAGGGCACCTTACACGCAGAGAAACGGTCGTCCATCATGGAACATGCAGGCCCTTCTGTGCCTCACTCTAGGGCACCTTACACGCAGAGAAACGGTCGTCCATCATGGAACATGCAGGCCCTTCTGTGCCTCACTCTAGGGCACCTTACACGCAGAGAAACGGTCGTCCATCATGGAACATGCAGGCCCTTCTGTGCCTCACTCTAGGGCACCTTACACGCAGAGAAACGGTCGTCCATCATGGAACATGCAGGCCCTTCTGTGCCTCACTCTAGGGCACCTTACACGCAGAGAAACGGTCGTCCATCATGGAACATGCAGGCCCTTCTGTGCCTCACTCTAGGGCACCTTACACGCAGAGAAACGGTCGTCCATCATGGAACATGCAGGCCCTTCTGTGCCTCACTCTAGGGCACCTTACACGCAGAGAAACGGTCGTCCATCATGGAACATGCAGGCCCTTCTGTGCCTCACTCTAGGGCACCTTACACGTAGAGAAACGGTCGTCCATCGTGGAACATGCAGGCCCTTCTGTGCCTCACTCTAGGGCACCTTACACGCAGAGAAACGGTCGTCCATCGTGGAACATGCAGGCCCTTCTGTGCCTCACTCTAGGGCACCTTACACGCAGAGAAACGGTCGTCCATCATGGAACATGCAGGCCCTTCTGTGCCTCACTCTAGGGCACCTTACACGTAGAGAAACGGTCGTCCATCATGGAACATGCAGGCCCTTCTGTGCCTCACTCTAGGGCACCTTACACGCAGAGAAACGGTCGTCCATCATGGAACATGCAGGCCCTTCTGTGCCTCACTCTAGGGCACCTTACACGCAGAGAAACGGTCGTCCATCATGGAACATGCAGGCCCTTCTGTGCCTCACTCTAGGGCACCTTACACGCAGAGAAACGGTCGTCCATCATGGAACATGCAGGCCCTTCTGTGCCTCACTCTAGGGCACCTTACACGCAGAGAAACGGTCGTCCATCATGGAACATGCAGGCCCTTCTGTGCCTCACTCTAGGGCACCTTACACGCAGAGAAACGGTCGTCCATCATGGAACATGCAGGCCCTTCTGTGCCTCACTCTAGGGCACCTTACACGCAGAGAAACGGTCGTCCATCATGGAACATGCAGGCCCTTCTGTGCCTCACTCTAGGGCACCTTACACGTAGAGAAACGGTCGTCCATCATGGAACATGCAGGCCCTTCTGTGCCTCACTCTAGGGCACCTTACACGCAGAGAAACGGTCGTCCATCATGGAACATGCAGGCCCTTCTGTGCCTCACTCTAGGGCACCTTACACGCAGAGAAACGGTCGTCCATCATGGAACATGCAGGCCCTTCTGTGCCTCACTCTAGGGCACCTTACACGCAGAGAAACGGTCGTCCATCATGGAACATGCAGGCCCTTCTGTGCCTCACTCTAGGGCACCTTACACGCAGAGAAACGGTCGTCCATCATGGAACATGCAGGCCCTTCTGTGCCTCACTCTAGGGCACCTTACACGCAGAGAAACGGTCGTCCATCA